>NC_050529.1:707362-713176 GCF_002922805.2 Oryzias melastigma
TTGGTGACACCTGAAAATGCTCAAGACAGCACTATGGCCTACTTGTACAGCCATCTGAAATGTGCAGTAAAGTCACTGTAGATGTTAAACATAAAATCACCCTTTTGGTAGAGCTGTGAACAATATACAGCACATGTAACAGTACAGTAAATTACTGTTTGCATACTAGTTTTCCCTACAGAATGTTTGAATTTTTGAACTGACAGTAGTTCTTCCAATGTTGGGTTGCACCCTTCGACCAGCCTCCTCCATGGTGAAGCCGTGATTGACAACATGGTCCACAGTTGTAGCCCTTATTTATTTAGGAATCCGCCTATATCTGCCTCTTCTCCCTCTTCCCCTTCCATTTCCTGCCCGCATCCTCACCCCTCTCCCACGATGCTGACCTTCCATGTTGTGTCACGGAAGTGTAGAAATGGTACACACTCGCTCCTGCGCAGTTTATATATGCTTGCCAATTGAGGATTCACAGGATTCATCCATAATTGACAGTGAACACGTTGTTTGTCATTGGTTACAACTAAGAGGTGTGTGCAATTGCACACACCTCCTCAACAGTGACAGCTGAAATTCACCTGAGATCAATTGTTCAATTTAGGAGACATTTCCAGGACAACATGATAAAGGAAGGTACAGAATGTGCTTGACAGATGGCTAATATTTGACATTTGATAACTAGTTCAACAATTTTGTGTGTAATGACTCAAGCAATGAAAGTAAGACTATTAGTTTTATTGAGAACGACTATTCAGCATCCATAGGTATAATGAATTTTGACTGACATGACATAAGCAAATGGAAATGTAAAAAAACAGCAGAGAAATGTATGAACGCAATGGATTTATGTCCAAAATCCTTTGCAGTTTGTTCAGAGAGAGGTACTATGATGTGCACAAATGACTAAGTGTTGTGGAGGTTGAACTAATAGTTATGAGAATTTCACTTCTGATCTGAGAAACGCACAAAAGCGACTGAGAAAAACTGTATTACTGGCAGGAAGACAAGAGCCAAGCTCAACTATTAGTCCACAAACTAGATCAGGACACAGATCCTGTGGAGGATGCGGTTGAACTCCTTCTCCAAATCTACAAAAAACATATGGACTGGATGAGCGAACTCCCCCGAACCCTCCAGCACCCAGAAGAGGGTGTAGAGCTGGTCCACTGTTCCACGACCAGGATGGAAACCGCACTTTTGTTCTTGAATCTGAGGTTCGACTATCGGACGGACTCTCCTCTCCAGTACCCTGGTATAGACATTCCCAGGAAGGCTGAGGAGTGTGATTCCCCGGTAGTTGGAACACACACTTCAATCCCCCTTCTTTAAAAGGGGAACCACCACCCCAGTCAGCCAGTCCAGTGGTACAGTTCCTGTCTGCAACGTAATGCTGCAGAGATGTGTCAGCCAAGACACTCCCACAGCATCCAAAGACTTGAGACTTTCTTTCAACCAAACATAGTTGCAATAATATTTCAGCTTTGGCCTGTTTTCTTTGTGCGATATAGTTAAGAAAGCACTTTTTTGAGTTAATGGCAAAATATGTTTAAAAAAGCTATTTGACCAGCTGTTTGTGAATGTTTGTTTTTAGATATATTGGAAATGTTTTTGTATTTCTTTGAATTACAGTTTGCATTATAGTTGGTTGGATGTTGGACAGTCACGCAGGACATCTGGGTTTGTTTCCCAAAAAAATCCAGTGAGGGTCAAGACCCTTCATGCTCCTGCATAACTGGGTAGTCATGGAGTCAGCTATGGGAGACCAGAGAGACTGAATTCTTTCCAAATTACTTTAGCTGATGTTTTTTTCCAAACTGATATGATCAAAAAGCAGATTCCTGTACTGATTAACGTTGATGTTTTTCTTGCTTTTTCAATTTAATAAAATTGTTTTTTTTTTGCTATACAAAGAGTTATGAAGATTGCAAATACTAATCCTCCTTTTATATCGATGGCACTCTCGATGGCACTCTTGTCACCAAGCACACAAAGTGACGGTGAAGCTGTGATAGACACATTAAGCCAGACTGATAGATCAGTACAAACCTGTTGCCAGAGAGCCTGGACAGGTGTGCAGAACCACAGTGCATGCATGTAACTGTCAGGTAAGTTGCTATCGCAATGCTCTCATATGTCTCAGCTTCTGAGACCCATCTTGAACATCCTCTGACCAGTATAATAATTTATTTGCAGAGTTTTGAATTGGATTAGTTGTAAGTTTGAACTTTTAGTCAGTTTAAAGGTGTTTAGACACATCTCTGTCCAGAAGCTTTGATCTGTGCTGCTACTCAGGTCTGCATCCCAGTTGGTTATTGGAATTGAAATGTTATTGTCTAGGTTGCATAAGAGTTTGTATATTTTGGAGAAAATCTTATTCATTGAAAGTTTAAAGAAAGAGGTAACTAGTTCTGGTAATTTTAAATCATTATCATTGTATTTAACTTTTTTAGTAATTATAGATTTCAGTTGCTGGTATTCCAAGAAGTGATTTATTCCATGTTTATCTTGTAGTTCCTGGGGTGTGATAAATCTTCTATCAATAATTAGGTGCTCTAGTAGTGTTACGCCCCCTGCTTGCCAAGCTGGGAAGTGTAACATCTTTTTGTTTATTAGGATGTCTGGGTTGTTCCAGATGGGTGTCATTTTACACGGTACGACAGAGGACTTGGACACTTTGAGAAAATCCCACCAGGCTGTTAAGGTGGTACTTATGTTAGTACTTTGGAAACAATCGTGTTTTTTTATTGTTTGGCTGATAAATGGTAGATCTGACAGTTTGATCTTTCCACATAACTCCTGTTCCAAGTCCATCCATGAGTTATTTTCTGGATTATTTCTTGACCATTTTAAGATGTACTGTAATCTGTTAGCATTATAATAATTGTTGAAGTTTGGTAATTCTAAGCCTCCACATCTTTTTGCCGATTTTAGAGTTTTAAGGCTGATTCTTGCTGGTTTATTTTTCCAGAGAAAGCTGGTTATGGCTGAGTCTAATGTTTTAAACCATTTTATTGGAGGTTGTGTTGGAATCATGGAGAATAGATAATTAACTTTTGGCAAAATGTTCATTTTAATTGTGGCTACTTTGCCCATAAGCGACAGGGGCAGGTTGACCCAGCGAGTTAGATCGTCTTGAATGTTTTTCAGTAACGGGGTATAATTTAGCTGCACCAGTTCTGATAGTTTGGGAGAGAAGTGAACACCTAGATATTTGATATTGCCTGATTTGACCGGTATTGAGAGTGATTGCTCAGCGTTACTGTTTAGTGATAATAAAACTGATTTATTCCAATTAATTGAATATTCTGAGATGGAGGAGAATTTGTTAATAATTGTTATTGTTTCACTTATAGAACATGATTTATTTAAAAAAAGTAATATGTCATCCGCATAGAGACTAATTTTATGATTGCCGTGTTTTGTTTTAACTCCTTTAATGTTCTCATTCTGTCTTATTGCTGCAGCCAGAGGCTCGATGAATATTGCAAAGAGAGAGGGGGAGAGTGGACAACCCTGTCTGGTTCCTCTTCCAAGAAAAAACCTGCTGGACGTCTGTTTGTCCGTTCTGACTGAAGCATTGGGGTTATGATATAATATTTTAATCCAATCAATGAATGATTCTCCAAATCTAAACTTGTTGAGGGCAGAGATGAGAAACTTCCAGTTGACTCTATCGAAAGCTTTTTCAGCATCCATCGAGAGTATGCTCATTTCCTGCTTTTTAATAGTGGCAAAGTCTATGACGTTAATAAGTCTGCGGACATTGTCACTCGATTGTTTATTACTTTATTATTACTTTTGCGACTTTCTTCGACTGAGGACAACATGCACGCTGGCATGCCCATTGTTTATTCACACGATCAGCTACTATCGCTGAATAAGCCTGGACTGCTCCCGGGAGCCAGGCACGACATCCCGGTGGAGTTAAGGAGGAGACGCCGGGGATGCAGGGCTGGAGTTCAGGTGAAGGCAAGGAAGAGGCGGCACAAGCCTGTGGTACCGGCGTTCATCATGGGGAACGTGCGCTCTTTAGCGAACAAGACCGACGAGCTATCGGCGCTGATCAAGACCCAGAGGGAGTTCCGCCGGTGTAGTTTATTGTGTTTCACTGAGACGTGGCTGCACCCACAAATTCCTGACAACAACGTCGCGGTGCCCGGCTTTGTGACTGTGCACGCGGACAGAGACGCAGCCGGCTGCGGTAAGAGGAGAGGAGACGGGATCGCGCTCTACGTGAGTGAACGGTGGTGCAACCCCGGACATGTTTGTGTGAAGGAGCGTCTCTGCAACCAGCATGTGGAACTGTTCAGGCCTTATTATCTGCCGAGAGATTTTACATCTGTTGTGGTGGTCTGCACATACGTGCCTCCGTCGGCCGATGCCGAGGCCGCTGCTGACGTCATCAGCACCACTGTCTCCCGGCTGCAGACTCAACAGTCAAACGCTCTCGTGATTATTACTGGGGATTTTAATCATGTCAACATGGACAGAACGCTAACTGACTTCACTCAGTATGTGGACTGCTCCACGCGGGACAATAAAACTCTGGACCTGCTTTATGCTAATGCTCCAATAGCCTACAGCACCACTGCACTTCCCCCACTCGGCAGGTCAGATCATAACCTGGTCCTGCTCACACCAAAGTGCGTTCCTGTTGCCTGTCGGCAGCCTGTGTCCACAAGGAGGGTGAGGAAATGGACACAGGAGGCTGAGAACGCCCTTCAGGACTGTTTTGAGTCCACCGACTGGGATGCTCTCTGCCAACCACACGGGGATGATATCAATGGCATGACGGAATGCATCACAGAGTACATCAAATTCTGTGAGGACTCGGCCATGCCCACCAAAATGGTCCGTTGTTTTTCAAACAACAAGCCATGGATCACCAGTGACCTGAAGAGTCTTCTGAACAAGAAGAAGAAAGCCTTCAGGTCTGGGGACAAGGAGGAGCTGAGGAGGATGCAGCATCTTCTACGAGACAAGCTGAGGGAGCGTAAAGACTCGTACAAGAGGAAGCTGGAATCCAAACTGCAGCAGAACAACATGAGGGATCACAGGATGTGGAGGGAAAGGACGGCTGACGGAGGGAAACAAAGAGAGAGCTGAGGAGCTAAACATCTACTTTAACAGGTTTAGCTCTCTGGACGCCCAGCTTGTTGAGGACCCTCAACAAGCTGCTATCCATCATGGATAACCCAGACCACCCTCTCCACCCAGTTCTGGACAAACAACGGAGCGCCTTCTCCAAAAGGCTCAGACAACTCCGCTGTTCCAGGGACCGCTGCAAGAAATCATTTCTGCCACATCCAATAAAATTGTATAACTCCTCATCCCTCTGTAACAGATAACACACCAACGGACTTTTTACATGACTGCCTCAATTTGCACACTCCCTATTATTATATGCTGCGCATTAAAATTTGCACAATTTGCTTTTGTTTTTATTGTATATTATTTCCTTATTTTTTTGTAAATATTGCTTTTTTCTCTATATGATAATATCTTCTGTATATGCCTGATGCTGCAACAGCCTAATTTCCCAGCCTGGGATGAATAAAGTATTGCTATTCTATTCTATTCCATTCTAAATGTAACCATTTTATAAAAAGTTTCTGCTAGCTGTTCCCAGAATTCTTTGTAAAACTCAGCAGGAAAGCCACCCGGCCCCGGAGCTTTGTTGTTCGGCATAAGCAGCAGAGGATCATGAAGTTCAGATGATGAGAGCGGCGAGTCTAAGTCTGTGATTTTATCTTCATTTAATCTGGGAAGGTTTACATTATTAAGAAATGAATTGATGCTTTGCTCTGATGGATTGAT
>NC_050529.1:713212-721545 GCF_002922805.2 Oryzias melastigma
CTTATGGATCCAAATGTCCCTGCCTCTTCATCACAACATTATTAAGGAATGAATTGATGCTTTGCTCTGAGAGATTGATCTGTGAAGTTTACAAGTTCTTATAAAAATCTTTCAAAGTTTCATTAATTTTGATCGGGTCATGAGTGACATTTCCCGACTCATCAGTAATAGATGTTATTGTTGATTTTTCTTTATTAATTTTAAGATGATTAGCTAGAAATTTGCTAGATCTATTAGAGTTTTCAAATAGGGCTGTAACAAGTATCCGGGTGCTCAGGTATTCGCGATTTGCTCCCGAAAATTCGGATCACCACCTCAGCAATGATAGTCTAAGTCTTTGTATTTGGAATTGTGTTTGTTTGTTAATTATGTTGTTTAACTGAAGCTTTAATTTTTTTAAATCTCCCAGAATCTGTTCTTCTGCAGAAGCAGCATAAGCTGTCTCCATTATTTTTATTTTATTTTCCATTCTATTAATTCTGCTTTCTCTTTGAGTTTTTTATAAGTTGAATAAGAAATGATTTTCCCTCTCATCACTGCCTTTGCTGCTTCCCAGAGAACACATGGTGAGATGTCAGGAGTATTGTTAAATTCTAAGAAGGTTGCCCACTCTTTTTTAAAGAATTCAATAAACTCTTGATCTTTTAACAGAGATGTATTAAACCTCCAGGTGGGACCCGAAGGTGTTGCTGCTTCCCTGACAATATTTACAGAAATTGGTGCATGATCACTGATAACAATTGAATGAATGCTGGAGCTTTTAACATCCTTAAGAAGAGATTTACTGATTAATGAATAATCTAAACGAGAGTGTGAGTGGAGAGAAGAAGGTGAACTCTTTAGTGTTTGGGTGACATGAGCGCCAAGCGTCGCAGAGAACCAGATCATTCATGTACTGCTTCAGAATATTTGCAGACCGCCATGTACGCTGGTGTGCTGCTGTGCTGAGTCTGTCAAGTTCAGGATCCAGAATAAAATTGAGGTCTCCTCCTGTCAGAAATGTAGAGTCCGAGTGAGCTGAGAGTGACGTGAAAAATCTGTGAATTAAGGAGGAGTCTTCAATATTTGGACCGTACAAATTTGCTATACATAAATGTTCATTCTGAAAGGATATAGTAATGATTATATACCTTCCCTCTGGATCAATAACCACGGGGTGATCTCGAGGTCCCAGAAGAGCCGGCCGTCGACGAAGAGCTTGTCCACCGCGACCACCGCGCGGGACCCGGCGGTCAGGTGTTGGGGTATAAAAGGAAGTTGATGTGTGGCTGCTAGGTGCTAGCTTCCTGTTGTGGGACGGGGTGGCTGACGAAGCTGCGTTAGCTCTTGTACTTTTATGCAATTTATTCAAGATAATGATTCTTAATTTGCAACTTTATTTTCCTTGGTATTTTATTTCTATTAGGTTCTTTTATTTAATTATATTTTTTCTCATTGAATACTTGATTCTTGTTTACTGCTGTTCTGAGCTGTTAATATTTACAAATGAGTGTATGAATGATGTATTGCTGAATTTATTCCTAAAAAAAAACTTTCGTCTATTTTTTCTGTTGTTAATGTTATTGTTAATTTTAGTTGTACTTTTATTTTATTAATATACATTTAAATGAACAAGGAAAAAAAAAATGTTCAGCTTTAAGAAAACAAAAGGGTTCAAACTGTAACCGAATATTCTGAGCTGGCAGAGTGGATTTATCTCAATATCCTTAAAACATTGAATAAGAAGCTGTCGACTGTTTATACTTTTCTTGCATTGAAAGTGTTTCAGGAGGTCTTTCCAACTGTTTGCCATCTCCCTCTGGAACATCTCGTTAGGTGCTTAGAAATATTATATTAATTAAATAAAACTAAAAAACCATCCAGCTGCAACATTGATATTAGCCTACTGTTAGGTTTAAACAACCTGAAACATATCTATGAAAGGAAGACAAGAGAGGGGTCAGTTCTTAAATCAGATTTTACTTGCACAAGGAGAACAGACAGAGAATGTTCAAACCAGTCTCCACCCGCTCTGAAGATCTTGGTTCAGGGTTTCCATATTTATAACCTTTCAGGGGCGGTCTTATTTTATTTACATTTGCTGCTCTCAAGGTGTGGAAGGAAAAACAGCCTCAAACTGGTTCTACTATCATTATTGTCTTAGTTCAATGCAATAGGTCTGCGTCAGCATCTTTGAGTATCTGTAATGTGTCAGCCTCCAGACAGCCTTCAGCCTGGGATGACTGCAACCTTCCAGATACCAGCTGAGCACGACCTCAAATGAGCAGAAAGAGAAGAGAGGTTAAAATCATACAAAGCAAATATGAGAGAAATATATGTACAACCCTATCACCTACTTTTTGAGACCAAGTTTTCTTCATGACTCCATCATATAAACAATATTAAGAACTTGAGAAGAGCAAGAGTTTTAAATTAAAAAAACTTTAATTTTTGTAATGTACAAATCACTGTAAACCAAATAAAACAAGGTAAAGCAACCAGATATTCCAACGATCAACGATTAACAACTAAAAAATAACAATGACAAAAAAATGAAGTAAATTAATATATGCCCCTAGCCCGGAAAATCTCTGCCTGCAGAAAATAAATCCAGGAGCTGGTTCTCCCCTCTCCTTATCAAAGCCCGACTCCTGTTGGTTCCTCTGTGGCCTCAGGAGCTGAAAAATTCGAAGAAATAGACAATAGGGTTGTGGATCCCTGCTTAGGCGGCTTATTGCTACATATATGTCTATTTACTGGATGGATGAAAATTGAATTATTTGTATCAAATCACCATCATTTATGCCTTTATTTAGAACAGGAGATCAGAATAAAAAAAAATGAAAAAAATCCACAAGATTCAGATAGAAAAAAAATGTTGTTTGTCATTTTAAACTTTTTTTTTTTTTTATCAATCTTCTGGTTCAGCAGTAAAACAGCATAAAAAGGATAAAATCACTGCTGTTTTGGATCATTTAACAGCAAAACCTGAAAATGTTCTCCACAGTTTTCTATCCTCGAAGTTCTTCAACATTGTATGTTCAAAGCATTACATATTGGTCGAGAGCCCATATGGAAAGTTCTTTTTTTTTCGCTGCAGAATCAGCTGATTCACGTTGATGACATCCGCCTTTCAGCAGCGCGAGGCTGTTTCTTCAGAATAAGCTGGAGTTTTGTTAATTGCGTCAAATGTTGAAGAGTTACCATAACCAAAGTAATGTAAACACTGGAGCTAAAGCTCCCGATGTTCAAGCTAATTCATTTTTCAGAAGTTATGCCTGTGAGCGGAAGTTCAGTCTCAGTTTCTGAACAGAAAAAAGCTCTTGCTAGTTTTACTTTGAAAACCGGAAGCTTCATCGTCACGAAGGTGTGTTTACCTCCGTTGGCAGTACCACGGCTCTTTGTTTTAGTTCGTAAACTTAAAATCCTGCATTAATCTGCATTTCACAGCAAAAATACATCGTTCCCAGATGATATTTGGATCATATTTTACTACAATTTACTACATTTATAAAGATCGCAAATCAGCGATCTTTTACGTCGCGAATATCCGTACTCAAATTTTCGGGGGCAGATCGCGAATACCTGAGCACCCGGATACTTGTTACAGCCCTGTCAGAACCAATGATGTATAAACGCACACACATTTTATTATAGCTGCTGGTCTCTTAAATTTAGGGTCACATTTTGTGTCCAAACAACATCTATTTTAAATGTTTTTATTTTAGGTTTCCTCTATTCTAAATGCTATCTCTGTCCATACCTGTAGTTAAACCGGCTTGACATTCACAATCTTTCCATAAAGCTATCAAATTATCATAGGCAAATGATGCTTGACTGAACTACGTCATTGGATGTCTATTGGCCATGACGGAGCGCCTGACATCATTCCGCCATGACATCCGCCGTGTTTGCCTGCAGCTGGTCCCTCTTGAATTTTCACCAGCTACTTTGAAATCCCCAAAAATGAAAACCAGCTTGCAGTTACCTACTGGTCACACATGGAACAGCTTAATAACATCAACATATCGTAGCATCTGTGTGTAACAACACAGCTCTCTGCACATCAACACTTTTCATTTCATTATTTTCAGTTTTCAAACATTTTCAATATTATGAAGTATTTTCTTGAATTTTGACAAACATTTGTATCATTTGTCTTTCCTTTAGGAACAATGTTCTTTTTCTACGTTTCCTGCTAATTTTGTTTCCATAAATCCAAGAACAGATTTGTATGTAGCTTTTTAGATGAGTACCTTATGTCATTGTCCCAGAAAATTTCAGTACTGACTTCCCTTCAGCTAACATTTACCTCAGGACAGTACAGCATTCAGGTATTCTAAAACTATATTCTTCATAAAAAGTATCATTAGGAGAAAATGTGGGTCTTGTGACAAGTTTGTGTTTAAGGTTTTCTAAATGAAAATACTAGAAAATAACTTGACAGACAAAAGCACTGGAGTGTTTTTTTTTTGTCTGTTCATTGTATAATCAAGTGATTTGTCTTAGTGGGTTTTTCGCAGTGAGACTGACTATGTGTGGGTGGGTGTTTCTGACCGGGTGATGGTAATGCTCAGAGCACTTTGTCTGGCTGTGGTATATTTTTAGCCCTTAGTAGAGATGGATCTACTGCATTCTATGTTCATACACTAAATCCGTACTCTTCTAGAAACATGTGTCTCAGGCTTGTGGCTCAGACAGTCCTGTCAGGACATTGACATCCTCTTTACGTTAACTAGTTCTTTTTGTTTTTTCTTTATAAACTCTATTTCACTATAGTCTGTCTTTTATGGAAGAATCGCCATAATTTCAAGATTTAAATGTGAAAACATAATCAATAGTTTTGCAAACTAATCATTGAGATGCTGAAGTACTCAGTGCCAAACATTTATGATCCACCAAATGTTGTGAATGGTACAGCAGTCTATTGGATTTGGAAAAGTCGTTGGTACTTAGAATAGACTTTGGAGACCATTTTAACTGTTCAACTTTGCCTTTATATCATTTACATATGAGACAAATCTCTGTTTAGGAACAATAAAGACAACTGGGCTAGGTTTGAGTTTTTCTTGTTTACAGGAACACTTAATTTATCATTTAAATGTCTGCTTTTTAAATCAGAATCACAAAACAAAATGTTTGTTTATATGTTTTAAATCTGCTGCACTATTTTCTATTTTATGTCAGGGTCTAAAGAGACATATGAAAAAAGAAAGCAGATGTCAGCGGCAGATGTCAGGACATGGTTACAGAAAAAGTGACCTGTACATGGGAAACCAATAGAAATGTGTACTGCAGACATCTGGAGAAAATACCAGGTAGAAAAATAAACCTTAAAAAGTAGAAGAACCAGCTTGAAAAAAGGTCATCTTGTTGCTTTATACACAGGCTGAACTTCTTTCTAATCCCTGATGCCTGCATCCTCCACTTTCATGAACACTCAAACTTTTCCAGATTATTCAAGTAGAAATTCCTTGTAAGATTTTTTAAAGCTAATGCACTACTTATGGTAGCTGGACACTGATGATTATTGTAACTTCCTCATCATGTTCACTGTTATTTTAATCTGAGATCAAACTGTGTACGTAGTATTTAAAGTCTGGTGAAAGCAACTTCATGTACAGCTGAACACACAAACAGAATATTACATAGTATAAAGGTTGAGCAGGAATAATAGAAGAGAATGGGTGGATTGGGCTTAATCTTTTTTTTTTTAGCAGTGAAAATCTTACAAAACGCAACTTTAACCTAATGCAAACGTAAAGCTGATGTTACATTTAGGATAGTCTTACAGACAACAGTATTTAATCGACTTCTTTGATCCACACCATAGATTAAATCTCCTCCTATATATCTCCTCCTCTCATTCGTGGACTGACTGTCCATGTTTCTCTGCGTTAGATAACATTGACAACAACCAGCATCTTCTGATTTACCTTCAAACCTGGAGCAAAGTGGTCTAATCCGATAACATATTTAAATGGTGACATTGAACACAAATATCTTCACTCACTTTTTCGATCGTTTTCCAATTCGTATTGTTCTTCTTTTCCTCCTTCTTCTAACAGCAGCTGTTTTATTTAAAACATAAATTATACACCGTAAGAAACAAAGAACAAGAAACTTTAGATTAATCGTTCAAAATAAACGCGAGGAGGGATACACACAGAAAAATAAAGTTATGTTGAATTATATAGCTGAGCAAGATTCAATTCAATTCAATTCAATTTTATTTATATAGCCCAAAATCACAAAGAAAATTGCCTCATTGGGCTTCAAAATGGCATGTTTTAAATAAATTAGAGAAATTGTAAGCTTTAATGTTAAATTTAGTTTTGTGAATAAGATAGATAGATAGATAGATAGATAGATAGATAGATAGATAGATAGATAGATAGATAGATAGATAGATAGATAGAGTACTTTGTTAATCCCAAAGGAGCTTGCAAAATTCATCCATTGCTCCAAACACACGCATAAACAGGTTAAAAGTATGAAAATGTTAAGAAAGTATATACAATTATTAAAAGTATATACAGCAATACACAAGATACATTAAAGTATAGAGCTGTTAAAAAAACATAAATAATGTTGAAAGTATTACAAACAACTGTCCTAAAACCAAAGTTGTGAAATTCACAAAAATTTTTAAAAATGAATAAAAATAGTTAGTTTTTCAGACCCCCCCCCCCCTCGCTGGAGGCGGCCGCTGGAGGCGGTTGCCCACCACACAGCCTGCCCTCTTGATCAGGCAATTTAGTTTTTTTAAGTCCTTTTTGTTCGCACCGCACCCCCCCACCCCCAATACACCACAGCATAAAACAAGGCACTGAAAACAACGGACTGACAAAACATAAACAGGAATTTAGAGCAGATGTTAAAAGAGGCGAGTCTTTTTAAAAAGTATAGCCTGCTCTGCCCCTTCCTGCAGATGCAGTCCATGTTTGCTGACCAGTTCAGGCTCTTGTCCAGCAGGATTCCCAGGTATTTATAGCTGTCCACTACCTCCACCTCTGCTCCATCAATGATGATGGGCTGAACTGCAGCAGGTGCTCGACAAAAGTCCAGAACCATCTCCTTTATCTTGCTGGTGTTCAGATGGAGGTAGTTTCACTGGCTTTTGCTTATGAAAAGAAGAAAACCTCACTGCATTTTTAAAACTGGGTAAAAGTTTTAAGATGGATCAGTTCATCTTTGAAATTCTTTGCAAAAATATTCGCCACCTTTTATGACCGATCAATGCACAAAATATAAACGATGTAAGAGACAACACTGTCAGGGATCCATCATCCAGCTCCATCCCCAACCACCAGAGGGACCCCTCACCTGAGTTTTAACCTGCTTTCTCCTCACCTGTCTCCCTCCTGCCATCATCACCAGCTGGTTCACATCAGGCTCATTATCTCTGTGTATTTAGTCACCCCATTCACGCAGCTCATTGCGCAGTATTGTATTTGCCTCTGATACATTTCCAAGCAGTCTGTTCTTTTGCCGTCTTGTGTATTGACACATACTGACTTCTGCCTGTCTCCTGACTCCCTGCCTCGCTCCTTGTCTGACCTTTTGCCTGGATTTTTGACCTTGCCTTGCTTTTGCCCTTGTCGGATTTTCTGCCATTAAAATCTGTTGCACATGGATCTCAATGCCTCTGCCTTTTTGTCACAAACACATTCTGCTGGGCGTCTTCTGCTCTGCCAGAGCTTTCCATGGCTCCAACACATGAGGATCTACACCAGACAAGGGCATGGCCATCAGAAAGGCATGATTTTTGTTCCATCTGGCCACACAGATCAAGGCCCATGAAGAACGTCTGAGAAGGGGCCAAGAGGTGTGTGGTGAAAAGGGGGGTCATTTCAACTGTTGGTCTCTCCCAAATGAAGTGGATGGATGGGGGAGGAGGTGGAATCTACTATATAAATTATTTAAAAGTCATTTATACCGTGACATTATGTAACACACATTTTAAACAAATATATATAAAATTCAAGCATTTTTTTTTTTTTTTTAAATGAATGTTTGTGTGAAATGGCCAAATAAAAATGGTGAACAAAAGAACGTGTTGAAGTGAGAAATGGTTTAATCAATGCCTTTGACGGGGAAGTTTGTCAAAATGCCAGAAAGATTGACAAAAAAAAATCTGGTACCCAATTTAGTCAGAAAATTAGAAAATTAAAAAAAGAAGAAGAGGAGAAACAAGATAAAGAAAAATGTAGCCTTTCATAACAAGGACAGGATAGGACAGGCTGCTGATGAGATTTTTTAAGTTTGTTAGTGTAACCCTAGTAAAGATATTTACTTTTTTTCTTTAACCTTTACTTTAAATAGGGTGTAATTTTCAGTTTCTCCACTGGTGG
>NC_050529.1:721660-722828 GCF_002922805.2 Oryzias melastigma
TTATTTAAAAGTGGCAATAAATAAATAAATGTTAAAATCAATAAATAAATGTTGAAATAAATGTGGCATTAAAATATTAAATTGGAACATTTAAACATTTAATAACATATTTATTTATTTCATTGTCCCTTGTAGGTTAAAAGAGCCAAATTAAAATAAATAAATTTAATATGAAATAAATAAATGTGTCATTAATTATTTAAAAGTGACATTAAATAAATAAAAGTTTAAATAAATAAATAAATGTTGAAATAAATGTGGCAATAAAATATGAAAATGGAACATTTAAGTATTTAATGACATATTTATTTCATTGTCCCTTGTAGGTTAAAAGAGCCAAATTGAAATAAATAAATGTAATGTGAAGTACATAATAATGTGTCATTAAATATTTAAAAGTGGCATTAAATAAATAAAAGTTTAAATAAATAATTAAATGTTGAAATAAATGTGGCATTAAAATATGAAAAGATCCATTAAAAAGCACTTTTTAACATTTCATAATATATTTATTTATTTCATGATTTAATGACACATTTCATGAAACACAGCAGGTTTTATGGACACACCATTCAAATGCAATCTGTCAAACTGTGCCGTCAAACTCAATGGGCGGGCCTAACTCTCATCATCGCTGCTCCATTGCTCTGGCCTGGTGCAATCCTCGTCATGGCGAAATCAGTAATGGAGACCTTTGTGATTTTTTTTAATGGACAGGACGTCAAAGCAGGACCGTTGATCTCAGGAAACTCGGGAATCTTCGTTTTAAAAAGTTGTTGTCTGCCACCTCACTCACATACACGCTGTAAACATTGTTTTGGTGAAATGAAGAACTTTTGTTAGGTTCCTTAAATAAAAATGTATTCTCCGTCCAATCCTCCGTTGTTAACACCGGATCCTTTCCCACGGAGTTTCTGCTTTTGTACAGAATGGGAGACTCCCTGGCTGGGAACGGAGCTCGCCAAATAACCCTGAATGCAGTGTGCAAACGGGTGCGTTCCCACGTCAGCGACTGAGCCCTATACGGAGCGTGGAGAGGAAGCGCGGACATGAAGTGAGGAGGGTGCGCGTGTCTATGCACGTGTCCGTGCTCCCTCACTTCTCCGTACCGAGAAGCGGCTGAAAAGGAGTTTATTCTTCAATGAAGGCAGAAGCGCGCGCTCCTGGC
>NC_050529.1:723933-726696 GCF_002922805.2 Oryzias melastigma
ACAGTTTTTGGTTCTGAAGAAAAAAAAAAAACTCTTCATATTGAGCAATATTCTAATGTTCTTCAATGAAGATTTTACCAAGGATGATCAGAAGTGGACAGGTAACAGACATCATCGTGGAGGTGGGGGGTTATCTGGATTCATGATTGCCTCCGTTCTGTAACACTCATCATTTTCAATGTTCAAATATTTTTTTCTGGACAGTTTTCTGCGTAGTTGCGTACTCCAATCGCTGAAATAAATTCAAGTTAAATTACGCGATCCGCCGGTTATTGCACACTGGGTGTAAAATTCCAGTCGTCTGTGACGTCACCAGCAGGTGTCAAATTCCGCGCGACCACAACAACGATTACGAGTCGGTTGGAAGTATAAACCAGCCAAGACAGGACTACTGTAAACACACCACTCATGATCATCACGCTAAAAAAATAAATAAACTGAAAGCCCCTCCCAGACCGAGCCCAAAGCTTTTGAACACATTTATTGGCAGGCGAGGCAGCAATCCCCTCAACAACGACAGAGCCCAGGACCATGAAGCGTCTCCTCCTGGTGCGTTCACTGAGCCTCAGAACATAGAACATTAGTGGAAGTCCGATCGCCACCCAGCCAAACTAAGTCCGATGCTTTATAATGATAAGGAAATAAAAACCGTCGAATCGACCCTAAACCCACCCAAAATATGCCTACCCGCCTAAAGCCATTTTTGCCCGCAAATCTAGAACCAAAACCCCTCAGATTGGGAAACACTGGCCAGAGAAATGGAGCAGCGATGATGAGAGTTACAGCGTGTATGTGAGTGAGGTGTCAGACAACAACTTTTTAAAACGAAGATTCCCGAGTTTCCTGAGATCAACGGTCCTGCTTTGACGTCCTGTCCATTAAGAAAGATCACAAAGGTCTCCATTACTGATTTCGCCATGACGAGGATTGCACCAGGCCAGAGCAATGGAGCAGCGATGATGAGAGTTAGGCGGCAGAGTTTGACGGCAGAGTTTGACAGATTGCATTTGAATGGTGTGTCCACTTCCTGTTTCATGAAATGTGTCATTAAATCATGAAATAAATAAATATATTATGAAATGTTAAAAAGTGCTTTTTAATGGATCTTTTCATATTTTAATGCCACATTTATTTTAACATTTATTTGAACTTTTATTTATTTAATGCCACTTTTAAATAATAAATGACACATTTATTTATTTATTTCACATTACATTTATTTATTTCAATTTAGCTCTTTTAACCTACAAGGGACAATGAAATAAATAAATATGTCATGAAATACTTAAATGTGCTCTTTTCATATTTTAATGCCACATTTATTTAAACATTTATTTATTTATTTAAACTTTTATTTATCTAATGTCACTTTTGAATAATTAATGACAAATGTATTTATTTATTTCATATTACATTTATTTCAATTTGGCTCTTTTCTACCACGCCGGCAATGAAATAATTAAATATTTCATGAAATGTTAAAAAGTGCTTTTTAATGGCAATTTTTATATTTTAATGCCACATTTATTTCAACATTTATTTAAACTTTTATTTATTTAATGCCACTTTTAAATAATTAATGACACATTTATTTATTTATTTCATATTAAATTTATTTATTTCAATTTGGGTCTTTTAACCTACAAGGGACAATGAAATAAATAAATATGTCATTAACTGTTAAAATATTCCATTTTAATATTTTAATGCCCCATTTATTTCAACATTCATTGATTGATTTCAACATTTATTTATTTATTGCCACTTTTAAATGATTAATGACACATTAATTTATTTATTTAATGGTGTATATATTTATTTCAAATTGGCTCTTTCGAGCCTCCATAATTGTATTGATCTTTGACGTTCTTTCCAAATGAGCGAGAAGCAGCAAGTGAAAGGGAGAAAAAACACCTGAGCGAGGTAAAAAATAAGAGAGTGAAATTGTAGTTATTAAAACAGTATTTGAGCTAAGTTTGACAAAAAACTAATTTCCAACATTTAGTGCTGACCTGGGAAGAAGATAAATCTGGAGAAAACCAAGGGTGGAGTTTGATAATTGTGGAAACGTTCGTTATCTCGGTGAGTGGTAACCGCATTTTGTGTTATATTAGGCTGCTATACCCAGTAAATTGTATCGACTGATTAAAACAAGAGGTGAAATGGAAACCTAATGTTATAAAAAAAACAGTTGAGGTAACTAAGGAAACATGTGATTAATATACAGTATGTTTTTGTTGAAGTTTCATGTGTGAAGTCTCCTCAGTTCACCACGTGTTGCAGGCTAAATACCCAGCAAGCTAGTTTTGACTTTTTGTTTTTTTGCATGTTATTAAATTTTATTGTGTATTTTGAGTTTAATTTTCTGAAAAGGAAAACACTGTGATACAATGGAAATAATGTTAAAAGGTTATTATGGACAGTATTTAATTATTTTCTGCACATTTGTGTAGACTTTTTTTTTTTTTTTTTTTGTGGAGTTCATCTGGATCCCGGCCTTCATCCTTCATCTCATCTACCATCATCATCCCATCATCTTCTCATCTCTAATCCCCTCATCTCATCTCTCATCACCACCTTCTGGAAATCTCGGTTTGAACATTAAGTGGGTTTCTTTACATTTATTTGAGTGCACTCAAGGGTTTTATTATTTTTTTCTTTAAAAAAGGGACTGAACTCGAGTACTTGTAGAAAAACTATTTTATCTGAGATCTCAGTTTTATTTGAACATTTTTTTCATGTCAGTGGCCACTTGTTTTTGTT
>NC_050529.1:726709-732657 GCF_002922805.2 Oryzias melastigma
GTCCAGGGTGTACCCCGCCTTCGCCCTTCAGTAGCCGGGATAGGCTCCGGCGCCCCGCGACCCCGAAAGGGACAAAGCGGTCAAGAAAGTGGATGGTTGGATGGATCTCAGTTTTATTTGAACATTTTTTTCATGTCAGTGGCCACTTGTTTTTGTTTTGGGTTCAAATTGTACATACTTGGAAATAATTTTCATTTACACTGAGTTTTTGCAAACTGTACATTATATTGTTTTTGTCATAATCTCAAATAATAATTCAATTTTAGTCCAACTGTTATTGTTTCATTGTGATTTCTTGGGGTGTACTATTACAAATTTTAGAACGTGTGACTGTGAACAATCTCCTCGTCGAACCTAAGGCTAGAGTAACTCCATTTGATGATATTTAGAGCTGCCACATACAACAGCAGCACTTTGGGGTTACATTAGTATTTTTTTAGTATTAGTATAATTTCTATGAAGATCAAAGAGAACAGTTTTTTTTATTTAATAAAAGGATTATGAATGAATGAAACTTTATTTATATCATATCTATATCTATCGATATTGTCACGAAAATTCACTTCGACACCAGAGAGAAAAAACTCAGTAAAATGACCAAACCAACAAGCAAAGTTTCTTATGCATAAGGGAGGAACAAAATTGATGGGGGGGTGCCATCAACTTTTTTCTCAAAGGACTGACCCTTGCCTCGCTCCTTTTATTGAAAGCACAAGTGGGAGGTTACGACATTTAAACAAAGAAGCAATGCCGACTAGTTCATTGGAGGTGTCATGTAAGGAACCATTTGGGAATGTTTACATTTAACAGCATCCTGCCCTCCTGCTGGGGACAGTGTATTGTAAACTCTTTCATCCTAGCTTGGGAGAGGAAGCAGGAGAGGACACTGAACATCTGTTCCTAAAAGGTGAAAAGCTCATCTGTAAGTTCCAGCTTGGGTTAACATTTTAACAGAAGTCTTTGTGGCCCACGAGTGGAAAAGTTTGCCCACCCCTGCTCTACGCCAACATAGCAAAAGGGAAAATGACCAAGCAGCAATACTGAGGAACAGTGTTGGGGATCTCACTTCAAAAAAGTAATTAGTTATAGTTACTAGTTACTTCTCCCAAAAAGTAATTGAGTTAGTAACTCAATTACTGCATCTTCAAAGTAATTAGTTACTTGGCAAAGTAACTCGTTTTAAATTTATCTTTAAATATGGTAATATTTTGTATTTTTTCCTGCGTTACAAATAAAAAAAATAATTTACATTCAATAATAGATGATAACTGACAATAGTATACTGGTATAGTTTTCCAATGGAGTCATATTGTCTAAGTTTAGGATACACATGAGAGAGGGTTTAGGGAAAGAATTTTCAATATTTATTTGTCAGAATTATCACACAAAACACTGCAACAAGTGGTATATAAAAAATGTAACTTCACACAAAAAAGGTAAACGTTTCAACTATTAACATACTTCAAGTATCTTACCTACAACTATAATTAAACAAAATGGCTTAAAAAACTGAAAGTGCAAAACAATAAAAAATTAATAAACTACAATTATTAACCCATATTTCTGCTAAGAGGAGCAGCTCTCTGCATCTCTTTTTTCTCTCCCAAAATCCCGCAGCCCCGCCCACTCGCTCCGGAGTCTGCTCACTGCGTTGATCTGTGCGCGCTCGTGTCTGTCTGTGTTGTGTGTTTTATAAATATTACCCCGTTTCTGCTAAGATGAGCTGCTCTCTGTCTCTCTGTTGTCGTTTTATTAACTCCCGAAACTCCTCACTCCGCACCGGAGTCTATCCACGTTGATCTGCGTGTGTACGTGTCTGTGGAAAAAGAAAAAAAAGTGTGCGTGTCTGTCTGTTTTGTGTGTCACTGTGCTCGCGCGTGCAACTTTGTGTTGTGATTGTAATGTTTATATCCGCTTTCGCGTCCTGTGTAAATGGGGCGTTACACAAGCAACTTTCGGGTGCGAAGCGCCCAGCTCCAGCAAGATCATCAAACTTTGAAGTAACGCGCCGCGATTTACACGAAGTAACTATAACGGCGTTACAGCGAGGATGAAAGTAATTAGTTAGATTACTAAATTACTTGATTTATAACGCCGTTAGTAACGCCGTTATACTTAAACGGCGTTAGTCCCAACACTGCTGAGGAATAGTTTAGAAGGCGTCATGTGTGCTCCCTCATCCGTTGGTAGTGGATGGGACATTGAGGGTGGAAAAATAAAAGCGACCTGGGTGACTGGATGCTCCTCAAAATGGGCTGCAGTTGGTTCACTGCTGGTCAAGCAAGACAAATGTGAAGCAGACAAATATTCTTGTGTCTGTCTTAGACTGATTTGTGTTGGTGCCACCACTGTGTGAATGTTCAGAGCGAAACAGAAGGTAGAGGTACATGGGATGTTATTTCTGACAGTGATGGGGATGATTCTGTTCACCTATCGACTTATCCCGTTCAGGGTCGCCACAGCATTGACTGTTTCGCATCAGTGGTTGGCAGAGAGTTTTTACGCCGGATGCCCTTCCTGATGCATCCCTGTACTTGAGGGGCACAGGGACCCAGTTAGGCAACAGCATCAAGGGTCTTGGCTAAGGACCCAATCTGGATGGAGATCAGTGGACACCCCTGGGAATCAAGGTCTCCTGCGTGACATCCCTACACTTAGCCCACTGAGCCATCCAGCCGGGATGATTAAACATCTGAAATAATCACAAAACATCTTCTGCAAACAAGTGGGAAAATCCTCAGCTGTAAACACTGAAAATATGAGAAGCAATGTTGACACATTGACCATGTATAAATACTTTTGTATTTATGGCTTATGACAAAAAAATGCTGGATATCTTGCAGAGAACTTTTAACCCAAGTCCAGAAAGATAAAATCTAAACAAAAATGCATTTAAATTGTTCCCACAGCAAAAATCATTTTCTAGGCACTTCTTCCGTTTCACTGTTTGACAGAGTTTCTGATTATCTCTTGACCATAAAATACAGTAGTTTTTCTCCTTTATAGAAGCAATATGCCTGTAGATGCTTCTATAATGCTTTTTTGTATTTTTACTAGTCTCTTCCTCCACCGGAGAGATTGCTGCGCAGTTGGAAATGACTGCCGGTCCATTGGATCAGCAGCCTACACATGTCCCAAACCGCAGAGCGCATGTCAACAGAATGAATCCACTAGCACCGTAAATAGAACCGACTTTAAACAGATTACAAAATTACTGCAGGAAAGCACACAGAGAACTTCTAACCCAAAGTCCAGAAGCAGAAAGTCTAAATAAAAATGCATTTAAAATGGAGTGCCCAGACGTGGGAACAACAATCATTTTCTAGACACTTTACTGTCGTTCACCTTACGGCCTATTAAAAGTGAGGTCATCTGGACCCACTAGACAACACGCTAAACTTGTTTTTCAAGGACTTTTTATCTGCACTGGAGTCCGTGGCAGGCATGAAATCCTGTTCACCTTTGTCATGGGAGGGATCACACATCAATATAAGGGTGGGGTCACCTGGACCCATAAGAGAGCATTAGGGTTAGAGGCATATCAGACAAGCAGCTAACAAGACAAGCTGCATTAGACCTGAGCCTGACCTGTTCATAACCATTTCAAATGAGATATCTGCTGTAGAGCTATGAAGTATGTGTAAGTGTGGTGGAAAGGAAAAGCTGATTTCAGAAATAAAATCTTCCTTATCTTCTTCACCTGTGTTTTTGCAAAAATGTTTCAGTAATTTTCAATCACAGTCTGACGGCTCAGTTCAAATCTCAGCTGGGTTCTTTCTTTGTGGAGCTATATTTTTTATTTCTTCACACATTTTTCAGATCCACTAGATGAGTCACGCCAGATTCACACTGGTCCGCCTGTGGTGCATCTCCCTTGTGTTTTATGGGGAGTTTGTCTCTCAACCCTCAGTTAGTTTACATCAACTATTGTGTCTCTGGTTCCACCTCCTCCCTGGCTCCCATAGAAGTGGTTCATCCTGCCATCCCCGTGTCGAGTAGTTCATCCAAAACTTTGGCATTCCTGCTTCATACCCTCTCCTTCCTCACTCAGTCCTTATAAATGCATGTTTTGGGTCATAAATGATGCTTTGTTTTTGTATTTCCAAAATGAAACTTTAGTTGTCCAGTGAAAAGGGACACAGGTGTTATCTGTGGTGTTCCCATACGAGTATTGTATTGTTGAGTATTGTTCTGACCATGTCCATCCCTTTATGACCACAGAGTACCATCTTCTGATGCTACTTCCAGCAGGATAAGACTCCATGTCATAAAGCTGAATCATCTCAGACTGGTTTCTAGAACAATGAGTTCATTGGACTCTAATGACCTCCACAGTCACCAGAACCCAATAGAACCTTTGGGATGTGGAGGAACAGAAGATGAGCATCATGGATGTTCAGTTAACAAATCTGCAGCAACTGTGATGCTGTCATGTTGATATTGACCAGACTCTCTGAGGAATGTTTCCAGAACCTTGTAGAATCTATTCCATCAAGGATTAGGGCAGTTCTGAAGGCAAATAGGGTTAAACCTGGTACTAGCGAGGTGTCTCAGGGGGCACTGTGACCTCTCAGATAAACAGCAGTCCACAGCACAAAACAATAACATTTAGAAACTGTATATTTATTGATTACAGGAGATTATGAGTAATTGAAATTGATGTAGTTTTGATGGCCAGAGCTTGAGATTTAGTTGTCACACACCTTTAGTGGAGGGGAGATGTGAATGCAGCTGGGATGGAATGGCAGAAGCACAAATGGGAGCAGGAAACTGGAATGCCAGGGGCGATGCTCGGGGCTTTCTTGAAGGAAGCTCCTTCGCTGTGAAGCACTCAATGTGTGTGAAGGAGTCCGGTTGCTTCTGCCCATCATAACACTTTAATCCTGAGTGACATTTATCCAATGGAGGCTTGCCTCCTTCATTCATCCATCACGCTCCAGCCCCTCTTTCCCTCTCTTGCTCTAGGGTTTCTGTCCTCCCCTCCCACTCTGCTTGTTGCACCAGACAGTTATGGACCCACTCTGCATACCAAGTACTGTAACATGCATACAGCAGGGTGTAACTGCCATCAAATAAAACAATATCAATATACCTCATATCAGAGCACCAATGTAGAAAAATGATTCAGCTCCTGAAGTTGCATAAACAAGTGAGTGGACTGATGAAGTGTGAAATTCTATAGATGTCAAAGAAAAACAATTTCACAATTACAGTATCCATTAAATCATATTCATGTGAATAAACACAAACCAACTCACGCGCTAAGTCATTCAAAGACTCAGCGCTGGATGTGAACAGTCCTTTGATTGACAGCAGATACATTCAAACTTCTGCCACTGCACTAGCGCTCATCATATCTATCAAAGGAGACATCGGCGCCTTATTCAGGCTGTGGAGCGGCGGGCTACACGGGATTGGCTGCAGATGAAGAGATTTTGGGAAATTGTAGTTGGTGATTTTACTGGAGCTGTGGATCAAACAATTCTGCATGACCCGCTCAGTTTTTAAAGAGCTGTGATGTAGAGCTGGGCGATGTGGCCAAAAAATCTCATCTCAGATTTTTTCATTTCAAATTCCATTTTTTAATTTTAATGGTTTTATTTTCTCCCTCCTTTTACTTTCTTTAACAAAAGTTACAAACGACAGAATATTTTTAGCAAAAACTATTTTATTTTCGCATCTGCTATGGAAATGTGTTTGAAGAAGTGCAACTAAATACAAGCTGTAAAAATGTTTGTAGAACAGTGCAATCTCTACCTACACTCCTCCCCGGTGCCGCCGGTCCGCTGATCAGCTTCTCCTGGTGCTACCGCGGTCTAAGAGGAAGTGTAGAGGGGATCCAGCCTTTCCCATCTGTGCACCTAGACCAGGGGTCGGCAACCCAAAGTGTTGAAAGAGCCACTTTGGACCTATACAATAAAAACCAAATGTGTCTGGAGCCGCATAAT
>NC_050529.1:733063-738183 GCF_002922805.2 Oryzias melastigma
CAGGCTCCTCACAGTGTCGGCTGTTCTGTGGTTCCGTACTGTTAAATAAAAGGTGGTCAAAAAGTTGAAACCAACTGATTTACATGGCCTACTTGTTCGGTTCTTCCTCCAATCACATGGGATCGTGCGATATATGGGACATAAGTGATTTGGGACACAAGTGATTTCTGGATTCGAACCTGCTAGCCATCTGCTGAGCTCTGCTCCCACCCAATTCACTACAATATATTTCCTTCCAACATTTCGTATTATTTCAAACATTTTGGAAAAAGTGCCACTGAGCCGCAAGGGGGTGCTTGAAGAGCCGCATGCGGCTCCGGAGCCGCAGGTTGCCGACCCCCGACCTAGACTCTGGAAAGCTCTGCCTTTTAACGTCTCTGTCCATTTGTAAAACTAAGCTTAAAACCCATTTTTACAGCCAAGCTTTTAACGTTCCATGAGACTCTGCTGGTGTTTTTTTTTTATTCTGTTTTAACTCCTTTATTGATTTCTCATTTAGTATTATTGCCATGACATCAGCTCTGTAATGTTAGAGTCTACAAATAAAGTTAATATAAAGTGGATTCATGTCTGTTATTACATTCATAAAATACAGCTTTTACAAATGTCCTGAATTACTGCTGCTACATCTCATTAGCATTAGCTTAGAAACAGCTTGTTAGCATTAGCTTAGAAAAAAAAAAAAAAAATCTAAATTTTTCAAAATGTGAATCATCCGAAACAAAATAATTTTGAATTGTATAGATATATCGCCCAGTCTTACTGTGATGCTGTTGGACCTCCTGTGGTGCCCAAGACACTCTACAGCTAAGTGTGATATGCAGTTGTTGGTCAGTTAACTAATTTATTTTTTTAAAAAAAAGTGTTTCCATTGCAAAATATGTCAATTTCAAAACGCCTCAAAAACCACCTCCTCCAAACACAAACACTTCGTTTAGATAAATGCATGTTTATTTTAATAGACACATTTCCATTAGGCAAATGTATTATCTCAAATTCAATTTGAGCAATTTCAATATAAACATAGTGTACTGTGTGTGAGCAAGTAAGCTTAGATGTGCCTGGATTGAAGTGATGAAAAGGAGGGTTGCACGGCATGGGTTTTTCTTTCACATGCGTGTCAGAGGAGCAGCCATGACAGCTGAAGAGGAGGATACTTTCATTAGTCATGTTTGACGCTCTGCAGTGTCACAGTGATGGCAGGCGCTTAATTACAGCAGACTGGAAACATTCTCAGCAGACACATGTACAAGTCCACGCACACACCCGCAGACAGGGAGGTCTTTCATTGGCCATGTTTCCTAAAGGTAATAATATAAACCACTCAGCAGGAGAAATAACTCAAGCCTTTGCCACCCCCAGCTCTGTCCTCCCCTCCTGGCTTTTTTCAACCTCCCCATCTCTCTGATGTTCTCCCTCTGTGTGCTAATTATAGCAGTGGTAATGGTGATGGATGCAGATGGAGCAAGCTGGTCTTAAATGTCAAACTCAAATGAAAACCACTGTTGCAGTGACACAAAACCAGCTGAATGTATCCAGTGTTATTTAACACTCACTCAGACTCGTACTGACACCAACAAAATACTAAAAATGAAACCAGTAAAAGATAAAAGAGAAAATAAAAGATAAAAGAAAATAAATAAATAAACACATACAAAAAAATTAACCCTGTAAAAGTGCATTCAGATTTGTTTAAACATTGTTTAAAGTCCCCTATGACAATTAAAAAACATTCCTAGTAGTGTTTTAATTATGATTATGAAGTTTGTAACCAAAATCCCACAACCTAAATGTCTTAAAAAACATTTCTCATGTTGATCTGAAGCCTCTGTTTCCAAAATCTCCTCTGAGGGGGCGTGGCTTTTGGAGCTGAGCTGAGTAGCTCCACTCCTGATCCCCCCCTCTGTCTCTCTAGCATAAATCTTCACCGCTGCTACATAAAAACATCCATCAATCTGGGTAATGTCCAGCCGTATGGTTCTGATCCGGATGTCAGCTGGACGAGGAAGTGAAGATCTTCATGGACAGAACTTCCTCCAAAATCCTGATTCTTTCTCCTTCCAGTTCACCAAAGACTCTTTTAGCTAATTCTCCAATGTTTATTGACTGTGATCAATACATTCAATCATTGGTTTCTCAGAGTTCTTGATAAAATAATCAAAGCTAACATCAAAATGCTCTTTCATTGATTTACAATCCTTTCCAACTGCGGTCAAATGAGCCGCCGTTCACATTTCCGTGGTCACATCAAGAAGCTCCGTGGAGTCTGGTGGAGATTTTCCAGCGTTCTCAGTCCTGCTACCGTAAGTATTGGATGAAACTCACACCAAAAATCCAGTGATGCTGATTTGACCACAGAAATGTGAACGGCGGCTCATTTGACTGCAGTCAATGTGAAGATACCATCTTCTCTTCTCCAGAACCTTAAAAAAAATAATGTACAGAACTTATGGTGGTCAATCTGTGTGATCACATCAAACAGGTAGAAGTGGATGCTGCCCTGGCGTTTGGAGAGTTGTACAGAAGAGCAGCTGCATCTTAAAGTGAGAGCAGGTGTTCATTACAGTTCCCTTCAGCTCCCACAGCCACACCATGAAAAACAAACGTAGCATTGTCATGCATGTGATCAGTGTAAAGATACACTGATGTGAATTTCTAAAGATAATGTAAGTTACTACTTACTGCTTATTATTATTTTTGTTAGTGTTATTATAATTGGTATTTGCACCGTGGTTTGAAAGGAAGGACATTTCATCTGTGCTGCGTAACACATGGACACAGTATATTTGACAAATAAAGCTGACTTGACTTGACTTACACTCACTCACCTGTGTTGTATTCCCTAACGCAGCACTCTATTGTTACGGTGCGCATCCTTTATTCATACTGATTAAAAAAAGAGGGTGACTGATGGCAAGATTCAGCCTCTTGAAGTAGCACGCTACTTTGCCAGCACAGCAATGCAGCAACTTACATCTTGGCCGCACATATTACGTGTTGCCCACATGAATTTCCATCAGTTTTTTGTGCTGGTCTCACATAAATACATGCAAATAACATCAGTCATGTTTTAAAACATGAAATATTAATAAAAACAAACATCGAAGAACCAAACTAGCAAGCTACTTGTGAGTTGCTAGCATCCACTTTAGCACACAGTTCACGGTTCTCAGCCTGATTTCTCTCTATTAAAATGTGATTCCTGTCCTGTGATGATTCCTCTCCATCGGATTATTTTGATGTTTTTATGTAAATTATTTTTTTGAAGTTGATTTCAAAACATTGCATCCTCTTGTGTTTCTTTTCACACTTATTCAGACCTCCTCCATTCATCACTCGGGAAGTCTCAATGCATAGTAATGCCGCATGTGCGTCACAGCATATGTCACGTGATTTCCAATCCAGTAATATATATCAATGGTTAGAACCAAGGACCAAAAGAACCTGAAAAAGTAGATAAAAAAGCCTGTTTTGTGCTGGAACCTCTGGGGCTGAATTCCTCAAAAGGAATATTGTATACAAGACAGGACCTTTCTGCACGAGACACGACTGAACCAACCCAGTGTCTGTGTGTTGTCAAAGGCTTCTTGGAGCCGCTCCAGCACTCACAGCTAATGCTCAAGGTCATTCCTTTCTGCACCAACTGCCATCTATAGTGACTCTCCACAGTCATCAAGTGACTGAAACTTCTTCATTTGCCTTTAGTGATCAATGAAGTCAATTTTTTTCAAATATATTTTGGGCTTTTGAAGCTTTAAATTGTTCAAATTCTAAAATGAATTGATAAAAGTGGATCTGTTTTCTCTATTATGATGTTTTTGTGGGTTTAAAACTGCAAGCTGTCATGCAATCTAAGTAAAGTATGCAAGTGCTAGATAAGTGCTGGACAAAGCTGATTAAAAGGTGCCAAAAAGCGTGATTGTCCAGTCCCCAGTTTTTTTCGACAGTGCAGTGCTGAGGGGACTCCATGAATGTAAAAGAACGAGTAAGGAGGGGTGGGACTACTCCATCACTCCCACCATGACCTTCCAAGAGTCATGCTGCTCTAAAGTACAGTACTAATGCCACCATATATTACAGGAATATGCTGCATTACCATTATGTCTCTCAGTCTTTTACTGTCTCACACAAGCACAGTGTGGCTTCAGCAGAGATCTGCTTGATTTTTTTTCATACAGAATGTATGAACTAAATGTCAGCTGCTGAAACAAAGATTGGTAGAGGAGGGGTGATCACACAGAGAGGAGCTCTGTTATGTGCGGCTGCTGTTTGACTGTCATCCCGGGCTCACACAGGAACCGTTACAAGAACCTTTACGGAACGTTACAGGAACCGTTACAGGGACCATTGCGGGGACTATTACGGGAAGCGTTATGGGGACCGTTACCAGAAGCCTTACAGGAACCGTTACAATGACATTTACAGGAACCGTTACGGGACATTACATTAACCGTTACGGGGACTGTTATGGAAGCGTTAAAAGAACTGTTACAGGAACCGTTACAGGAACTATTACGGTACCCGTTACGGGAACTGTTATGGGCAGCGTTATAGGAACCATTACAGGGACTGTTACGGAACTGTTTAGGGAAGCATTACAGGGACTGTTATGGGAAGCGTTATGGGGACCAGTATGGGACGGTTATGGGAAGTGTTACAGGAAGCGTTACAAGAACCGTTACAGGGACCATTGCGGGGACTGTTAAGGGGCCCGTAGCATGACAGTTACGGGGACTGTTACGGGAACCGTTACGAGAACCATTACAGGACCCGTTAAAGGGAACTGTTGCAGGACCCATTACAACAGGGGTCTCTAATTCACGGCCCGCGGGATGATAATTGATCATGTTCAGCACTTCAGTGCTTTGAAGCAGACGCCACACACGCAGCTCCCAAATCAGAGTCCCTGATTGGTCAGAGCTCTGCGACTGTGCGTGGAAATGTTGAACCGGGTTGAAGACCAATTTATGCGTAGAGCTGAAGACCAGACTTAAAAAATTGTGTAGCTACGTGCACTCCAGACATGGAGGCCAAGAATTCTGGTGTGCTCGCGTTTGCATTGACCTTTCAGTGAGCGCATTGCTCTCAACTCAGAAATAAAGGAGGTAAATACCAGTGGC
>NC_050529.1:741854-753499 GCF_002922805.2 Oryzias melastigma
CACCAGTTTGTCCTCTTCTCTGCCTTTGCCCTCTCTTTCTTCATCTTCTTCACCACCAGAGTCATTCTACACACCACAATCCTGTGCTAAAAATAAAGATATTTGAGAACATTGGAATGTTTTATCAGTGATTTCCTTTTGGAAATCCTGATACGGCCCAGTCTCACCCAGACTCTGCCTCCAGCGGCTCCCAGCTCAATTGAGTTTGAGACCCCTGCATTACAGAGACATTTACGGGAAGCGTAACGGGAACCATTACGGGAAGCATAACGGGAACCATTACAGGGACCATTACGGGGACTGTTACGGGACTGTTACGGGGACTGTGACAGGGACCGTTACGAGGATCGTTACAGGGACTGTTATGGGGACCGTTACAGGGACTGTTACGAAAAGCGTTACTGGAACCGTTACAGTACCATTACTGGAAGCATAACGTGAACTTTTACAGGGACCGTTACGGGAAGCATTACGGGAACCGTGACAGTGACCGTTACAGGGACTGTAACAGGGACCCTTACAGTAAGCATAACGGGAACTGTTACTGGGACCATTACGGGAAGCATTATGGGAACCGTTACTTGGACCATTATGGGAACTGTTACGGCTCCAGAGCGACGCAGGAGCCGTCTGCAGATGACTCCGAGGCTGCAGCTGCAGGCTCTGTCCTGCCGACCTCGCCAAACTCAAAAACTGTGTTCATTTTCAGCTCTTATGCTCCTTTCAGACATAATTTTTATATTAATCTCAAATGTTTTGCAGCATTCAGAGTACAGTGCAGAGTAAGAGTTTTATATTGTACAGAGAAACCTGTTTCCTTGCTTTGCAAATGACACTTCTTCTTTTCCTTTCGGCTTTTCCCTTCAGGGGTCGCCACATCGAATCAGTTTCCTCCATTTAAGCCTGTCTTCAGCATCCTCCACTCTAACACCAGCTACCTTCATGCTCTCTCTTCCTATGAACCTGCCTTCCTCCTCTCCTTCTTCCACCAACAGTAGTCCAATTTCCACCGGCACCCTGTCGGTGAACAGCACCGATGGCGGTCGTTGTTAACCCGGGCCTCGACCGATCCAGTATGGATTTCGTAGGTCTGATTCGCATATTTGATTTGGCAAGATTTTACGCCGGATGCCCTTCCTGACACAACCCTCTGTATTTATCCGGGCTTGGGACCGGCACAATGAGACCCTAGTTTGGGCCTCTTGTGACTGTGCAAATGACAATAAACCTTTTAAATCTTTAAATTGAATCTAATAATCTGAAGTCCAGCAGCCAGGTTGTGGGGAGTGGGTGTCCATGGAGCATGCTCCCCTTTCTTTAGACACATTAATGATCCCGCTGCACAGTGTGCAGGATTCAGGACAGTAAAAACAGTATCACACCTACTTCACCTTTACTTACATTTTGCTGAAGTGTTTGCTATGCGCTTGCCTACTGGGGGGTCTTGATATGTCATGCGGGTCATCTGCAGACTCTATCCAGATTTGCCCATTTGTGGCCCACAGGCAGCCCGTCTCCATCCATCCATCTTCTTGGCCGCTTCGTCCCTTTCGGGGTCGCGGGGGTGCCGGAGCCTATCCCGGCTACTGATGGGCGAAGGCGGGGTTCACCCTGGACAGGTCTCCAGTCTGTCTCAGGGCCTCAATCACACACACATCCACTCCCACATTCACATCTAGGGGCAATTTAGAGTCATCAATTAACCTATGAAGCATGTTTTTGGATGGTGGGAGGAAGCCGGAGTCCCCGGTGAAAACCCACGCATGTACGGGGAGAACATGCAAACTCCACACAGAAAGGTCCCAGCCGGGATTCGAACCGGGGCCTTCTCGCTGTGAGGCAAGAGCGCTAACCACTGCACCACCGTGCAGCTCTAGCCCGTCTCCAGCTAAGGCTTTAAGCTTTTCTTCCTTGCTTTTTTTAAAGATTACTCTTTTATCTTTTGTAGTCGACTTGATTAATAGGTTTGGTCAGAGGTAGATTGAGATGCTTGACTAGAAGGTGTAGTGAACTGATGACTGCAGTACAAATCTGTCTGTATTTGCAGGGCAGGATCGCAGTGAGGCAGCTCTCATCAGGAGGTTTAAGGGGGATGGAGTCCGCTACAAGGCCAAACTTATCGGCCTGGACGAGGTCACTTCCGCCCGTGGAGACAAACTCTGCCAGGACTCCATGATGAAGCTCAAGGTAAGAAGAGTCTCTCTCCTGTTGTTTTTCTGTTCATATTCATGCTTCTGGAGCTCCCTGATGATGTAAACTTTACAGAACTTCAGCACATTGAAAAAACGGAACATGAAAGGGCACAGCAAGGTGAAGTTGAGAGTCAAAGATTGTGTCATGAAGAGTTCAATGAGGAACATTTAAAAATGCATATTTAATGGATTAGAATAAATGTGTGTGCGTGTTCACACACTTGCAGTTTGTTGCAGTTTTTATGCAAATTCCTGCAGGGGGAAAGTTCAAGAACAAAGATACGGAAAATGGGGATGCTACAGTTTCACTTCCCACTCTGATCGTCTTTGGATGTATTTTCAATGCATTCCCAAATGTCTTTTAAATAATCCTGGGGAGTTTTCTAGGACATGGTTTCTGCAGAGCGGCAGGACTTCATTAGAACTTCACCCCCTTCCCTCATTTCCCATGATCACTGCCCCTTCTCCTGCTAGCTTACACTAGCAGGTAGCTTACAAGATTTGGCTTAGTGTCTCATTTGGCAGCACAAGTACAATAAGAAGCGGCAGTTTGCAGGAGAAAAAATGGGGGTTGGGGATAAATCAGGACAGGTGTGATAGGGAGTGTTAGGAAGAGACCTAACTGGTAATTTTGTTGTTGTTTTTTATTATAGGATAAGATAATCCTGTGGTCTTTCTTTGCACCCCTGATGAATGAACAGCATCACCTTTTCAATCAGACCCAACATTCCTGAACTTTTTGCTTTCATGCTTTGATTTTTGGTGAGAAAAAACAGCCAAAACCAGCAGGACTGAGAAGAGGACAGACAGCTCATTGATCAAACAGCTTCCTTGCTCTTCATTTATTCCGTCTTTCTCAGATCTCTCAACCTTTCCCCGTAAATTGCTTCTCCCTGTCTTATACTTTTTCATACTGTATTGTATTCAATAAGTTATCTTAATTGTTCTAAATTTGTTATTGTAAGATCTTAGTGCTTGCCCTATACATTCATGTTTAATGTTTTTTTTCTTCTTTCACTGACTTTTTTTCCTGTTTTTTTATGTCTGAGTTAATTGATTACATCAGGTCTAATATCTGCAAGCAGACTTCCACCCCGCCTGTATTTTGTTTGCCCCACATTCATCATAATCACTTTCCTTTTGTAATGTAAATGAGTTTATATTGACAAATAAGTCAACCCCCTGCCCCATAATGTTAGGTTTCTTTTCTTTTTTTTAATTATTATTCTACTACTCATAAGCGTACTGAAGGGTGTATTCTTCTGTCTCACCACAAGAGGAAGTTTCTGTTTTTCGAGTAGGTGAGAAGAGTCTATACTGAACCTGGTGCGAAATGACACAGAGACGAAACTGATTGTGTACTGTTTGTGTTCTAGCTGCTCACTAAAGGCTTAACTTCAGAAAAAGAAAAAAAAATCCACATTTGTCCAGGTCCTCTTTTCAAATGTGCAACACTTTACCGCTAAAGTTGAGTTTTGTCGGTTTCCTGTTCTGTGTCGTGTTTCCATGTTACCGCGACAACAAGCTGCATCACGTATTAAATAGTCAGCCTTTTGTGAAAAAAAATGATCTAAACCGAAGAAATAACAAGAAAAAAAGAGAATCAGCCCGCCGGACAAATCCGCATAACATCCGGACCAGGGCACGCGGGATCGCCGCAGAGGCCCCCCACACCCGAGAACAGGAAGGCACAGGAACACAGAGAGTGCAGGCACCAACCCAGCCAGAAGCGCAACCCCATCACCACACCAGGAAGACCGATGCGAGGCCCCATCCCCGGAGAACCCCCAACCCCAGAGGAGCAGTCCACCACCCAGCAGCGCCGAGCATCCCCCCACCCCACCCCAGGTACGAGCCAGGGCCCCCCAAGGGTGACTCGCTTCCATGCCCCAGACGCCCGCCCGCCCCTGCCGCGGAAGGTCCAGGGGGGAGCAAGGCAGGGGACGCCCACCCCCGCCCAGCAGAGAGACACCCAAGAGAAACAAGGGTCCCAGAGGAATGATGTTAACAGGCCCAGCCAGGCACACCCACTGATGAAGTTTTTGGAGAGACCTAGCTCTCGAAGGCAAGGACCGAAACCCGCATCACTGAGACCTGGACACCCCCAGGCTCCGATGTATTTCTATACCCTCCCAGCCAGCAAGGCCAAGTGGGCCCCACATGGTTCAAAAGTGGGCAGAGAATATGGGACCCAATTGGGTTTGTCCGCAGTTTCCGTGGTGGCCCCAGCTGTGTTCACCCACATTGGCTTCGCTGCCTAGGGACTGGAGGCCTGGACAGCGACCCTGCTAACTCTGCTGACTCCTGGGCCACGCAGCACTTGCTTGCTTTGCCGGACCCTGGGCAGCGGAACTCGCTACGCTGTCTACCATGCGACTTGCTAGCATAGCCACCTAAGCCAATGTGAGCAAACGCAGCTGGGGCCACTGGCAATATACTTTTCCAGTACTGTTCAGTTTCCAGCCTTGGTGGGTCTGCTCTGCTGCTTTGACCCTGTCACTTTTGCAGGTTAATTTGCGAGCAGCCTGTTTATCCATCTGGCTTCATTGTCTCTAGTGTACCTCTTTAGGCCGCTGTCCAAGGCCAGGAGCCTTTGTTTTGCAGTTTCCAGTGCTTCAGGTATGGGCATCTGGCTCTATCTCTTAGGCACTTGCTTTTCATTGTACCTCTCTGGGCTTCTGTCCACTTGCTTACTTCCCTCCGAGCTGCCTTGATTTTTAGCCTCCAACCGTTGCTTATGTGGTGGGCATTGTTTTCTCCCATGGTTGCTCTTATAGCCAAGCATTTCAAGGATCACTGTTGCTGTAGTGTAAACCAGTTCATTGGTTTCTGTGATTGTTGTGATAGGAATTCCCCTCAGTGGTATAGCCTCCTCTCTGACCTGGTGTTGTGGCATTCCCATGGAGTTGTATTTGTGTTGAACCCTATATATTTATATTAGAGCTGTCAGGTGATTAAAATCTTTAATCGCGATTAATCCCATTTTGTCCAGAGTTAACTCGCGATTAATCGCAAATTTACATGTGGCCTTTTTTTAAGGAAAAAATGTGTGGTTCGTGGAATTTAACAGTTCTACATTAATTATGAAAACAAGAATGACAATTTTAATATTTTTCATCAGAAACACTTTATTTTGTAACATTGTATTGAGATAAACTTTCTTAACAGTAAAAGGCTGTAACATAAAATGCCTAACAAAAGCCCAAGTGCAAGTGAAGGGCATTTTAAATTCAAAACTTCAATCAATGTTCAGTAAAATAAAATAAAAAACATCAAAAATCAAATTTCCATAACACTTTCATGTTCATTTTTTATCAGGACCAAATCTTTTCCTCCTCTGCTGAATTGCAGTAATAAATGAAATAGAGATTTATCATTTCCAATAAACTTTTGTTTTTTAAAACATTAAAGACTGAGAAAAGCGGGATACTCTGTGGATAGTTTGAAAGTCTGTTACTGCCGCCGCGTTCTCTGGCTGCAGCTCAGCGGAGCTCACGCCATGAATATGCCGGCAGACAGAGAGCTATGCTGGGGTTGGATCACGCTTAAACCTCCAGAACATTTAAAACGTCCCCCGGTGAGCTTGCTGTTCGGAACGTCGGGAGTCCGCAGCTCTCGGGACGCGGCGCCGGTCGCGAGCCGGTACCACCAGACGTGGTACTGGACGCGAACCGGAGCCGGGTTAGGGTGCAGGAGCTCTCCAGGTCCTAGCGCCGGGCTGGTTCTAGCTAGCAGCTCGGTGGTTGGAGACCCGCCCGTGATCGAGTGAGAGCAGCCGGTGAGAGGACGATGAGGGACGGCCGCGCGCGGTGTGAAAAGGCACGTATGAGAAAATCCCATTGACTGTAAAAATAATGGACCTATCGAGCTATGAGGTCCTCCCATTACATACAGCCTATGGAAAATCCGCGATCAATGCGTCAAAAAAATTGTCGGCGTCAAGCGCACGTCAGATTAATGCGTTTTTAACGCGACAAATCTGACAGCCCTAATTTATATATATATATATATCTATATATATATATATATATATAGATATATATATATATAGATATATATATATATATAGTATATACTAGATGTATTTGTACTTGAATTCTAATAATTAAAAGAACTTTATGACAGCAGTTTAGTCCATCCATCCATCCATCCATCTTCTTAACCACTTTGTCCCCTTCGGGGTCGCGGGGTGCCGGAGCCTATCCCGGCTGCTGATGGGCGAAGGCGGGGTACACCCTGGACAGGTCGCCAGTCTGTTGCAGGGCTGCAATCACACACACATTCACTCTCACAGTCACACCTAGGGGCAATTTAAAGTCACCAATTAACCTATGAAGCATGTTTTTGGACGGTGGGAGGAAGCCGGAGTCCCCGGTGAAAACCCACGCATGCACGGGGAGAACATGCAAACTCCACACAGAAAGGTCCCAGCCGGGAGTCGAACCAGGGCCTTCTCGCTGTGAGGCGAGAGCGCTAACCACTGCGCCACCGTGCAGCCCTGTTTAGTCCATTCTGTTACATTCATTTGATAATGTGCTGAAGGTCAAACTGAATGGGAAATGGTGTAGACTTGTATAATACGATAAGATAAGGTAGTTCTTTATTCGTCCCAAGGTGGGGAAATTTCAGCGTTACGGCAGCATTACAAATAGAAAAATTAGACAATATTCATATTTGCAAAGAGAGCAAAGTAATTGTGCGGAGATAAAAAAAAAGGAAAAGATGAAAGAAGAAGCAATTGCACTGTGGATATGATTTAAGTTACAGGAATTGCACAACGTATTTTTAAAGTGGCTTGGATTGAGTATAAAAATAAAGTGACAAAATAAGTATAAAGTGACTGATGGCTGATGGCATCAACATCTTAGCAAATGGATCAGCCCCGGTTGTACAGTCTCACTGCAGCAGGTAGGAAGGACCTTCGATGCCGCTCATTCAGACACCTGGGGTGGATCAGTCTGTAGCTGAAAGAGCTGCTTATAGCTATAATGCTTTCTTACCTTCCTCAAAGCCCCAAAGCATACTATACTGGCACCAACCTTCCATCAGAAGCAAGAGTGAATAGAATCTGATGAAGATTTAAAAAAAACTTTTGCTCAATGAACATTTATGCTTTTTGGCCAAGTTGCTAGTAAATGTAATAAATGATGCATTTTTACACTGTTTTGAAATATAATATGATATATATATATATATGTGTGTGTGTGTAATATTATATAAAACTAGACTAACCATTTTTTACAAATCATTATTAGTTTTGCAATAAAAATCCAAAAATTCTTAAAACAAAAGCGTGTCCTTTATATTAAAGCACACTCCTCTTGTTGAAATTCCCTTTACAGTGTTAAATGCTTAGATAGTTTGTGATGCCCACTGTGTGTTCCTGTCCTCAGGGAGTTGCTGCCGCTGCCCGCTCCAAGGGAGAACACAAGCAGAAGGTGTTTTTGACCATTTCCTTTGGCGGGATCAAGATCTTTGATGAGAAGACAGGAGTAAGTTCAGAGGCATGTGGTCCTGTTTGCATTAGTGTCTGCAGCTGCATGCAATGCTTCTGTGAGTGCTTGCATTTGTGTTTTCTCTGGTAACGAGGCCTCTCCATGAAAGAGATAGACCCCTGGGGAAATCACGAGGCCCTAATTGAAACCTTGAGAACAAGACCTCTTTAGATGAGAGATCCGGGCTACCCCCATTGTCTGAATCTTTCCAAACAGCAACATCACTGGTTTCATATTGCAGCCCAGTCTTAGTCAAATGCGTATATATTCCACGACTTGAGGAAATACCGTGCATATTATACGCCAAACACGGTTTTTGCGTGCATATAATACACACGCTCCTAAATGTGTAAAATGTTTTTTTTTTTTCCATTGGGCTGCACGGTGGCGCAGTGGTTAGCGCTCTTGCCTCACAGCGAGAAGGCCCCGGTTCGAATCCCGGCTGGGACCTTTCTGTGTGGAGTTTGCATGTTCTCCCCGTGCATGCGTGGGTTTTCACCGGGGACTCCGGCTTCCTCCCACCGTCCAAAAACATGCTTCATAGGTTAATTGGTGACTCTAAATTGCCCCAAGGTGTGAATGTGAGAGTGAATGGGTGTGTGATTGAGGCCCTGGGACGGACTGGCGACCTGTCCAGGGTGTACCCCGCCTTCGCCCAACAGTGGCCGGGATAGGCTCCGGCACCCCCGTGACCCCGAAAGGGAGGAAGCGGTCAAGAAGATGGATGTTTTTTCCACATTTGATCCATCCTCTGGTGGAGCCGTGAGCATCACAGACAGCTGCACAAGTGTACAATTTGCTTGTAGAACCGTAACCGTAATCCTAACCTTAACCCGGAACAATGTCATTTTTAAATAAGCCCGAAGATTTCTGACCACGTGACAAAAATGAAACCTAGAAAGCGTGCATATGTATGCCATTGCCAGAGCGTATCATATGCATGTGTTTGTGTTTGGCGTGTATTATACATGGTATTTCAGGAGTGCAAAGTTGTGGAATATATACGCATTTGACTGAGACTGTGTTGCATAGTGTACTACCAGATTAGGAATGTTCCATTTTACACAGCTGCTTTCCTGGTTGACTTGTGCACTCTGCAGAATTTGCTATTTGTCTGGATGAGTCGTCCTCCATCCTTTTGTTAGTTCACACTTTAGTTTAACCCTCGTGCTCTCTTATGGGTCCAGATGACCCCACTCTTACATTGATGTGGGATCCATCTTATGACAAAGGTGGACAGGATTTCATGTCTGCCACGGACACCAGTGAAGATAAAAATCTCAGTGAAAAAAAAGGTTCTGCGTGCTGTCCGTAGGGGTCCAGATGACCCCTCTTTTATTGTAAACAAGGATAGCATAGGGGTTAAAAGGGCCCCTTAGTTTGCTGTCTGCCACTTTGGCAATCATTTTCTGCTCTTTTTGATGCCGTTCTAGATCGCTGACAGTTTTCTCGACTTCAGTAAGAAGGATAACAATTCAGAAGTTATTACCTAAACAGCATTTGCTGAAAGTTAGCTGTTTGCCGCTCGTCAGAACAAGAAAAATAGTCCCTAAGGATTTTTTTTTTACCTCAAGGGTCCCTGTAGTGTTGATTCACTTCATCACCAGAGATAAAGACCAGGGCGCTAAGCAGGTATAGTTTTCCACCTTATGGTGATGCAGAAAAATCTGCCCTGTTCTTCAGTTTACACCTGATGCATTGGAAGAATCCCTACACACTTTTTTTATTTTAGCTGTGGCAGCTTTATAAAAAGAGTCGTATTTTGCTCAGCATAAGCGGGCACCTGCTGTCATGTCTGTGGTGTAATGTGAAATGTGAGCTTCCTTTGGTCAATTTGTGAATTCATCTCAGTTAATACTCAATATGAGCTTTACTGTTCCACACCTGGGATGAAGGCACAGGATTTACAACTCTAAGGAGCGCTTTGATATCACTTAAACTGTCTATGCTGTAGCCTGCCATAATTCAGAAATAGCTGTGATTGGACAGCTAGAAGCGTGCGTGCAAGCTCTTCTGCTGGACCCGCCCCCCCAACCCGTCCCTTTCCTGCCTCTGTCTAACCTCTGCAACCCTGAGTCCCTGTGGTTCACGATGCCTTCAGACTTCCATCAGAAAAGAGGCAGCACGGTAGAAAGAGAACAGAAGCGACAGGTGCAGAAGTCCAGGGTCAAAGGGGGAAAATTCCAAGAAAATGCTGGACAAGGCCTGGGGGATAGGTCTCAAGATAATTGAAGGGGCACTGACAGGCTGAAACGGAGGGAAAGATTAGTGAACATTTGTCAAAGTAAAGATCTCAAGAGGAAGACCTTGTCCTCTGTCCTCACATTAATATTAAGTATAGAGATTTGCAGCTTCCACTTTCACTTCTACCGCCCCCTGGGACTTGGGGGAAGGGCGGGGGGGGGGTGACTCTGCTAAGGTTCAGGGATCTTGACAGTCTCATTCCCCTCCTGTGCATCAGTCAGTCAGACGGGAGGATAGATCTATGAGAAACAAATGGATGGATGGCCTCTCTGCCCAAGGAGGGAAGGTCGTGCAGAAGGGGGAGGGGGTGGTGCTTGAGGTGGAGAACAAGAGAAGAGGAAACATTAATCTAATGGAAGACAGGCTAGCAACTCAACACACACACATACATACAGGGACACTGACCCCTTAGCATGGTGTTGCTTCTCTCAGGAGGGACACAGCAGCTCCTCCGGTCAAGAACTCGCAGGAGAGCAAAATGAGAGATGTATGATTATGCAGGACCCAGGCTCTCCCCACAAAAACCCTCTGACTTTACTCCCACCAACGTTCCGTATTCAGTTCTTTTAGACGTATTTGTGAAAAACGTTCCGCATCAAGGAGCACAGAGGAGGGATTAGGAAGCCCTCGATAAATGTGAAATGTCCTTAAAGGAAAGGTTACAAACAGGAGGTAAGTCATGTTAGACACAATATGGAATGACATCAAATATGGAGGTTAGATGAAGATGTCTTCTGCTGCCTCTCCTCCTCATGATTAGCATCACAGAGAATAATTTAGGTCAGTGGCAGCAGCTCCTGAATGACAGTGGTCACAGTCCCACTGAGGAGCGTAGTATGTCTCAGGGCCCAGAATACGTGTCAGGACAGATAAACTTCACTGCTGCTATTGCTGCTTGAAGAACTAAAGTGAGACAGTGTAAGATTCATAGATGTGAACATGACTCGCTCAAAAGAGCTCTCAAGACCGATATTCAACAATTATGCTTTTAGTTGCTTTTTTCCGGTTCCGGGTCATGAGCAGACGCGTGTCTCCAGCTCTCCTCAACTCTTCAGCTTCTAAAGTCTTTTAAAGTTGCCTACAAGCGACTTTAATCACCGAACTGCAGCTACCGCAACGAGGAGAGTTGAACATGGCACCGAAGAAAAATTTTAAAGCCGATCTGGCAGAGCTCAAAACCGCGTTAGCCAACATACAGGCTAAGCTAACCCCAGCAGTTCTCTCTGAATCTTGGACCTAAATACTGTTGAGGTCTGTCATCCGCTTCCTTGGAGAAAGAATACGGATAAACCAGCGATCCTGATCAGGTTTGTGAATCAAAAGCACAAGACAGCTTTGATGAAAAAATCTGAAGGGTCTAATGTCTTTCTTAATGAACATCTTTCTAAATATCACACTGATCTGGCTAAACACACAAGACTATTACGCAAAAAAGAAACAGATCCACAGCACGTGGATTCTGAACTCCAGAATCTTTGTAAAACCACTCAGACCACCGAACCAGACAAAACCTCTGGAAATAAAATCATAAAAAGACTTTGAGAACTGTGAGATTACGCATGTTTGACCCTTTAATTCAAGCAAAAAGTGAAATGTGAACTCATACAAAAAAATGCTGGATGTGAACTCTGACCCGATTCTGAGCTGCAGAACTCGAGCACATTTCCTTTGAGATGAGACCTTCACAGTCTCTCAGTCATAACAACGAAGAACG
>NC_050529.1:754487-763157 GCF_002922805.2 Oryzias melastigma
ACATTTTTATTTTTTTTCTCCAATAACTAATGAAGATGCTTTTCTAATCATTCTTTAATAAATACAATCTTTAATTGCCTTATTAGCAAATTAAGATGATTTACTTATTACTTTTTGGATTATCATAATTCTTTGAATACAATCTGCACAAAGTGTCCTTTTTTCAATGAGAATATTAAATAATTTGTTGTGGATGCTTTGAAACTTGATTACATCAATGATATTAATGATCCTTAATAGCCTGAATCTATTAATATTTGATATTAAGTCCTGAACCGGATATTGATAATTCATGTAGAAAATGGTATGGTCGAGTCGGGTAGGGATTATATAAGTTCGCTTCCTTCCACTCCCTTTCAAGCGATCTACTTGTGATTCATTAAGTGATATGTTATTTCATGTATTATGACCTGATTGCTTGAAATAAACCATTTCATTCATTTATTCATTCATTCATTCACTGTAAGAGCCATTTTTGTTTTCTTTACTTAATTCCTATGGATATTATTCTATTTTTTGTGGCATGTACATTTATTTACTTATGGAGGTGTGTCCTATATGACGTCACATGATTGGCGAACAAGATTTTAAATATCACAGGTGCTGTAATCAAAATCGTCTATACCTGGGAGCGACACGGTCTTTCAACCGACCCGCTGAGAAATCTGTATGATAACAAAAGAAATCTAAATAAATCAAAGCAAATCAGAGCAAACACGGACTGACAGAGTGATTGTTGCGGGCTGCGTGTGAAGAAACCCGAGGGTGCAGGTGGAGGAGGAGTCCGCCCAAGTGGAGAAGGCGCACTCACATTAGTTGAAAGACCTCGCTGAAAGTCGAAGCCAGCCAGAAGTATCTGAGAATCGGAGGAAGCAATTGGAGAAAAATTGCACTATGGAAAAGCTTCAGCATCCCGAAGGAGTTGTGAGTAACTGCAAAGCCGAAAGAAGATTCCCAGCAAAAGGTCAGAAATTCGAACGCGGTGTTTGAAGGAAATCAGCTGCGCTGACGTCATCCCAAACAAACAAACAAACAAACAAACAAAACTCCTTTCATCAGCCAGCCTTATATAAGACATTCTGCACGCTATATACTCTGTCTTAATGATTAAGAAAAGAAAGAAGCTTATAGAATTTTAAAGAATTCCTGCAGTTTGTGCAGTATTAACGAAATTGAATAAAGTAAAATGTCGGGCAAAAGCGGCAATACGCATGTTGGTCACAAGAGGACGCCAAAGCCCACATTGAAGGCTGTTGAAGAAAAAATCCAAAGATTAAAGGGAAAAGGGAAAACTGACACATTTAACTAAGAGAAAAAACGAAATACAAAGAATGAAAAAACGATAAATGCAATGTTGATGTGCTAAAAGCTTTTCCGGCACTCCTTAATCTTTTTAAAGACTATGAATCTGTTAATGAAGAACTTTGTGACATATTAAAAGAAGAAGAAAAAGGGAAGGATCAAGAGGTTTATGAAAGTAGACGTGCTGAGCTAAACTCATGTATTAAAGAAACAGAAGAATGGCTCAAAGAAAGCAAAGAAGAGGATGATGTGAGACCAGAGGAAGATGTTTTACTGGAAGAGGAGGACATGGAACTGGAGGAGGATGAAGTAAGGCCAGAAGATAGCATTTCCAAGGCTCCTTCTGTCGCCAGCAGAGCTTCATCTCACTCTTCAAGAGTCAGTTCCACATACCTAAAAATCAGAGCAAACAGAGATGCTGTGGCCAAAGCAGCAGCTTTGAGAAAGAAAGAAGCACTCGTACAAGAAGAAATCCACATGAGAGCCAAAGTAGAGGAACAAGAAATGCACTTCAGAGCAAAAAAGGAGCAATTAGAACTTGAAACCGAGCTCGCTGTGGCATCCACCAGATTAAAGGTTTATCAGAGTATGGATGATGTTCGAAGTTTTGTCACAAAACTGTCTGAAACCAGAGGAAAACCTAGAGCGGCAACACTGCAAAAAACACAAGACAAAGGAAATCTTACCAGCCTTGCTGGTTGTGCAGATCGTACAGATGATGGTGATGAACCACAGCCTGCAGCTCGCCCTACAGCTACAAGTAGCAGCAAAGATCTTCACCAAGTGTTACAACGCCAAGGTGCCTTTACAGAAATGCTTGTTAGGCAACAAGGTTTGCTCAACTTCCCCGCAAAGACATCCCAGTGTTTACAGGGGGTCCTCTCACCTACAGATCCTTCATAAGAGCCTTTGAACACATAATCCACACCAGAACAGATGATTGCCAAGATCGCATATACTACCTGGAGCAGTTCACAAGAGGTGAACCTCTCAGTCTTGTGCGAAGCTGTGAACATATGACTCCGGACAAAGCGTACCATAAAGCAAGAAAACTTCTTGTGCGTCACTATGGAGATGAGCTTAATATCGCCACAGCTTACATCACTAAAGCCATAGAGTGGCCTCAAATAAGGCCAGAGGACAGGAAAGGTCTGAACACCTTTGCCATTTTCCTAACAGGATTTTGCAACAACATGAAAGATGCTGACTACATGGAAGAAATGAATAACCCAACCACCATGAAACGCATCTTAACTAAGCTTCCTTACAAGTTAAAGGAAAAGTGGAAGAAGATCGCCTACGATGTAAAAGAAAGAAAAGGAACACAAGCAAAGTTTCTGGATCTCGTGGAATTTGTCAACCGAGAAGCAAGAGTTGCTAACGACCCTCTTTTTAGAGACGTCTTGGAGTCAGCAACAGGACTACATGGCGACACAAGAAAGAAAAATAACATAAGCAAGTTTGAACCAAGAAAAGGTAGCTTTGCAGTTGCTGTATCTCCAACTCAAGAGGAAAGAATGCACAAACGTGCGCAGAATGCTTTTCAGAGTCCATGCCTATACTGCAAGAGACAACATGCCCTAAAAACCTGTGAAGCAATTAGACCTCAACCCATAAAACAGCGAGTAGAGTTCTTGAAGTCTCTTGGACTTTGCTTTGGGTGTCTAACACCGGGACACCTGTCAAGAAACTGCCAGAAGAGGTTATCATGTTCTGAATGCTCATTTATGCAGCCTTATGTTTTGCACATTACAAAGGAAAACGTGTCTGTAAAAAAAAGACCATAATGAAAGCAAACAAAAAGAGAGAAAAACGAGTTCCAACCTTACAGCAGTGTGTAAAGCAACAGGGGCTGGAAGTGATAGGTGCCTACTACCAATTGTACCGGTACAGATAAGACACAGGCACCATGGTAAAGTGATCAGGACTTACGCATTTCTAGACCAAGGAAGTACTGCTACGTTTTGCACAGAAGAACTCATGCAAAGACTAAAAATAAAAGGAAAAAAGACAGAGTTTCTTCTCCGAACCATGAACCAAGAGCAAATGGTGGATGGATTTGTTCTTAACGACATGGAAGTATGCAGCTTAACTGGCGATGACTTAGTAAAGCTTCCTAACATTTACACCCAGCCCGAAATACCAGCAAAGAAAGACAACATACCTACAGCTGAAGATCTAAAAGAGTGGTCATACCTAAAGCATGTATGCCTCCCACAGCTGGAATCAGGTATCGATCTCCTCATAAGTGCAAACGAATATAAAGCCATGGAACCATGGAAGATTATCAACAGTCAGAATGATGGCCCATACGCCATCAAAACAACTCTAGGATGGGTTGTTAATGGACCTCTCAGTGGATGTAAAGAGGATAGTAAAAAGGTAACAAGACTGTTGGCCAATCATATTGCAGTGACGAGTATTGAAGAAACATTGTTGAGACATTACAACACAGACTTTCCCGAATGCCAGTACGAAGAAAAGAACGAAATGTCACAAGAAGACAAAGGTTTATGCAAGTTGTCTCAACATCTGCACAATACGTGGATGGTCACCACTGCGTAAAGTTGCCCTTGAAGAATGAGAACCCACAGCTGCCATGCAATCGTGGCATGACGGAGCAGAGACTGAAGTCCCTCAAGAGAAGGTTTCAAAGAGACCCAAATTTTCATCCGGAGTACAAAATGTTCAAGGACCATCTTATGGAGAAAGGCTACGCTACAAAGATACAGAGAGAGCAGCTGAACCACAGTGATGGTAAAGTGTGGTACATCCCACACCACGGTGTGTACCACCCAAAGAAAAAAAAACTACGTGTAGTGTTCGATTGTGCAGCCAGGTTTCAAGGCACTTCACTCAACGATCAATTGCTGCAAGGACCTGATCTGACCAACACCTTAATAGGAGTACTACTTCGTTCCAGACAAGAACCTGTTGCCATGATGGCAGACAAAAAAGACATGTACTACCAAGTTCGAGTCCCAGAGAATGATACAGACCTATTGCGTTTTCTTTGGTATCCCAATGGAGACCTAAACAAAGAAATTGAAGAATATAAGATGCTCGTCCATCTTTTTGGGGCTACGTCTTCACCAAGTTGCGCATCATTTGCCCTCAGAAAAACAGCTGACCAACCAATGGTGCAAACAACAACAGAGGCAGTTCAAACTGTCCTAAGAAATTTCTATGTGGATGACTGTTTGAAGTCTACCACCACAGTTGACTCTGCAATTTCCCTGGTGAAAGACTTAACAGCATTATGTGCAAGTGGAGGATTTCATCTGACGAAATGGATGAGCAACTGTGATGCTTTGTTGTCAACACTTCCTGAAGAAGAAAAGGCATCTGAAGTCAAAAACATGGATTTGGATGACAGCAACCAGCTTGTGGAGGGGCAGCAGCTGGTCGTGCAATGGTCCACAGAAACAGATAGTTTCAAATTCAAATTGCGATTACCAGACAAACCGTACACAAGGAGGGGGGTTTTGTCTATTGTTAGTTCAGTGTACGACCCGATGGGTTTTTTGGCACCAATACTCTTGCCTGCTAAACGGATTTTACAAGAAAAGGGCTGGGAACAGTCAAAACGAATATGGCAAAGATGGCTGTCAGAACTTGATATGCTCTTTCAGCTGAGTGTGAAGAGATGCATCAAACCAGCTACCTTTGGAGATGCAAAAACCGGACAACTACACCATTTTGCAGACGCAAGTGAAAAGGGATATGGAGTTGCATCATACTAAGTGTTGACTAACAGTCAACACAAACAACACGTTGCTTTCATGATGGGGAAAGCAAGAGTAGCACCTCTGAAACAAACAACAATCCCGAGAATAGAGTTGACCGCAGACATGGTCGCTGTTAAGATAGACAGAATGCTGAGAAAAGAACTCCTAATCCCATTGGTGGAATCAATCTTCTGGACAGATAGTACAACCATACTAAGATACATCGGAAACAACCCTCTTCGTTTTAAGACATTTGTGGCAAACCGTGTTTCCTTTATCAGAGAAATGACAAAACCATCACAATGGAGATTCGTACGCACCTCACAAAACCCAGCTGACCAAGGATCAAGAGGCTTGACCATTCAGCGCTTACTAAGAAGCAAAGGACCAGACTTTTTGATGGACAAAAGTAACTGGCCAATTCATCCTGATGTAACTGAATACCTGGCAAAAGAAACTGACATAGAGATAAAGGCGTCAGCTGTCACAAGCACTGTAAACTCAGACCAAGGTTCAAACACGATGGACCAACTCGTGAATTACTACTCTAGCTGGCATGAACTGCAAAAGGCTATTGCGTGGATTCTTCTCATAAGAAACACAATGTTACAAAGAATTACAAAAAGAAAAGAACTGGAAAAGAGTCTAATGGCCGACAACGATTCAGTAAAGCAAATGCAAAAACCCAAAGAACCAAATCTACTCACGGTCGATGATCTCTCACGAGCAGAAAGAGAGCTGATCATGTACGCTCAAAGACAAATGTACAAAAAAGAAATGGAGGCCTTGAATCTAGGAAAACTGAAAAAAGCAACACTATCTCTGGATTGGATCCATACCTACAAAATGGAGTACTAAGAGTAGGAGGACGTCTTAACAAATCAGCCTTACCCGAAGAAGCAAAACATCCGTCTATTCTTAACCCAAAACATCCGATAACCCGGCTTATTCTGCATCACATTCATCTAATAACTGGACATGGAGGTCGAAATCACATGTTATCAAGGTTAAGACAGCGCTTCTGGATTCCTAAAGCCAATGCAGCTGTAAGAAAAGTGATCTCAGAGTGCCAAATGTGTAAAAGGGTTCACCCAAGATCACGAGAACAGAAAATGGCCGACCTGCCTTAAGATCGTCTAATACCGGATAAACCGCCTTTCACAGATGTTGGAGTGGATTACTTCGGACCTTTCGGAGTAAGAAGAGGACGAACCACTATAAAACGCTATGGTGTTCTATTTACATGCATGGCTACCAGAGCAATACACATTGAAGTGGCTTCTTCTCTAGATACGGACTCATGTATCAACGCATTGAGACGTTTTCAATGCAGAAGAGGTCAAGTAACAACAATTTGTTCCGACAACGGGACCAATTTTGTTGGCGCAGAAAAGGAACTGCAAAAAGCATTGAAGACTCTGGATCATTCAAGACTTAATGAAGCCAAGCTACAAAAAGGGGTACAATGGATGTTCAACTTACCAGCTGCATCCCACTTCGGAGGAGTATGGGAGCGACAAATTTGTACAGTGAGAAAAATGCTTCAGTCTGTATTGAAGCAACAACTAATGGATAATGACGGACTGCAAACTCTGCTTTGTGAAGTGGAGAGCATAATCAATGGATGACCCATAACTACAGCTACCAACGATCCAAAAGATCTTGAACCTTTGACACCTAACCACCTGCTACTTTTGAAAGGGCAACCTAACCTGCACCCTGGTTTGTTCATCAAGGAAGACATTTATTCCCGTCGTCGCTGGAGACAAGTCCAGTATATGGCCAATCTCTTTTGGAGAAGATGGACAATGGAATACCTGCCTCTTCTACAAACAAGACAAAAATGGACTGAACTTAAAAGAAACTTCAAGACGGACGACGTTGTCTTGATTGCAGATCCAAACCTGCTGAGAAACTCCTGGATGCTCGGCAGGATTACTAGAGTCATGCCTGATTCTAGTGGCACAGTAAGAAGTGTTGAAATACGGACAAAAACGAACATTCTGCAGAGACCAATCTCTAGGTTGTGTTTGTTAGATGGTGTGTAAAAAAAGCAAAAAAAAAGAACAAAAAAAGCCCCTTAGTTATAAATTTGTAATTGATATTTATGCTACATAGTCAATTAGGGGCCGGTTGTGTAAGAGCCATTTTGGCATATTTCTGTTTGTTTTGTTTACTTAATTCCTATGGATCTTATTCTATTTTTTGTCGCCTGTACCTGGGAGCGACACGGTCTTTCAACTGACCCGCTCAGAAATCTGTATGATAACAAAATAAATCTAAATAAATCAAAGCAAATCAGAGCAAACACGGACTGACAGAGTGACTGTTGCGGGCCGCGTGTGAAGAAACCCGAGGGTGCAGGTGGAGGAGGAGTCCGCCCAAGTGGAGAAGGCGCACTCACATTCACTTCAATCTGGAAAAAGTTACTAAAGAATCTTTCCAAAGCCTCAATGTTCATGAGTCCACGTTGAGACAGTCTTTCTACAATCAGAGAAAGTTTAGCACTGTAGCTGCTGATCCTCGGCGTGGTCCTGTAAAGATGAATATAAGATCAGAGAATGCTCAGTGAAGTGACGAAGAATAGTAGTCAGCCAAAGACTTCCAGGAAATTCTGGCACATGCTAACATTTTTGTACACCTTCAATCACAAAACACTGAACAAGATTTGAGTTCATGCGAGGACACCACAGAGGAAACAAAAAAAAATACATAGAAATAAAAAATAGTTACACTATGCTGAAATTTGCAACCTGTGGTGTTGTGGGGGTTCCACAGTATTCCAGGTCAAATAGTCTCTGAACAGATGAAACCCAAACTGAGTTGTTTGGAATGAATAATACAGCACTATGTGTAGTGAAAGAGCCTTGAGGAGATTCACTTACTTTTTTTACGCTTCCTTTCTACCAATTTAGTGTGATATTACTGTAGAATATGATTTCTATTAATGTGACCTATACACAAAAGAACACATTTTCTGTCCAATTCATGCAAAAATCCAAGTAATCCAAAGAATTTCAAAATAAAGTATGTAAGGGATAATAGTGACAAAGTGTGCATTATGAGAAATTAACACACAACGCGGAGGCCTGAACCATCCGACGTGAAGCGTATAAGAAGAAGAGAATGTAAGAAGAAGTGTATAAAAGTTTCTCAGTGGGTTTTTTTCCTGTTTTATTTTATGTATTAAGTGTTTAAGTTTCTACCACCAACCCCAGTTTCCTGCATTTTGGGGTTAAACCCATTTTCCTGGTTTTAATAGCTGAATCAGATCTTTCAGATCAGCAGTGAGGACCTCAATAAATAGGGTTCTTTTATTTTGAAAAATGCCCCTGGTATTTTATTTTGTGCTTCCTTTCTCCACATTATCTGTGTTCTGACTTGATGCGCCGCATTTAGTCGTGTGACTAAAGTAGAAACGGACTCCTGGACTGAACTAGAATGTTTTTCTGAAACATTAACCACATTTAGTCCCGTTGAACCAGCGGACGGTGACTAAGTAAGTAAATAAGTAAGTAAGTTTTAGTGGGGGGCCTCTGTGGCGGTTCCGCGTGTCTGGGTGCTCGGCGGGATTGTCCGGCGGGCGGTTTCTCTCCGCGGCTCCATGGCGGGTGTTGGGGGGGGTCTCGGCTGCAGCTGC
>NC_050529.1:766391-776897 GCF_002922805.2 Oryzias melastigma
GACATGATGGTTGAAGCAGCAGGCTCAGACGGGACATTTAACTCAAAAAAGACACCACTGTGATCACTCATATGCACATCCTCCACACACAGATTAGCAATGCTTAGTCCAAGAGTCCAGAGTGTGGCCCTTCTGATGGGTAGGGTCAAAGACATGCTGCTCAAAATTAAAAATTTCAGATAAAAATTCCATTGCTGAACAGGATGAGCTGTCAGTTACATGAAAGTTAAAATCGCCAAGAATCAAGACCTTTTCCAGTTTTATAATTGAAGTCAGGAAGTCACTAAAATCCTGTAAGATGAAGCAGCAGGACCAGGGGGGGGGTATACCAGCACACAGTAAAATGGATTTGAGGATTCAACTTTGACAAAAATTCAAAAGAAGAACAAGATTGTGAATTTAGGTCTCTGCATGTGTAGTTGTCTTTGTAAACAACTGCCACACCCCCTCCGCGGCGAAAGGGGCGGGGCTTACCGATGACAGAACAGCCGTCCAGACAGAGTTCGTTTAAATGAATAAACTCCCCCTCCTTCTGCCAAGTCTCCGAGAGATACATGAAGTCCAGCTCTTTTCTTGAAAAAGTTTGTTCAATGAGAAGGATTTATTGGAAATAGAGCGGGTATTCAGCAATCCAAGCCGTATCGGAGGTGGTGACGTCATGATTGGAGCGATGGCCGGGCTCGCTGGGATTGGTCGCAGGGACGATGAGCGGTCACGTGACCTCCAGCTGGGTGTCCGCTGCAGTGGAAGCCGCGAGAACACCGGTGTAAACACGGAAGTACAGGAAGGTGGCGGGATCCAGAGGATAGAACGCCGACATTGTAGAGGCTCCAGAGCAGCAGCCGGGATAATCCGAGCAGGTGATGACAGCGGCGGGGTCGCACCACTGAGATCTTCCTGAAGGGGAATCGAGCGCAGACATCTTGCGCGTTTTCCATAACGCTGGTCCGGGCCGGTAATTCCCAAGTGTAAAGCTCGTCTGCACTTAACCTGGAGTCCAGCCCTATGACCTCTCTTTCTCTGCTTTCTCCTTCTTCCTGGAGGTCGAGGTGGCAACAGGGCATCTAATAAGCCCGTCGCGCAAACGAATGGTGGAGGAAATGTTTGTCTGTAGCCATCCCATGTCCCAGAGAGAAACTACATTTGGTCTTTGATGTGAAGGAGAAAGTCACGACCGTAGGTCCGCAAAGCAGAAACATATCCGTTTGTCAAACGGGCTGATATGATCACATGTGTAGTAAAAATAATAAGAAACAATCTACATAGCAGGAGCGGAGGCATTGCCGTACACAGGCGCCATGACGCTCCTATAATAATAATAATCATATCAAGTTAGACCAGAACTCACAGGTTTCAGCTGCTTCACTCTCACGTCTCTTCAGGTCTCTGAGGAACAGCAGAAGTTTCTCTCACTCTCTCTGGATCCGAGTGGAGTTGAAGTACGTCAGAACAACGGGGGGACAGGGTCACTTCTTGATACGAGGCATAAAGGGTAGGTGTTCAAGCCCCCCCTGGGCCCCCTGTGTGCACATGCCTGAACAGGACTGATCTGAACTATTTCCTAAAGTTATGATAGATTGCTAGTCAGGTTTGCAGTTGCATACTAAAAGCTATATGTTTAGTTGGTGTCTTTAAACTCAACCAAAGTCCCTCAAACATCCAAGTTACTGTCCTATCCCTGGTGATGGTGAAAGGCCTGTCACTGTGATGTCAGAGGAAGGCTGGATTTACGGATGGATGGCTGTGCCTTATCAGTAACCTGACCCTCAGTAACCCTTTTACAGCCCAAGAACAATGGAATTCATTTTTTCCTTGTTTTCTCTTATTTAAGGATTTCTCTTTTCAGCTTCACAATAAAATCACAATAAAAGTTGTTGATTTTTAGGAAGAGTTTTCTTATAGGTCTTTGCTGCCAAAAGCTAAGTGCCACAAGTGAGATCAAAGTCCCTTTTTATGTCTTTTTCTGACACCACGTTAGTTTACTGACTGCTGTGCAGGTGAGCTGTTAGCACCATCCAAAGTGCACAGAGACACGCCTGAATGTTTGCAGATATTTCACTCTCTGCTCTCTGAATCTGAATCTCTCTTTGTCACCTCAGTACCCACCCGAATAACCTTTGCAGAAAGAGCGTGCACAAGTGTTGGCATGTCTGTATAACCCATGTCTGGGGGGGGGGGTGTCAGTGTGTTAAAAGTTGTCCACTTTTCCAAATCTGCTCTTTGGAGTAGCTTCTTAGACAGCAGTTGTCTCTGCTACAAAGAGGTCAAGTTGTGCACGAGAACTTGAAGAGCATGGGATCATTATGTACCTGTGTGTTTACCCAGCATGCAGCTGGCACTGACAAGAACAACAAAGCAGACATTTACAGAGCACAGTCTGGTATTAAGCCATGAGTCCTTTGTGCGCGTTATAGTGAGCGCACAGATGAAATGATCTAGTCCGACAGCTTGCAGAGCTGTGATTGTCACTGATGCCCCCCCCCCGTCCTGGGGACAAACATTACCATCTGCTGTGGGCAATGCTAGTTTGGCATTTCCAGCCTGTACAAATCCACTGTTTTGGCAATCTGCCAGTCCAACTCTTCCTCCTCTGTTGGCTCCGCCCTCCTAGCAGGACATCAGGTGGATCTCATCACTGATCAGCAGTGTGTGCTTCCACTCTGATTGTATAAAAGAGCTAGAGAAGATCTCTTCTGTAAGCAAAAAACTCTGAACCTGTGTGGAAAAAGAGGATACTTATGGAAAACTGAAGAGGCAGCCGGTAAGCCCTTGCTTTCATCCCTTACTGCAGTTAAGTTTTTGGATGGCCTGCTTTTTGCTCTCTTGCATTTAGTTACCTACCTGCTGGCTGAAGCTGTTTCAGTTACTTACCTGGTGGTTTTCCTTCTGCTGTTCAAGGTTTTTCACCTGAAAAGAATTTCAAATGAAGCTGAAAAGAATTTCAAATGAAGCTGAAGGGATTTTCACCTGAAGGAAGCTAAAGGGAAGCTGAGCTAAAGCAAAGGTGAAAGAAACCTGAAGGAACCTTGAAACTGAAGCTGAAGAAAACTGAAGCTAAAGTGAAAACTAAAGGAAAGCTGCAGTGAAGGCTGAAGAAAAGCCAAAGGAAAGTAAAAGGAAAACGAGAAGAAAAACAAAGGGAAATCTTAAAGCCAAGATCAAAGTTAAAGCAAAATCAAGCACAAAGAAGAAAGAAAGTTCAAGAAATTGAAGAGGAAAGTAAAAGCTCAACTTGAAAGTCCAAAATACCACACTTGAAGCAAAACCCAGAGCAAAACTAATACAGTAAAACCATTACTAATAACAAAAACTGAAATCACTGCTTCAACTGAAAAATAAATGAAATCTGAGTGAAATCCTTGTCCATCCCAAAGTATCCTATCCTTTCAAGTGTGGGAATCCACACAGTTGAAAAACCACAGCGCTTGACATTCCACAGAGGAGCCTCGTCCTTGTTCTAACATACAAACTTCTGCATGCTCTATAACCAACTTTACACAGACCCTCCAGGATTTTTGCGATGTTGCGATCGCAACTATTAACACAAAATCAAGGAAATCAGCAACTTGTTGCGCACCCTGCAACTTTTTATTTTATTTTTATTTTCACCGCAACTGTCCTGGAACTTCAGCCAATTTCCCATGACAGCAGTCATGAATGACGACGCAGCTTCATGACCGTTTCCCTTCTGACTTCTTACTGGGAGGCGTTAGGGGTGTAACGGATCACAAAACTCACGGTTCGGATAGTGTCACGGTTTTAGGGTCACGGTTCAGATAATTTTTTTTGGATCAGTAAAAAAAAAAAAAAAAAAAGAAAAAACAGCAAAAAACAACAAGATAAAAGCAAAATTATTTTTTTGAAACACTTAAAATCATATATTCAATAAGCATACAAAGTACTTGACTAGGGCTGGGAATGTCAGGGTACATCACGATATGATGCGATTGACGATACATGGCTCATGATTCCGATGGATCTCAATATGGCAAATATTCCAAAAACCATCATATTATCTTGGTTAATCTATGATATTTAACTATTTTTAACACAAAGATATGTTTTAATTTTCTGCAAAAACTTTTTAATTTAACAATTTAAAACACAATATAATCATTTAATGCCCTTTCCAAATTAGAATAAAATTAACAATTAATATCAACGGGCCTTTACAATAACATATTTAAGGAAAAAATAAACAAAGCTCCAGTTAAGAGCTAAAATGCAGAGCATATCAAACGGCCTTCTCACTTCAAAGAACAAAAACTGTGGAAATAAAAATTCATAATTCATTCATGTCAGATAATTTATTATTATTTAGGAATAATATTAATGTTCAGGCTGTTTGTCATGAATGAGTCCCCTGTCTCCACCTCTGGCCTTCAGCGAGAACTGTCTCCAGAGTTCTAGCACTTCCTGGTTCCGCACACTACACTTCCCATCAGCCCCTGCTCTCACTCCCAGGAGCTCCTCAGCTGGTTCTCATCTGTAATCACTCCAAGCAATATTTAGTCTGAGCACTGAGCTCTGCTCACTGCAAAGTTTTGTGTGTGCCACTCTTGGTATATGGTTTATTGTTCATGCCTTTTTTTTTTTTTACTTTTTATAAGGAAACATACATTAAACATACTTGGTCTCGAACAACTGGAACAGAGTGAAGAAAACAATTCTTATATAATCTGTTCCTTTTTTGTAAACAAAACAGAAACAAAAAAATAAAAAAACAAGAAGGCGACATTTTAACACAAAAAACAAATCTTCAAGACTTTATATTTCTGCCCCTCCCTAATCCATCTCGGTCTATGGTTTACATTTATTATCCCGATAAATTTTCCTTCATGTGTTTATCTAATATCCTATCCTTAAAGATTATTTTAAATGCAGCTATGCTAGTAGTTTCTTTCAATATTGTGTCCAGTGAGTTCCATAGATTGACTCCATAAACTGATATGTGTGTCTGTCTCAGGGTTGTGCGTGCAAATGGGACTTTGAAACTGTTTTTCCTTCTGTTCCTATTATCTTCTGAAATAAATGAAAAAGCTGACTGAATGATGTTCGGGAGAGCTTTTAGTTTGGCTTTTAACTAGGGATGTCCCGATCAGGTTTTTGGGCCCGATCCGATTCCGAGTCATTTGATTTTGTGTATCTGCCGATACCGAGTCCCGATCCAATACTTTTATAATACATTTAAAACATGAATAAATTGAAGAAACAGATTAGTGTTGTCCCTTATTTATATTTCAATAACCTTCTTTTATCATTAAAAACTTAAATAGAACACTTCTGTGAAGTAGCTTTAATAAACAAGTAAAAATACAGCAAATATAAACTAGGAAAAAAAATACAATTTTCTTGTTATATAAGTGATAATTAGTCATGTGATAAAGTTTAGTGACTTTAGCTTTAACATCTTTAGAGCTTTTGAACATTTTTGACCAAATGTGATTCCTGACCTCATTTAAAATGATTAAAAATAAATTATGACATTGTTTTAGCATAACATTTGATGAGTGTTCATGAATAGCTGATATAATTATTAGTTTAAATTTATTAGTTTTATTTTAGTTATTTTTAAGGTTATGTGCTTCTTTTTTAAGTTCTTAAGACATCACATTTTTGGTTTTATTACCACAGTAATTGATTTTCTTAACTGTTATTTCTCTGTCAGATAAATAAAACAGGCATATCAAACGACAGCTCGGGTCCTAAGGACTTAAATCACGGCGCTAGCATGTAGCAGTTAGCAGCTGCTGTGTAGCCGTCTGTCTGCTGCATGAAGAGCTTCACATTAAAAAGAAAAAAAATACTGTCTTTTTCTGTTGGAATACCTTTAGAGGTTGTTGGTTGAGTTATGACAAACCAATAGAGACACTTGCTGTCAGTTTAATGCGTTTTTAAAAGAGTTATTGGTCCCGGAAGTTAGCTTTCTAGCTAGCTTTGTTTACATTAGCATTCTGCTTGAGCTGCTGCAGTTTTCTGCTGCGTTTTCTGGTAATGAGATTTTGGGATCTTTTCATGACATGCAGACTTGGAGTGGAGTATTTATCCGTAATGATCAGATGAAATATAAAGCTCTGATCTTAATGAGAATAATTAAAATATCCGATCCTGATCGGACAAAGGAGTCCGATTCCGATCAAGTCCCAAACCACGTGATCGGCCCGATTTCCGATCACGTGATCGGATCGGGACATCCCTACTTTTAACATAAATAATAACGTTTTTAAGTCAACTAAATCTGAAAACTTTAGCAGTCGTGGTTCAGCAAACAGATTATTTGTGTGTTCTCTGCTGCCTTTTTTGTTGATTATTCTTATTGCTTTTTTCTGTAAGGTAAATAAAGGCTTTGTATGAACTGAATATGCTTTTCCCCAGATTTCAAGGCAGTAACTAAAATATGGTAAAATAAAAGAACAATACAACATGCGTAAGCATTGACTGTTAAATAAATCTTTTACTCTGTAAAGAATTCCACTATTTTTGCTAATTTTCTTTTTCAAATGATTAATGTGAGATTTCCATTTTAACTTTTCATCCAAAATAACTCCAAGAAATTTTATTTCACTTACTTTGCAAATGTTAACTTGATCAATGTTTAATGTTAAATTTTCATCTGTTTGCCGATTACTAAAAATCATAAACTTTGTTTTCTCCCAATTCAAATATAACTTATTTTCAGAAAAAAAAATTTCCACCTTGGTTATTTCTTCTTTTAACTCCAGTAGTGATCTGTTGGTAGTTTGAATTTGTTCCATTTACTTGGACATACTGTTGTCTATTAGTTAGATAACTTTTAAGCCACTGGAATGACAGACCTCTAATCCCATATACAATAAATGAATGAAATGAAATGAAAATATATAGATAGTTTAGATAACAGTAAATCATGATTAATTGTATCAAATGCTTTTTGTAGATCAATGAACACTCCAACTGTGTATTGCTTATCTATTGCAGTTGTAATCTTTTTAGTTAGCTCAATTAGAGCCAGCGCTGTAGATCTTTGTGACCTAAATCCATATTGTTTTTCACTAAGTATTTCATTTTTTTCTAAAAAAACTTTTAGCTTAAAAGCAAACAATTTTTCATGGATTTTGGAGAATTGTGAGAGTAATGATATAGGTCTATAATTATTAAATAAATGTTCATCACCACTTTTAAAGATTGGTATAATTTTTGCTACCTTTATTTTTGTCAGGAAAAACACCAGACTGTATTGATAAATTGAAGATGTAGGTCAATGGTTAAATATTGCAATCAATTGTTTTTTTACGATTTTTATATCAAGTCCATCACTGTCAGTGGATGATTTGTTTTCACTTTTCTCTACTATAGCTAATATGTCACTCTCATCAACATCTCCAACATAGATTGTAGGATTGTGTCTATACTGTGCATTTTATGATTACTGGGACTATCTATTGAATTAGCTATATTTACTCCAATATTAACAAAAAAAATATTAAATTGATTTGCTACTTCTTTGCTATTATTTATTACCAGATCATTATCGACAAAGTAATCTGGTAGCTTTGGTTTTTGTAAGTTCGGATGAATTGCTTCATTAAGAATTTTCCATGTTGCTTTCATATTCCCTTTCTGCTCTATCAGTTTTCCATTATAATAATCTATTTTAGCTTTCCTTAATATAGTTGTAAGTTTATTTTTATAAGTTTTGTATGTCATCTCATTGTTCACTGTATGGTTTCTCATAAAATCTTTATACACTTTATTTTTCTTTCTGCATGCTTTAGTTAGTCCTCTTGTCATCCAGGGCTTAGTGAGTTTTGACGTTTCCTTAAATAACTTTAATGGGCAGCATTTATTATAAAGAGAAATATAAATGCCCAGAAAGCTTTCATAAGCAATATTCACATCGGTCACATAAACTTTTGACCAATCCTGTTGAAATAAACTTTTTCTAAACTCGTTGACTGTTACTTCTGTTCTCTGCCGATAACAATTTAACTGTTTCTGAATTTTAGTTTTCAATGGGTGCAAATCAAAAATAGTGAGAACAGGCAAATGGTCACTAATATCATTATATAGTAAGCCACTTTGAACAACTGCCCCCACATTATTAGTAATAATATTGTCAATTAATGTGGCACTGGCACTTGTGATTCTGCTTGGCTGTGTGATCACTGGTAAGAGTGATCTAGCTGTTAGTGTCCAAGAAATAAGATGTGTCTCTGCAGTTGTTTGGGTTTAGAAAATCAATGTTAAAATCTCCTCCCACTAATAAAGTTTTGTGATGATTGTGAGTATCTAATAAAATCTCAAGACTATCTGTAAATTGGTTTGCAGTTGAACCTTGAGCTTTGTATATACATGCAGCGATGACATTTCTGCTTTCACACATCTCAATTTCAACAGCTACACATTCCAGGACCCCTTCAATTGCAACAGACATTTCTTTCACCAGTTTACTTCTCAACCCATTATCAACATACAACGCCACTCCACCCCCTCTTTTTCCTTCACGATTTATGTGGTATTGTTTATAACCTTCTATTTCAAATTCCTCATCTCTATCTTTATCAAGCCATGTTTCAGAGAGTGCTACCAACTTGAACTTATAAGTCATACTAGTGAGATACTCTTTTAGCTTATTGAAGTTAGCATAAATACTTATGTTAAAATGTATATATGACATAATTCCTGCTGACTTAACAACTGAATTCATGTGTATATTAATTTCATCCTCCGCATCTCTGAGCGTTCTCATCCTGACCTGATCTTCTGCTTCCTCTGACCCTGACCCTCGCCTGGATTCTGACCACTCTGGATTTCCTCTGATGCCCTCATGCTGATGATTGACCCCTACCTGCCTGACCCAGATTTAGCTTTGTGGACTTTTAGCTGTGCATCACGCCTATTCCCCTGTCTGTGCCAAATAAACCTGCTGCACTTGTATCCAGCCGTCTGCCTGTTTCTGACACTGTTAATCATTGTTTATTGTTAATTATTTTACAGTGCCTCTATCCATATTCATTTCACCTCTTTTTAATTATATTTTCCTTCACTTTTCTTTGATAATCAACACTTCAGTCAAGTGCTCCACGTGTGAACCGTGAGCACACTTACCTGTTTGATCAATAACACCGCTAGACGACTCATTTGGACGGTCTCTTTTAGAATTTCATGTATTTTAGCGCTGTGTTTGGACAGGTTGCAGCCGTTACCGCCCTTACAATCCATGTGTTTGTTACATTAGAAACCGCGTGCGCCGTCTGCATCTACTTTGAAAAAACACAGACACAGCTCGGACCTTTTTGCTCACGCCGCTCTGCAGCCTGGCTGAGGAGCCCCGCCCCGCCCCTCTCCCTGCGGAGAAGCAGCTTTGACGGCCATGTTGTGAAAACACAGGCCATGATCCACTAGGGGGCAGCAGGGAACTTCATTGACTTAACTTTTGCCCGTACTCATAATGTTCCTTTGCTGTCCTGCAACGCCCAAGTGGCAGTCACCGCCATTGATGGAAGGTCTAGGTGTGTGTGCGCGGGGGGTGGGGGTTGGAGCAGTCCGCGGTACACGTGTCCCGAACCATGGCTTCTGATCCGTACAGACCACGGATTATCCGTGATCCGTTACACCCCTAGGAGGCGTGCCCTCTTCTATCATCTCTCTTTAGTCTTCAGTTCGGTGGGAGACAGCGGTCCACCGTCGGGGGTCAGTCTGCCAACTGCCCCAACCTATCCCCTTCCTCATATAAACAGGCAATGGGGTGAAGGGGAGGGTGTCTGTATTGCAGTGCGCTGCGGGGGGTGGACTACCTGCCAGTGCCCCCCCTCCTGTGGCCGCTGCATGGATTTGCCCCTCCTCTCAGTTTTATTTGCACCTTAGACATTTAGGACCCTTGGTGGGGGGGGTGCTTGGACATCACTGCCGGCAAACAGTCGATGTCCTTTCAGTGCCCCTTCCGCCAATTTTAACCGCACCATAGACATGTAGGGCCGCTGGTGGGAGGGTGACGGGGCATCTCTGCGAGCAATCAGGAGATGTCCTGTCAATGCCTTACTCACCAATTTTAACTGCACCCTTTAGTACACACACCTCTAACACCACAAATATACACTCTAACAAACAAACACGAATGCATCACACAAGGAGGGTGGGACCTTCGGCCTTCTGTCCCCTACCCCATCCCTCAGTCTGGTGGTCTTGTCTCTTGGGTGCCGGTCTCCTTGGCCCGGCGGTCTCCTCTCCATGTCGGTAGAAGGATCCCCGAGATTTAAAATCTAGAGCAGGGGATCAATCTACATCGGAGCCTGGGGGTGTCCAGGTCTCGGTGGTGTGGGTTCCGGTCCTTGCTCTCGAGAACTAGTCCTCTCCTTAACTCCACCAGTGGGTGTGCCTGGTCGGACCTTGTTTACATCACTACTCAAGGGCCTTCATTTCTCTTGGGTCCCCTTCTACTGGGCGGGGGTGGGCGTCCTCTGCCCAGCTCCCCCCTGGGCCTCCTGCGGCGGCGATGGGTGGTTGTCTGGAGCATGGGGGTGGGTT
>NC_050529.1:776931-787478 GCF_002922805.2 Oryzias melastigma
TTGTGTGACAGAATGAAAGTCTTTATCTGTGTCGGTTTATATGATGGAGCGTGTGAGCTGCAGTTACAGTTCTATTGTGTACATTATGACTAGTTTAAATGTGGAGACTATTTTGGACAACAGGTGTGTGTTTAACTAGAGAGTGTGTGTGTGTAGACAGGCCCGCCCATTCTAGTTTGCTATTTAGACCTGGTTGTTTTACAATGTTGCTTCCCTCTGATGCCATCTTTTTTTTTTTCTCTCTAAACCCCCCTTCTTTTACCCCCTTCTTCTTTTCCGGCCGGTCCAAAAAAAATAAAATAAAATAAAGAAACAAACTGATCAATAATAAATAAAGTTTAGCATGAAAAACAACAGGGGTTTATACTCAATAAACTCCTGTTGTTTTCTTTAACAGTTCTGGTATCGCCTGTCTGTCCTGGGATAGGATCTCTCCCTCATGTGGGCATCCCTAAGGTCTATACTTTTTTTTACTGAATCAGGTTTTTTTTAGGGGGTTTTCTTTACCGGGAGGGAGGGTCTAAGGATGGGGATAACCAGTTTTATTTAGTCTGTTTAGTTTTCCAATCAGCTATTGTTTATATTTTATGACTGATTTTCTGCTTCTGTAAAATTATTTGAATGAAGCCCAATGAGGCAATTGATGTATGATATTGAGCTACATAAATAAATATATATACATACTGCTCACAAAAATTAAAGGACCCCTTTAAAGAAACACATTAGACACATCAGATCTCAATATGAAGTTGGATATCTATACAAATAACGACAGGGCAGTGTCTTAGGAACAAAAGGATGCCAAGTCTTAATGGAAATAAAAGTTTTCAGCCTACAGAGGCTCAATTGTGTAGACACCATCAAATCAGAGTGTAATGAAGATGTGGCAGGCTAGTCCATTTTTTCCAAAACTTAATTTCTGCAACTTAAAATACTTTTCAGTATCTTGTGTGGCCCTCACCAGCTTGTATGCATGCTTGACAACGTGGCGGCATGCTCCTAATGAGACGATGGATGGTGTCCAATACAGCTGAAATTGATTAACGAGGCCCTCAGCTGCTTAACCAACCAGAAAATGATCAGACAGGTTTAATTCAATTCATGCCAGGCCCAATAAAATAAGTGTACCTTTAATTTTTGTGAGATATGTATATAAATGGTAAATGTTGTATACTCGTATAGTGCTTTCTACCCTCCTTCGAGGGCGCAAAGCGCTTCAGTCACAGACCCATTCACCCATTCACACACACATTCACACACTGGTGGTGGCTCCGCTGCCGAACACTGGCATCAACCTCCCACCAGAGGCAATTTGGGGTTCAGTGTCTTGCCCAAGGACATTTCGACTCATGGGCGGGCAAGGCGTGAGTCGAACCCGCTCACTTCTGATCAGGAGTCGGCCGCCCTACCACTGCAACACGGCCGCCCCTATAAATAAAAATATGAGAATGTGAATTTTATTTCATAATCAACAATTTTAGGTGCTTTTAAAATATATGTAAACATTGCAACTTTTGTCGCAACTTTTCACAAAAGCCACCGCAACATCAGGCATTTTAGTCCACCACAATCAACAAAATCTGCTGCGAAATCCTGGAGGGTCTGTTTACAGCCCAACAGCAGTTTAACATCTGTTTAGAAACCTAACTTTTTGTGAGTGTTGTATCATGCTTCACCAATCATGATACTACACTGAAAAACTACACATTCAAAACATCAAACTAACAGATTCAATAAACATCTACCATGTAAAATAGTTTTTATTTTGACAATTACCAAACTTTTGTCAAACCATAAGGTCAAAATTTTCAAAACTATTATTTCCGGCAAGATCAGATCACAAATAATCCAGTGATGGTGATAATGATAAAGAAGAAGATTAAACCAGGCTGTGGGCTTTTCCTTTGTCTCTCCTTGAACTGATGCTGTCTCAATAAATGTGCCCAAATGTTGTTGTTTTTTTGCAACTTTTTTTACCTTCTTAACAATATAAAGCTCCACTCATTAAGCTTTATGTCTCTCCTTAGGTCCTCCAACACCACCATGCAGTCCATGAGATCTCCTACATCGCCAAGGACATCACAGACCACAGAGCCTTTGGCTACATCTGCGGGAAAGAGGGGAATCACCGCTTTGTGGCCATCAAAACCGCACAGTCGGTCAGTGTTTCTGTGCAGAGCTGGAGTATGTGCAATTAACTGCTTAGTGAGTCTTGAAAGATTTTCCACTATGCACCTTTGTTGAGTAGGTTAATGTATGATTTATCAAGGTCTTTGCGCACAAGCTCGAGCCTCTTGACATTTAGATAAGGACCCTCGAGAAGCTCTTGCTGCTTTGTGTTGTACATCAAACTAGTCCTTTAGCGATGCAGCTTCATCGGTCTGTTTTGTGCATGCACAGGCTCAGGGTCTGTGCTACAACAACACTCTATATGATGTATAGTACCTGTCTGGGCTCTGATGTGATGCTCTTGTTTCTGTGTGTTTGGATGTCTCGTCGGGATCTAGTTGCCTTGCTCTGTAGCTATATTGATTTCCCATAGAGTGTTGATGATGGTTTGAGTGTGGGACACCAGTTCTGATGGTATATCCATTTTCCTAGGGCCATGAACCATTGCTCTATACAACTAAGATAAGTTCTTTGAGTAAAAATACATGACAAATATTCTTCAGAGTGAAAGTTGTGTCGTCTTCATTCAGCAGAGCTGTCATTCACCTGACATGACTGAGGAAAGGTCACAATTATATTCTACACTATTTTCAGGACCCAAAACAACCATCACTCACACTCAGGCTGTTAGAGGGTGAACAAACAACAAAAGGGATTGAAACACAGAGACTTTGCTGGTGCTGTAATTGGAAGGCCGTGGCTTTGATCTGAATTAACAGAGTGTGTCTGTCTCCACTTGGACTAAGACTTGGAGATAATCAGAAAAAGTTCGTTTAGGGTTACGCTCAAAAGTAATTGCCTCATTTACAGTCCCAGCACAAGAAATGCGCATCTCATTTTGACACTTTTTTGCACATGCAATAGTCTTAATGCTGCCACAAAGAAGTCAAAGTTTCTGAGCTAAGTCTCTGAACTTCTGTGACTCATAGGCTTCTTTGAGAGTTTGTTGCAAAATGAATTAATACTGTTTGGAATTTTCTTCTTTATGTTGCAATGCAGTGAATAACAGAATATCGCACCGAGCAGCAACACCAAACGTTGACTGTATCAGCTCTTCTGTTATTTCTATTTTCACCGTTATTGTTAATTTCATTGTTCTGAGCTTTTTTCTGGGGAGTGACAGAGAAGCATGGCTGTGGACATGCATCAGTCAAACATTATCTGCTAAATTTAAGTCACTGTAATGTTCATTAAAATACTAGTGGCAAAAATGAATTTAGTCAAAAACAAAGCTAAATTTAGAAACAGGGTGGAGGAATCCTTTAACCCTTTCTAAGACACTATTTGGGATCTACTTACAAAACGCATCCATTGAACATGTTGAAATTTGAATTATTTGCACTGAAAGTCCCTTTTCTCAGCTTCAGTATCCACTGGAATTAAGTTAGTTGTGTAGTTCAAAGAACGTGTGTTATTTTGCTGTCGCCGGAAATGTTGCCGGTCTTAAAGGGTTAATTACAGAAAACAATGTGTCTAAGGACTTTAGTGTAATGCACTTTAGTCTCTACCCAGTATTAAACAACTAACTGGTCAACCACTCTAACCAGTAGAGGAGTTGATCAGATATATTTACCACTTTTAACACATAGTCTTTCCTGGTATTACAGCAGTATCCCTCTCACACAGGAGCTCACATGCTTATCTACCTGTATTTTGTTGGTAAAAAAAAATCCCTGTTGGAGTGAATGTTGAAGAATTGGTGCATTCTACCTTTGGAACACTGCAGATGAAGTATAATTAAGCTGAAGAAGTGCACATAAAATGAGACATGAACATTTAAATAGCAGTAGGGCACATGCATGCAGCTAGGGCAGAGGTTTTAGCATACTTAATAACACCACATTCATTAGAACTACATCTGCAAAAAAGGTTTTCACACAATGTCATGAAAAGTCTTTTTTCTGCACAGAGATCCTAACCCTGTACAGACAGCTGAAGAAAGTTTTCTTTTCTTATCTCTCATGAATGTCTCATAACTTTTGTCCTTTGACCCGCGACATTTTCTGGCGACATTACATTGTGTATTTTTTTATCTCACATCTTGCTGTTACTGTGGCATACGTAGTTGATTGTGCATGTGGTGTTTGATGGTGCCATCATGCCCCTCCGGCCTTAAAGCAGACTTTGGCCCAATCCAAATTGTTCCCTTCTCCCTACCCCTCCATTTGAAGGAGCTTGTGAAATGCAAGGAGTGTCTGAAGTATATTTTTCAATGTCCTATACTCCAAGTGGAGGAGAAGCGCTTTTTTTCATGTGGCTGTGCTCTGAACCACAGACGTTTATATTAAAATGTAAGTAATGACTTTTTGTAGTAGCATGACATTTTTAAAGTTATAAAACCGCTGTTGTTGCATATATTGGAGCACTTGAAGCTCTGCGCTAATGCTAGCTAACCAGTACGTATTTGTGATGTCATCGAGCAAAAGTAATGTCAGAACCAGAGACACTATTTTGTCGTAACTCTCTGTTTGGAGGAATAAGTGAAGGGAAGAATTCAGATTGGGGCTAACATTTGCAGAGTTGACTGGATGTTGGTTGAGGGAGACAGATTACATACAGTTTGTGTCATGAGCTGACAATATAAAAACTCTGAAACTAAACTACTTCGTGCAATGCAGCATTCTAACCATGAGCTCTTCCACAGCTCCAGTCAATAATTGATTAGGTCGATCACTGCTGCACCAGAAGTGTCCTTGACATTGTTTTTGCTGCGCTAGTGGTTTAGTGAACAAGTGGCTGGCTGCAATTGTTTTTGCTTCTCCTGACAAGGTAAGAAGGGAGACTAATATCTTCTTATGTGGATGTGAAAATCAGATCCAGTATAGCGGCCGTTTCTGCAGATATGCTGCAGTCTCCTCTCTTTCCTGTCATGGCGTTCCGTTCTTAAACCCGCCGCTCAGATCGCTACCTTTTGACAGCAACAGTTGTTTGCCACACCCTGAAACTTTCATTTTCTGAAATGATTCACTGCAGCTCAGACAAGTATCTACTCAAGGGCTTTGCTGCCGGTTGTCTGAAAGATTTGAAACAAGCACTCTGCATGTGTGCTACTAATATATTTGAGCAAATCTTACAAAATTCCCTGCAGAAATATTCCGGCTGGATTTAGTTGAGTTCAGATCAACAAATGTTTGTGAGGTTAATTGTTAAGGTGAACTTCATCTGTTATGTAAAGTGGTTTTAGTTTACCATTGGAAAATGTGTCCTGACAGTATAAAGCTGACGTAACAGCTTCTATAACCAAAGGGGCTGAGAGAAAGATAATCACTACATGAAGATATTATTGCTCCTTTACTTTTCTTCTTCAGTTTATCACTGTTAATCATTTACTATCATTTGGGTTTTTTTCTAACTTAGAAGAAAGAACAAATTTATAGATATTATTGTACATTCAAAAGAAAATAATTCTTTCTGCATTAAAAAAGACACAACATTGTAGAGAATAGAGAGAAAAGTGAAAAATCAGCAATGCAAACCAGTGTGTCTATCTTCATTGCACACTGCCAGAGCCCATGCTCAACTTGAAGGTCACCAATCATCTTAAAATAAAAAAAAATCATCAGGAAATGACTTTAAAGGAGAGCAAATAACAAGAACAAAACTCACTCAACCAGCAGATAGGAAGTGATTCTTCCACCTCAACCATCGATTGAGTGTTTTGATGGAAAAAAGGATGAATGAACATTGTGTTCCTGTGCTTGCTGGTGTTTTTTTACATCAGTGCCTGGGGGGTCGGCCTCTGCTGTTTGTGGGTGTGTCTACAATCGGAAGGCCTTTATTAAACGATGTTCAACTGATGGTGCACAAAGTCCAGTGCAATTAAGTGGATAAAGTCCTGATTTGCTGCAACTGATTGTATTTGTAAAATGGCCTTTTTGTCCTTGTAGGCGGAGCCTGTGATTCTGGACCTGCGGGACTTATTTCAGCTCATCTATGACATAAAGCAGAGAGAGGAGATGGAGAAGAAGGCCCAGAAAGATAAGCAGTGCGAGCAGGCGGTCTACCAGGTACTCCATCAAGGCTTGTCTTTGTGTTTTCAAACTCTTTTCTCAAACAGGCCTCAGTAACATGAGGCTGCTTCCATTAGACTCTTGACAGGTGAGTGAAGAACAACTTGAGACACGATAAGAGAATGAAACGAGGAGTAGCTGCTTTCAGACTTCATCAGCACATTGAGCTTATTTCATTTTCCTCTGTTCTGCCTTCTTCCCGTCTTCTGTTTGATTTTTGTGGCTGTCTCTTCGTATCTTTTCTTTGCTGACGATTGCCTAATGATTACCTGAGTGCTGGGAAGGCTTCCGGTGCTTGCCACCTTCTTTTTCTGCCCCACCGGGTTAACTCTGCCTCTTCCCTTTCTTCTCTCCTCCTCTTTCCTGCCGCTGCTCTTATGCAGACAATCCTAGAAGAGGATCTGGAGGACCCTGTCTACCAGGTAACTTCCTGTCCAATCACGTTGCTGCTCTCACCTGCTGCACTTAAGCTTGTTCCTTTCGGTGTGCATTGTGGGGAGACAGCTGCTGTTTGTGTTGGTAGTACAACACTTCGATCTGTGTGTGGCTTTGTGTGCATGATTATAGAAGTTTTGTGTATTTTCTGTGATTTTGGCCTTCGCAGGAGTCATCTATGTATCACAGATAACTTTCCTTCAACTGTTGTTAAATGTCAGAAAACTGTTTGACTAACCACCTTTGCAGTATCACCTCTTTTCTCTCAATGTCTTATCTTTCAACTCTTCCTCTGCAATTCTTTTTTTGCCCTTCCTTCCCCCTTCTGCTGCTGATGTTGTAGTACATTGTGTTTGAGGCGGGACACGAGCCCATCCATGACCAATCAGAAGAAAGCATATATCAGGTACTCACAAGCTCTTCCTGCGTTGTTTCTAGTTTGAAATGGTCGTTGCCTCACACAAACATGTCATGACGGCACCAAAAGCATTCAAAGATTGGATCTTGCATTTCTCTTTTTTGGGGTTCCTGTGTTCTTTCTGCATATAAGAGGAATTGCTTTTGGGTGTTTTTAACTTATGAAGTTTGGATAGAGGAAAGGATAGGCTGTTAGGATCAGCAGAAAGCAAGCAGTCAACACTTTCCAGAGGGACAATTCGGCAGAAGCTGGCAAGTTGAGCTAGATGAGCTTTTTTTGTAGGGGGTCTTCAGAGACATTAGTACAGCTCCAGGGGAAAAAGATGGGGGGGCGTGGGGGTTCAACCTCACATAGTTTTGACCCCTCCCTTTCCCTTTTCCCAAGAAGATGAAAGAAAATGAAGAGGAAGATTAATCACCAGCTTCTTCTTTGATCTTTAAATAAAGTGGATTGAAAATAAGGAGAGCAGCAGGGTGTGCACTGACACGCAAACAGAAAACTACAAGCAAATCCACACACACACACACTCATCATGTCAGGTGCAGGAAATGTGAGCCTTAGCCAGCCTCCAGCCACAGAGCAGCTCAAGGACCATAAAAGATGGCAGCTTCTGGAAATAGACGTAGGCAAGCAGCAAACAAAGCATTTAAATGCAAAAGAATGACTGAGAGGAGCTGTGCCAGAGAGATGAGGCATTTTTCCATTTCCCTGATGAGAGCTCACCTGCCTGCAGAACTTTTGGTGGAGCCCATCTTCACCTTGGAAAAAAGAAAAGTGCAGGAGTTGTTTGGTACACATTGACTTTGCTATAACTTCATCAAATCTATCTATCTGCATGGCTCAGAGATGACAGTTTGAGTTATTACTTCTCTGTTTGTGTGAAGAGTCTTAACATCCATTATTGACTCAGCAGATGAGCTCTTCCTTTACACATTTGAACCCCAATCCTCCACACCCCCCACACACACACGTATTTGTGGTGACTTCCGTAGAGTCCGGTTCTGAGCTTCGCGTTGGCGTCCGTTGTGCTGCTGAGCCGGTCCAGTCTATTGTTCATTGATCCAGAGGTGACAGGCTTTCTTGGCTGCTCTCTGAATCTGTCGGTATATTGTGTAGGTTCCCACCAGTCAGCAGAAGGAAGGGGTCTATGACGTCCCAAAGCGACACCCAGTGAGTGACTGCGTCTTTGTCTTTGTCCAACAACACCCCCCTCAGCCTGCCTCCCCCTCTCAGACAAACCTCTCAGCTGCCTTCCCACATGGGAAGATTTGTCCTCATATTTGAGAATCTTGTGACGCTCTGGTCACTGTTAATACCCCTCCCTTACGGCAGAGTAACAGCCATCCACCCTTTGGAGAGGTTTGCTGGGACTCTGTGCCTTGTGCGTTGTGCTGTGCTGCTGGTGGCTAGTGTCCTTGTGCTCGGCCATGCCTACTCCCACCTCAATAACGCTTGTCTGGATGTGTGTGGCACGTTGGCTGTCTCAGTGTGCATGTCTGACTGTGGTTGTTCAGAAATGAATCCAGTGGAAAACCTGCATGATTGTATCCTAATGTGTATTCAAATCATGTTTTTCCTTGTTATCATTCATTTACTGTCATCCAGCTGACAATAAGTGAGCATGGCATTATCTTTGAAGTGTGCACATGACATTGCTGAGCAGCTTTTCATCTGTTCATGCACAGGAGTTAGAGCAAGAAATCTGTGTTCTTGTGAGATATTTCTGTGTGCTGCTTGTAATAAAAGTTGACCTTTCTCAGTGTCAGGCTATGCTATAACTCACTGAGAGTCTGTCTGACCATAAACATGCTAGGTAAACTTCTGTCTTCATATACAGCCAATCTTTTCTTCCTTAAACGAGTAAAACTTCACTCCTCTTAGAAGTGACACTTGTTTGAGTTTTAGCAGAATCAGATTCTGCGTCATCCACAGAGCTCAGGGGGGACCTCTGGATTACTTATGGTTTTTTTCATTCAACCCACAGCTCCTGCTGTTTTTTGGATTGCCTTTGTGTTAGAAGGTGCCTGAAGGTGACCAAATCAAACATTTCTTTCTTTTTGTGCAGCCAGTTGAAGTTGTTGTCTGCTTGATGGATTCAGGCCTTCCAGTCACCCAGAGGGAGTCTCTGCAGATGTGGATACTACAAATGTAATTAGATCATGGGATATTTAAGAATTCAAGTTTGCAGCTCGTAATTTGCACAGCCATGTCTAAATACTGGATAGCTTCATTCAGCCTCAGACACCAGTGAGCAGATGTTTTACTACTTTCTTAGCGTACTGAATTTTCAAAAAAGACAAAAATGCAGACACTGAGTTGGATTGGAAACTCAAAAGGATTCTTGATTGACACAAAAAGATAATTATTTTGTGTATGCAAGAAAAACTATTCTGTAATTAAAGCCGCAAGCGGCGTTTGATGGCCCGCAGTCGCTAACCGCCCTCAACCTCGCCGCTATCCGCCCTCACACTCGCCGCTACCCACCCTCTCCCTCGCCGCCTGCTCATACGCACCAACGCCGCGCTCGCCACCCGCCCCTACGCACCATCGGCGCCCTTGACGCTGAACTTTGACCCGAACCCACTTGCTTACCTCTCACTATGGACTCCTAAGTCCCTCCCTTCTCTTTCTTTATAGCTGGTCTCAGATGAATGTGAGAAATTTCTTAAAAAGGGACTTTTTTCAAAATAGCGGCTTTTCTGTTGGTTTTATCTCCATAGCAACCATTTTATGTTTTTTTCGCCTGAGGTCACCGAACAGATTGATGTTAGTGTCATGACAATCGGCAAAAGTAAATTTTGGATTTCCTTAGCAACGGAGGTTTTTTGCTAACCCCGCCCACTTTCCTTATATGTTCATATTCAATGTTATAATACCTATTACAGCTTAAGTCTGGGATCAACATATTAAAATCTCATAAAAATGCATTGAAATATGAGCGTGTATTAACACTACGCCACTTTTGCGAGCTCGCCACGTGCACGCCGTTCAAAATCTATAGCTTGTAATACCATATGTTTTATGCCAATGGCTTCCCAATGATGCCAAAAGCGTTTGGAAACGATTGATAAATATCCCTAAAAGTTATATTTGTTTGAAGCTGGTGCTAACAGTGGTTTTTTTGGACAAATCAAGATGGCGGCCCTTCCCAAGGTCGAAGGTCAACGAAACTTTAGGGGTCGTTGAAGACTAAAGCCAGTGGCATGTGGGTCAATTCCGTACACATTGGACTACCAAAAGGTACGTTTTAACTTTGTAAAATTCACAAAATGTCAGATTTCGAAACAAAATGGCCGCCAAGTGGTAGGTCGTGGAGCCATCCCATAATAATTTCAAATGTTCCTGGGCTTATCCCCAACACATGTCACTGGCTTTCGTTTGGGTATTTCGAACTATTTTTTTTTTGGCCCCATAAGCTATTTTCGGCCCATTCATTTTTTTTTTTAAATGCTCACCATGATGTCATCGTGTTGGGGGGGTGACATGCAACATGCCAAAAATTCATTTTCAATTTT
>NC_050529.1:787561-788580 GCF_002922805.2 Oryzias melastigma
CTCACGGCACACTAGTGTGCCGCGGCACACTGGTTGAAAAACACTGCCATAAGCTATTTTCGGCCCATTCATTTTTTTTTTTTAAATGCTCACCATGATGTCATCATGTTGGGGGGGTGACATGCAACATGCCAAAAATTCATTTTCAATTTTCCCTAGGTGTGATAAAATTTTGAGGTACTTTTCGTTCATGTGGCGGGGGTGAAATTTTGGCTCAAAGGCGCAGAAAGATAGAATGTTAAAGCAAACACAATATGGTCCTTGGCAAATGGCAAATACTTGTATAGCGCTTTCTACCCTCCTTCGAGGGCCCAAAGCGCTTCACAGTCACAGACCCATTCACCCATTCACACGCACATTCACACACTGGTGGTGGCTCCGCTGCCAAACACTGGCGCCAACCTCCCACCAGAGGCAATTCGGGGTTCAATGTCTTGCCCAAGGACACTTCGACACATGGGCGGGCAAGGCGGAGTCGAACCTGCTCACTTCTGATCAGGAGTCGACCGCCCTACCACTGCACCACGTCCTTGCAGTCAGTAGACTGCTGCTGCGGGCCACAATTAAGAGATCATTGCTATGTCCATGTGGATAAGCATATTTTAAATATTGCTCCAACAATGGGAAATGATGCATAAAGTGAAACTTTTATGTTCATAACTTTTTTTTTTTCCATCTGAAGAAATGGCTTCTGTTTTCATTTGTCCCATGTCACAGTTTCTTAACAACACCCACTCAAAATGACAGCTGGAGTCAGTTTCATTTATACCTCAGAGAGATGAGATTACTTTACACAGAGTTACCAAATGTATGGTGAAAACAAATGATCTGCTGCCGTCAAAGCAGAGTTCAAACTATGTAATTATTTTGGGCAATCATTGTTTTAAAGCAAAAACGCATCTGAATATGGGCTGCACGGTGGCGCAGTGGTTAGCGCTCTTGCCTCACAGCAAGTAGGCCCTGGTTCGACTCCCAGCTGGGACCTTTCTGTGTGGAGTTTGCATGTTCTCCCCGTGCAT
>NC_050529.1:788752-806762 GCF_002922805.2 Oryzias melastigma
GACCCCGAAAGGGACAAAGCGGTCAGGAAGATGGATGGATGGATGGCATCTGAATATTCAACTCTGGCAAGCCTGAACAATAACTGAGACCTCACAGTAAAATCCAGCATATTCTAAATGTCAGTGGTAAGTAAATCTGTTCTGGTAAAACAAATATATTTACAGATATAGGTGTTACGTCCCCAAGGGGAAAAGGTGCAACATATAGAAAAATAAACCGGGAGGGATCAAATAAGATTGGCAGCTGGGCCGTTTACTACAAAAACTTAAACTAAACCCAACACAAGTAGTCAAAATGAGGGGAGAAGGTTTACAAACTCAGAATCTCAGGCTTTTTAGCATCAGGTAGGCATTAACATAAATACAAAACCAAAAGCAAATCACAATTCTCAGGAAAAACCAAAGTCCCAAAACTAAATCTACAGGAAGGGCAACACCAGGCAAAACAGGCTTATCTAGGAGCTGAGGCCGACAACAGGGGCAGGCTGAAGAAACTTATTCCCACTGGAATTTCAGCCGCCACTTCATCCAGGTTGGGCCTTTTCTTTTATATCCTCCCATTCTGGCCTGGTAATTGGTGAGTGGAGGGAGGAGAGATGGTTTCCTTGAGGGGGGCGGAGCCAACAGCAACCACTGCAGGCTTTTCAAGGAAGCTGTAAAACAAACTAAACAAACACACATGCATACATACATACACACACACAGGCCTAGCAGGCCAGGGGCCGTAACACCCCTCCCCTTAAGCTGCAAACCCAAAGAACTTCGGGTTTGCACGCAAAACCACCTTAAAAGGAATTAGGGGGTGTGTGTATTTTACCTGTCATTAGGTCATCTAGAGCGGGACAAGGCATCAGCCAACTGGTTTAAGTTTCCCTTTTTTTCTTGGATGGTGAGATGATAATCTTGCACCAAAGGAGCCCAGCGCATTGATCTCCGGTTTTTAGTGTACATGCGAGGTAAAAGATCAACGTAGTCACTGATGACACGTTCAAAATGGTTTCCTATAACGGGAATTGGTTGTAACGGGGCGGATGGGATTTTCTTATTTGGATGGCCAGCCATCTGACAGATGTGACAGGTGCGACAAAACCGTACGACGTCCTGCTTCACACCTGGCCAGTAAAAATGCTTCAACAGAAGTCTATACGTCTTAGTCACACCCAGGTGGCCGGACCACTGGCTTTCATGTGCCAAGGAAAGAACATGCGCGCGATATTTCATTGGCACTACAATTTGCGTTATGCTTTGCCAGTGTTGCCTTCCTGCAGCAGCGGTCGGAGACCATTTTCGCATTAGGATGTCCCCATCCACAAAATATCCTATTTTTTCATTGGCAAGTTGCTCGTCACTTACCACACGCGAATAGCATATGCGTAATGTTGGGTCCACCTTCTGCGCAGCACTGAGTTTGGACCGCGTGACTGGGAGCGGGACGTCAGCAGGACTCTCCTGGGCCGGCTCCGCAGGTTCTAAAGCGAGACACTTAACATTAGGAAGAGTACTGTTTTTATCGTGTTCCTCCTCCAAATGGGTTGACATAAAAAAACTATCACACAAGTCAATCTCCTGCTGTTTTCGGGCCTGCGCTCGTGTGATGGCGCAAGCTGGATGCAGCTTGCGCTCATGTGGGTCCAGTGTATTAGCTTTGTTCATTACCTCGAGATGAGGAATTACCTTCCCGCCAGCCACATCGTTTCCCAGTAGGACTGTAACTCCTTGTATAGGCAGTTCTGGGCAAACTGCCATGGGAAAAACGCCTGAAAGTAGTTCGGACCTCAGATGAACGTGGTGAACTGGGCGAGGAGAGTACTCCATGCCAATACCTCGAAGGATGCAGCTATAACCACTAAAGGAAGAATCAGAGAAGTTTAATGCATTTGCTAAAATCACAGTCTGGGACCCACCTGTGTCTCTTAGAATGCGCACAGCCTTTTCATCCGTACGGTCGCTGCTGAGCGAAACATAACCATTAAATATAAACGGATCAAAACAGGAGTCGGGATCCTTCGTGTGGTTTTCAGCAGGAGACTGCAGAACCAAACCGACACCTTTCGGGCTGGGCGGAGTCTGCGGTGCTGGAGCAGCCTTCTTCTGGAGAAAACAGTCGGCAATAACATGTCCCGTCTTATGACAATAAAAACACTCACGTGTTTCTTTGTGTGGTTTTGAACGAGCGGGCTGAGCTACAGCTGTCACTCCGGGGTGGTCATGATGCGCGGGGAAAGATGCTTTATGAGTTAGCACATATTCATCGGCTAATACAGCTGCAGAAACAATGGATGTGACTTTTTTTTCATTCAAATAAACCACAAGTCGGTCCGGTAGACTTCGCTTAAATTCCTCAAGCAAAATCAACTCTCGGAGGGAAACAAAATCATCCACTTTAGATGCTGCGCACCATTTGTCAAATAACGTGGATTTTTCTCGGGCAAATTCAACATGCGTTTGTGACATATTTTTTCGCTGTTGTCGGAACCTCTGCCGGTAGGCTTCAGGCACCAGTTCGTATGCCCGTAAAACAGCCGCTTTAACTTTATCGTAATCCAAACTGTCAGCGAGAGGGAGCGATGCTACAACCTCCTGCGCTTTGCCGTACATTTTGCAATGTAACAACAATGGCCAAATCTCTCGGGGCCATTTCAAAGTGCCAGCGATACGTTCAAATGAGGAGAAGTAAGAATCCACTTCCGACTCTCGGAATGTGGGAACTACTGAAATGAATTTACTTACGTCAATCGGGCCGGTGAGTAAAGTGGGGGAAGAGGCAGTGACGTCATCGGGGAATCCCGCAGGACTGCGCTGCGCCGTGTGGGCGTCAGCAGCAGGGGATACCGGAAGACGGGCTTGGGCTTCCAACTCCAGCTGTCTGATCCGCACCGCTTGCTCGGCTTGGATCTCAAGACGTTTTATCTCGAGACGCATCTGCCGTTCCTGAGCTCTTTCCTGAGCCTCCATCTGCATTCGGGCAAGACGCACTTTCAGCCGAGCCTCATCCCGCGAACCATCGCTGCCGGGAGAGAACGGCTCATAGCGGGGGAGGCTGAGGGGGATCTGTCCCGCCCCAGTCTTCCCTGTCATGTCTCGTTGAGGTGTGCCTGGCACGGGAAGCGTTTCCGCGTGCCCGCGGTCACCCGCTGGCGGGGCGCCGCTGTCGCGCTCGCGGTCACCTCTGTCCGAGGCACCGTCCGCGGACTCCAGAGGCACAGTCTGGGTCGGCAGCCTGAACACGCCCTTTTCCTCCAACCTACTCACCAACAGGTCAAACAGTTCCTGTTTCCCAATCGGGTTCACATAACTGATATCAAAATGTTTTGCAATCTCCACCATATCGCTTTTTCGGCACAGTTTTAACAATTTTAGTGTTGGATGGGCAAAAAAGCCCTCCAGACTAAAGCCAGTCGCCATGGTTTTACCCTTTTACAATGTGTGCGTAGGAGCACAACCAAACCTCCTGAGTGCCACGTCAGCACTATGCCTGTCGGAACCCAAAACCAGAGCTGCACAATACAATAATCCCTTTAAAGATCCCGGACGAGCCCCCACTTATGTTACATCCCCAAGGGGAAAAGGTGCAACATATAGAAAAATAAACCGGGAGGGATCAAATAAGATTGGCAGCTGGGCCGTTTATTACAAAAACTTAAACTAAACCCAACACAAGTAGTCAAAATGAGGGGAGAAGGTTTACAAACTCAGAATCTCAGGCTTTTTAGCATCAGGTAGGCATTAACATAAATACAAAACCAAAAGCAAATCACAATTCTCAGGAAAAACCAAAGTCCCAAAACTAAATCTACAGGAAGGGCAACACCAGGCAAAACAGGCTTATCTAGGAGCTGAGGCCGACAACAGGGGCAGGCTGAAGAAACTTATTCCCACTGGAATTTCAGCCGCCACTTCATCCAGGTTGGGCCTTTTCTTTTATATCCTCCCATTCTGGCCTGGTAATTGGTGAGTGGAGGGAGGAGAGATGGTTTCCTTGAGGGGGGCGGAGCCAACAGCAACCACTGCAGGCTTTTCAAGGAAGCTGTAAAACAAACTAAACAAACATACATGCATACATACAGACAGACACACAGGCCTAGCAGGCCAGGGGCCGTAACAATAGGTCAGCAAATCAGTTCCAAACCCAAGCAGCTTTTATACTGAATGAAAGAGTCCCACATAGCACACCATTTTTTGGGTGCTCGATTTTGCTCAAAATATTCAAATGTGTATGAGATGGAGCGTGCAGTGTTCATCTTATTGTGATTCTTTACATCAACTGACAGTTTACTAATCTAATGTCTCAGCCACATTCACCCGTACGGGTAAAACCCTGTACGGGTGCTTTGGGTTTTTGGATTGTGTGGCCCATAGAGGGTCATAGAGAGGAGTGGCTGCTTCTTAAGGGTTAAGCGCAGGTGCGTCTAGGGTTGGGCACCAATTCGATTTTATTCTGCTCTGATGCCAAAGTGGTTCTTTGATTTTGTTTTGCTTCTATCTCATTAGGGGGTGTGTCTGGATAGCAGCCGCTTCCAATGTATTTCTGTGTCTTTGTGACTGAGTTTGAAGGCTGTTCCACATGAACCTGAGAGGGGGGTAAAAATAGGGGAACTTTTTTAACATTATCTTGATGAAACTAAGAAAAACATCTAAGTTCAGGAGACCCGAGCAGGCTGCTCCTGCTCCCTGCAGCGACTGTCTGTCTGCCGGTGTATTGAGCGAGCTCTGCTGTGGTCCTGGACCGCCGTGCTGTGACAGGACAAAAACACTCATATTGGATTAGCATTTTACCCGCTGAACAAAGCTGAGTTCCTGATTGACTGATGGAACACAGCGACCTGTCAAACTTCTTTGATCTGCTGTGAAATGACTGTGTGCTCTCATGCTCGCCTCGTCCGCGGTCTTCTCTCTCTCCCTACGAACCCGCCTTCCTCCTCTCCTTCTTCCACCAACAGTAGTCCAATTCCACCTTCACCCTGTCGGTGAACAGCACCGATGGCGGTCGTTGTTAACCCGGGCCTCGACCGATCCGGTATGGATTTCGTAGGTCTGATTCGCATATTTGATTTGGCAAGATTTGACGTCGGATGCCCTTCCTGACACAACCCTCTGTATTTATCCGGGCTTGGGACTGGCACAATGAGACCCTGGCTTGGGCCCCCTCGTGGCTACATTAGTGTCTTTAAATTGTTATAAAGCCTATTAAAAAACATGACTCTGTTATAGTTTAAATGTTGCAAAATTTTGAAAGTTACATGTTATGACTAAATGGCCTTGTGACCACAAAAACATTGTATTTTTATAAACCGTAGTAGGATTTTACGACTGTAACTTGGTTTTGTCAGTAAGAAACTTGACCAAATGGCTCTTTTAGAGCCTGCAGACCTCTGGTTTAGCTGTTACATTAACAACACCATTCAAAGTACACATACATACTCTTTATACATATATGAGCTGTATATGCTGGCAGAGGAAAATGTACATTGAATCTATATCACACTTTAACATCTTGTCCACACATGTCAAATAACGCTTTAATTGATATTGAAAAAAATAATTAAATTTGGGGGGAAATCTGGTATCGAATTATTCTGATCCAGATCTCAGCCCATCAATCCTCTGTGGGATTATTTCCAGGATAAAATGGATGGACCCCAGGCTGGGTTCTTAAATATGAAAAGTTACAAGAAGAGCCAAAAGACTTGTTCTTTTGAACAGGTCTTTGACATGAACTGATCCAAAAGGTTCTGATCCCTAAAAAGAGCCCATCTCTAACCTGTAAGGGCTGCTGTGACTAAGACATAAACGTATTCCAAGTCTGCATTTGTGAAGTCTGGTCAATTCTTTTCCAAATACAGTGAAATCCAAATTAATATCCAAATTTATCTATGATTTTTCTAAATACTCAATGCAAAGAAACTCATCATAATTTTCTTGTCACTAACCATTAGAGTATATATCAAGTGTTATTGCTCAAACCTCCAAAAGATAACAGAATTTATTTCAAACTAAAACCCTTCAAATGTTCCACATTATTACAACAGAGTTCCACAACATTTGTAAATTCTGAAGAACTGAAAATGGTTGTGTGTTGAGTTTGCTGCATTAGGAGGTCATATTTATTGAAATATAAAGCTGTTCCATCACAAACATCTTCAGAGGTCAAGTTATATTTGAACATAAGACCCTTATTTTTTAGCAGCTTCACAATTCTTGCATCCATTGAACTTAGTCTCTCAATTTTTAAACATCCTAGAAAAACTTTCAATAGTAGACAAAAAAATGTGTATACAAACAAATTATTAAATGATGTGGTATGAGGGGTGTATCATGGAATTTAAAATTTTTTTTTTGACAAATTGGTGTCAGGGCATTGTTTGTGGTGTCCCTAAGACTTTGGTTCTAGGTCCTAAGTTTTGTGTCATAGATATTAAAAAGAGCACTGTTACTGATGACACAAATGTATTATATTCAGATGGTATCTTTAACAACCTCACAAATATAATAAATCATGACTTGGCAAACCTAAAAACATGGGTGGATATAAATAAGCTATCATCTTGAAAAAACTAAGGTAGTCGTGTTTGCTAATCACAAAGAAAATTCAAAATAATCAATATACATAAACAGCACCAAAATAGAAAAAATACCCCAAATTAAATTCTTGTTTGTAATTATTGATAATAATGTACTTGTAAACAACACACTACACATATTCAGGATAAAGTATCAAAACGCATTGCAATAATTAATAAAACAAAATATGTTATTGACTATAAATCACTGCATACATTTTATTGTATACTAGTAAATCCAAATCTTATATATCCTATTGAAGTGTGGGGTGGAAACAACTACAAAACTGTTGTACAGACCATATTCAACCTGGAAAAAACGTGTTGTAAGAACTATTCATAATGCTGGATGTTGTGACCATACTACATATTCTTTCTTAACTCCGAATTGTTGTTATTATTTTTTTATTTACAGTAAAATTACTCTAAAAGCCAGTAATCTGTTATTACCTCATAATATTCCGAAACTATTACACAAAGGGATGGAGATTATTTTAAATAACCAGCAGTTAGAACAGTTAGGAAAAGTATGTGTGCGTCAGTGTGCAGAATGAAACTGGGGATAGCCTTGAGAACCAATACAAACAATGCACGGACATGAAACCGTTTACTTTCAAGCTTAAAGAGAAACTGTTCTTCAAAGACAAGATAGATGAACAAAATTATGTATAGTCCAATAATTAATTGTGGAAAAGGAGAAAATGCAATATGTGAAATACTATGGACTAATATGTGAAAAGTAGCTGGAGGGATAGGCTTCAATAAGCATTGATTTATCCCCTTTTCCAACATGTATTTTTTAGTTCAGTTTAACTTAGACTTTTTTATTAATTTTATTTTGTGTTATTTTACTTTGTTTATTTAACTTGTATTATTTTGTGGTGTTCTACATGTTTTGTTTTACATGTTTGAAATAACTGTAAATCTAATCTAATATAATCTAAAAAAAACAAACAAACATAGAGTTTCTGCTTGAATTTCTTTGCAGGATGTCAGAATATGCTCTCAGAGCTGCTGTTGGGATGTGAACTGGCTCTACCCTCACAGAGAGATTTGGCTTGAGGATGATTAAGGTCAGGGGGGATGGGGGCCACATCATCAGTCCTTTCATTCCTTTAGAAGCCAATGATGCAATGATCACCATCACTAACACCAGTCTGTCTACGGGTGTGGTACCTGCAAGTTTCAAACATGCTGTTGTTAAACCTCTGATTACAAGACCACATTTCGACAAATCTGAATTAGCTCATTTCAGGCCCATCTCTAGGTTTCCCTTTCTCTCAAAAATTCTGGAAAAAGTGGTTTACTGTCATCTGGGAATCTAGTGGTACTGCTCTCCATTTGCGCTCATCTACTCTGGTTGACAGAACTATGGGTATGAGCTTTTCTGCATGCAATTCTTCAACTGCAACACTCTTGTCTGGAATTCCACAGGGCTCTGTTTTAGGACCTCTTCTTCTGTGCTCCATCCCGAGGAGATTGTTTTTATTTTCACTGCTATGCTGATGAAAGTTAGATCTATTAACCAATGAAGAAGGGTTGCTCCGTTACACCACTGCGGTCTTGTCAACAAGACATCAAAGACTGAAAGTCCTCGAGCTTCCTAAACTTTAATGACGAGACAAACAGAAGTGGTGGTGTTCGGTCTGAGCTCCTCCTGTGACCCCTCTTCAGTGGAGTTGGGTTCCTTGGCTCCACTTTAAAACAGTCTGTGTCACATGTGCTTTGTTTTTGTTTTTATAAATTGAACAGCGATTGTAAACTCCACTGGCAGATCAGCTCTGTGGTAAATGCAGATGCTTTGAAGGTGAAACTATTTTGACCAAACAGGTTTCTTTGGACAGTAACCCATGCTTCCACCACATCTCATTATGTCATCACTGCCCTTCTTTTTATTTCGTAAGTCGTTCTTCTCGTGTCTCCAGCTGGTCCAGAACGCTGCTGCTCATGTTCTGGTGGGAGTGTGAAAGAAATAATAATACATTTTATTTAAAAGCGCCTTTCAAGCCTCTCGAGGTCACTTTCCAACGAAACAGAGAAAACACACACAGGTAAAACAAACAAGAAAGAGAGACTACACCCCCCATCCTGGAGGTCCCTTTTAGAATTCACTTTAAGATTCTTTTGTTTTGAAATATTTAAGGTCAACAGCTGTTGGACAGGACAAGTTAAAATATATATACATTTAAGGTCAGGTCAGCTGATCAGCTTCTCCTGGAGGTACCGAGGTCCAAGATGAAACTCAGAGAGGAACCAGTGTTTTCAGTCTTTGCACCAAAGCTGTGGAAGGCTTTGCCTTTCAGTAGACATCCTCACTGTCCATTTTAAAAATAAACGTCTTAAAAGATATTTTTATGGCCAGACTTTTGACACAGCATGAGACTCTGCTCTGCTAGTGCTTTGTTTTAATTCAGTTGAGCAGAAAAAGTGAAGCACAAGCCAAATGTGTGCTTGAGTCACCATCAGGAACCAGAGTTTGGACAGGAAGTGAGCAGCCATGATTGAAGAGTGACCATCAGAAGGAAGTCACTCTATTTTTCCCAGAGGAATAACCTGGCCCCCATCTCAGCAGACTGTACCATTTGATAACATTGGTGCACACTACACCCCAGCTGAAGTGATCCCATCAGCACAAATGTGACCGCCTGGCTGCAGAGCTCTCTTCTGTTGTTTACCCTGTCACCCTCCCAGCAGATGGCAAATCAATAAAGCACACAAACGCACTCCCAAAAGGCCTTCTCAATCCACTGAGCTGTTGATCCTGTAAGACCTGAGAGACTCGGCATGTGCAGGTCAGCAGCACATGTGCTCCCCTCAAACACATCAAACACCGGATTACCCACATGTGATCTCATATCCACACCGTGAGTCTTTATAGCATCCTTCTCTGCTGAGTGCATGTCCATGACCTCAGTGAGGCTCAACAGATTTATCTGTTGTCAAATGTTCAATAAATGATATGGTAAAAATTAAAGCATGTTCCCCCAGATCAATGCTATAAACATGGAGTCACATAAATAACAATAAACAGATGCCAGCATAAAAATAGGAACAATAAGTAAAAATACTGAAACTAAGTGTATATATGACCATAAACACTTTTACAGTGAACACTCTATAACCGTGTAAGTAATTAGAAGAATAGAATAGAATATTTTTATGTCTATAGCACTTTTCCCAGAAATCACAAAGTGCTTTACAAAAAGAGCATCAAATCTAATCAAAACACCAAGGTTATAAAATCCAATAATAAAAAATTTAAGTTGAAAACAATAGTAAAAAGATTAAGCTCTCCTGAATAAAAACGTCTTGACCTGGGATTCAAAACACTAGAGGTAAATCTGACGCAACGACAGTGGGAAGGAGTTCCACCGACGAGGAGCAACAGCATTTTAAAGAGATCTCCTCTAGTGTCGACGGGTTTTTGGAATTTGTAAGAGATACAAAGGTCAGAGAGGTATGTCTGATTGAACCATGAAACGTTCTAAAAACTTAAAGTTTTCAAATAAATTCAATATTTGCTAGGTAACCAACCTAAAGCAGAACACAGAGGAGGCATTGGAGAAGTCATGGAGGTCTGAAACTTTCATCTTAGGTGCATGTCCACTGTGAGACATCATCTGAAAATATGGAAATCATATTGTGTGATGTTTTAAATAATTTATTTGTATACTGCTGCTAATAAGTATTTGAACATATGTCCATCAGCTAGAACAAGCAGCTGAAAAGCTTCCTGTGCTTCTTCACTAAACGTATGTTTACTCACCACTTTGTCTCAGAATGGAAAGTCTAGAGCAGCTAGCAGCTCACTGTCAATCCTGCTTTTTTTGGACAACTTTGCCGTTATATTTCTGTTGTAGCTCAAAGTCTTTGAAGATAACAGTGATATTTTAGAACTGTTGATGGTTCACGGGGGAATCAGACATCTTTGCTTGAAGCCGTAGTCAGCACCGCCCTTGTGGGTGGAAGTGGCTGACGTCATGTGGGTGAAAAAGGGGCTAATCTGTTTGTAGACAACCCGCTGAGCACAAAATGTTCATGTACATTTTTTCTAAAGGCATGTTGCGGGCATCAGGTTAGTGAACATTTCAGCATCATGTCAGGGTAAGTAAGAGTGAAATCGATGAGATGCAGGAGTGTCGATTTTTCTTTGTTTTCACCCCCTTGAAGCTGCACACTATGCTTGTTAGTGCTGTTCAAGTGATAGCTGTGTGCTCCTTGTGTGTCCCTTGCATCTAACTCAACTGTCAAAAATGAGAAAATCAGAGTCGTTTGTGTGGACTTTCTACAGGCATTTGTGTAAAGGGAACCATACCACAGCATTATAAGTGCCTGTAACTTTCATTATCCTTACAAGTACGTCACAATATACTTATCACACAACCTCAATGACACATTCCATTTTCATGGCATCCCTTAATGTGGCCGTACGAGTCTCAGGGGAACTGCACCAGTGTTCCCCTGAGAATCGGCCACTCCTCTCTACAACGCTCTACGGGGCAGACAACCCAAAGTCCTGCAGTACAATACAGGGTTTGACCCCTACAAGTGCATATGACTAAAGCTATAGCAGGAGCAAACATGCAAATCAGAACTAAGCTTCTCTAGGGGAAAAACTGGGCTGTTAGCAAAAAGAGCTGTTCTCTGTATTTGCTAAATGAATAAGTTCTACTTTTCAAGATTTACTTTTCCGAGGAATCCACTCTTTCTGCTATCTCACCATCATTCTTTTGTCCCATCTACCATCTAACACCGGGATTGTGTTTGCAGAATGGAGCTAAAAAACCTTCCCACCATCTCCATCATCACCATCTGCATCATTATCATGAGAAAACCCTCCAACAAGAGCAGAGTCAGACACAGCTGAGGCAGGAGCCAGTTAAAGAACTGATAGACTTAGACCTGGATTTGGTGACTCAGGTAAGGCGACACACAAAACACATGAGATGGGCTTTAGTGTGACAGTTTGGCACACTGAGTTTGAAGCTGGGATGTTCCTTCAACAACGGAGCGGTCCAAACCAGCAATATATGTCATGAAGTTACAGCAGCTTGCACAAACCAACTATGACGGAAGAAAGAGGAAAAAGTTATCCAGTTCCTCTATGTGTTTATCAGCGCCAACTTCATGTTTACCAAAGAGGCAATCGTTATGTTTTTCTTTTTTTTTTTCTTTTACATTAACATGTGCCACTCTATGGAAGCCGAAAACAGCCTGCCCTACTTTTTTTGGATCATTTTCTCGAGAAGCAAGATAATAGCTCGTTATAACAAGAAAACAAAATCTGTTTTAAGTCACTTTATTTTGTGGTTAACAACCAAAACAGCAGAAGAACACTCCACAAAAGTTGCCCCTCAAACACCTTCATTCTGTCTCATGCACCAGCCCTCTTCCCTTTATTTCCCTAAAACTTTCAAACTAACAGGCTGATTGACAGAACCCAGAGCTGACGAGCGTCTGACCATGATGCGTCACTGAACTCCGGACATTAGCGGACCCAAACAGCCACTCTGCTCAACACTGCTTTTGTCATTTTTACTCAATCCACATCAATCGATTTTATAAGGGTCATTCTGGTGTTTGACATTTTCTCTGATAAACTGCTTTGTTTTGCTGCTGATATCTGGAGCTCAGTGAACACATCATTCAGAAACACTCTGGGTTCTGTCAATCTACCTGTTTGTTCAGGTTTTTTAGGAAATAAAGGAAGAAGGGCTGATGCATGAGACGGAATTAGGATGTTTAAAGAGCATAAATTCAGTAATAAATAAAAAATAGACTAAAACCAACTTTTGTGGAGTGTTCTTCTGCTGTTTTTGTTGTTAATCACAAACTAAAGAGACTTAAAACAGGTGAAGTCTCTGCATCATTCTTTGTTCTTGATTATCTCATAATGAGAAACAATCCAAAAAAAAAAGTAGGGCAGGCTGTTTTTGGCACTCCACCTTTTATCCTCTCTAGTCTTAAATGGCTGCAGTTCTTTACATCTGTCCTTTGTGAATAAACCATGCAATTTGCCAGTGTCCATGGTAACCAGGCACAGACAGGAGGCCCTCCAGAATACTTTATGAGAGTTGAACCCTTCCAGCACCATTTGCCCATGTGTGATAGAGAAAGGATGAGCTCATACAATATTAGCAAAAACTCTCCATCAGCATCAAGCTGAGCTTCTGAAAATGAGGACTGAACAATGGAGAAGTGAATTAAAAGAGGGCTCCACAGCCTCTCAAAGCAAGGCAATAGAGCGTTGATAAGGTTGATAACCACAGGCGGCTGAGCTCACCGGCCCACCACCGCACACATGGACAATAATGAGTGAGTCAACTAACACCAGACAGAAACTCAGAGAAGACACTTGTTAAAGCTTCTTTACACTTTTACAAACGTTTTAGTAAGATTTACAGTTTTTGACATTCCTTTTAATGGGTGTTTTATAAAAAGTTTGTGCAACAAAACCTTTTCTTCTTCTTTGTCATGGTGGAATTACTTGTATCTGAGATATTTAGCTTATCTGAAGTTGCCTGTAAGGCTTTCCCCTCTTAACACACCCTCATAGACTAATGAGTAAAAACCCTTTACATGTAATCACAGATCCATTTTCTGATAGATGTTGAAGGAACTTTGTGGTCTCCATGACTGCAGAAAGATATTCTAAGAACATTCATTATCTATGAAGAACTTATCTGCATCTATGATTTATGCAAATCTATGACCATGAATTTAAGGCTTAAATTCTTTTATTGGCTAAAAATAGTTATGGCCTAAAGATATGTAGATGGAGAGACTAAAGAGAGGGATGGTGGGAAAGGAAAGAGAATTATAGCAAACAAACCCACATCAAAAAGAAGGCCTGCTGTCTTTGATATCTGTTCCCTCTGAGACACAACACACATTCTTCAAGAGGAAAACATTAATGACTTACCCAGAAGACACTGAGACTGTAATGATGTTGGGGAGGGCTAATCCGCTGTGGGATCAGCTGATGGAAAGCATCTCTATCAGAAGTAGATGACAAAAGCTGTACTTACTGATGGTGGGTATGTCATCCTGATCATCTCATCTCATTATGCCATCTCTCCTCACCTTTCGGTTTTACCTCCTCTGTTGCTCCTGCAGTGTTCAGGTAGGTCTTGCTAACGTGCTGCTTTTATGTTGCATGTTCTATGTGTTGCACGTTGCACGAGGATATCAAACACTTCTGAAGTAAACGGCTTGAACATGAATTGACCACATCTGATTGCTCTTTACATGATCTGATTCTCAGAACATCAGCCAGTTAGAAATTTTTGGAGACATGTCGACGCCGCCTGACATCACCTCCCCATCAGTGAGTTGCTGCCGCGCATACACAGAATGTTTCTGGTACAACTATCGTTGTTACTGTTCTGATTGCTTATCACTCCATCCAGAGCCCCACCTCCCCTGCCAATACCCTTGACCTCTCACAAGGCCTTCAGGCTCCCGCCGAGCTGTTTGCACCTTTCAACCCAGCATCTGTGCCCTCAGGTAAGACCTTCTGTTCAGACACTGCAGCAAAAGCAAAGACGGACGGTGGAGAAGCAGAAGATAAAGATGGAGTGAGCAGAGGAAGGAGAAAATGACAGGAGATGGATTGTGGGGAGAAAACAGGACTTAAAAACAAAAGTGGAATAGGTGTGTGTTGAACATGAAACGTTTCTCAGATGCTACAGATGTACCTGTGGTTAAGGCATCAGTGGACGTTTGGGCGAAGCAATAAAACATTCTGAGGAGATTTTTATGGTGTACAGCTCAGTTCTAAACATTAGAATTTTCTCTTTCCTCACCCTCACCTCTCTTTTCACTGAGCTCACCTGAGAGTGGCTCAGGTTAACCCTTTAACACCAGAGCTCCAGTGTTTATGGTCTTCTTGTGAATCTTCACAATCTGCTTGAATTATCGTGTTATTGGTTGAAAAGTTACAGTATGTTAAAGATTTTGTGTTTAAGTGTCACCGGTGACGCCTCAGGTGTTAAAGGGTTAAATATAAACATTTTCTTCTGCCATTTACCATCTGGGACCAGAAAAACTGCTGAGAGTGTAATAAAAAGAATCTCTTCTGCTGATGAGTTTGAGTGGTTTAATGAGTGTGTTAACCTCTTCCTTTTCTTAATGACTCTGCCTCATGCTGGAGGCAATTAGGATAGTTCACCGTGACCATTAGAAGACATCATATTAGCTGCAGGCAGAAGTAGAGGAGTGATGCATGTGTTCATGTCTTTGTGGGTTTCCTATTGAGAAAATACAATATTTTTTTTCCTTCATTGCTGTACTCCAAGGGTGTCAAGAATTCAAAACACACCTTAGGTCACGGGCCGAACAAGATAAACATTTATTGAACACTCTAAAACTACATCTTTAAAACTTTAAAACTGTAACTTTTTAACATAATCATGAACTAGATATATAGCATTACCTGCAATATTTGCAAGTGTGAATGTTGTAAGCTGAATTTTGCCCCTGAAGATGATAGTGCTGATAGCGGAAGATGCTGAAATTGATAGCTAAAAACGCTGAAGCTGATAGCTGAAAAACATGAAGCTGATTGCTCAAAACGTTGAAGCTAATAACCAACTAAAATATTAGCGTAATGCCAAATTAGCCCAAAAACAAAAAAATAAAAAACAGCTTGCATGTAGCTAAAAAAGTGCTAAACCTCAATTTTTTCTAAAAAACTGAAAAAGCCAAAATTAGCAAAAACAACTAGGGTGTAAATATTAGTCAAAACAGCTAGCTTGTAACTGAAATATAAACTAAACACCAAAATAGTCTAAAAACATTTTAGTAAATGTCAAAATAGTACAAAAAGCTAGCAGAATGCCAATTTTTAAAACTTTAAAACCATAATTTTTTAACATGATTATGAATAATGAAAAGGCAGGAATATTATTCCAGAATAAATCCAGTTAAACCTTAATTCTTCTTCACCTTATCTCTTTCGAGGTCACCACAGTGTAACAGCACCCACTGTTTCGCATCAGATTTTGGCAGAGTTTTTACACCGGATGCCCTTCCTGATGCAACCCTGTAATTGAAGGGCACAGGGACCCAGTTAGGCAGCAGCGTGGACATAGGGACCTAATCTGGATGGGGATCAGTGGACACCCCGGGGATTGAACCCAGGGCTCCTGCGTGCGAGTCCTACACTTAGCCATCTGCTGCTCAATAGTATATACGTTAGAAATAAGGACAAGATTACATCGCGTTTTCAATGACAATAAAAGAAAATGATCTGGAGGGCCGGATAGAATTAGCTGGCGTGCTGGATCCGAGCCTTGACTTTGACACTTGCTGTACTCTCTCCTTTTGCTACCCTTTTGTAATGTGGTTGAATCTCTACCTTAAGGTTATGTCACGATGGGGACAGTCCCTCCAGGCCATTGGTCCCAGCAGGCGTTCACGGCACAGACCCCTCTGGCTTTTGGTGTCCAGTCTCCACTCGGCCCTGTTGCCCAAGTGCTGCCGAGCGGTCAACCTCTCATCTGGGGACAGGCCAACATCTTCCCCACCACCCAGCAGCAATGGGCAGCCATGGCAGCCGGGGCCTTCCCCCCTACAGCCTACCTCCCTGCCCAGCCTGTGGGTACCTTGCCTGCTGCCATGTTCCAGACCTTGACTTCCATCACGACTCTCCCTCCTGCTGGTGAAAGTCATTCCGCTGCTGGAGCCAGCGCTTCCGTCCCGTCTGCCTCGTCGAGTCCCCAGCATGGGGAAAGAACAAAGAAGATGGGTAAAGAGATGTTCAAGGTAAGAAGCTAATGATCTGCTGGGACCAGAAAAGATGGATTCTCTTATGGAACTGGGTCTTTCCCTCAGGATTTCCAGCTGGCGAAGCCTCCAGCGATGCCGTCCAAGAAGGCCGAGCAGCCTAGCTTAGCGGGGACCTCAGAGGCATTCACCTCCTATTTCAGCCGTGTGGGCACCGCCCAAGATACGGACGACTGTGATGACTTCGACATTTCCCAGATGAATCTTACGCCTGTCACGTCCACCACACCATCCACCAACTCCCGTGAGCAGCCCCGCCTCCCACCCACCTGTCTGTGTGCCTCTCACTGTCTTTGCTGTAACCTGAGAGTTGTCTTCCCGTCCCCTTGCAGCACCAACACCAGCTCCTCGCCAGAGCTCCCCATCCAAGTCCTCAGCCTCTCACGTCAGTGACCCCCCCACCGACGCCACAGACCCACCGACAGACGACTCTTTTGGGGAGGTGGAGGGCAGTCCGAGTCGCAGCGTGGAGGAAGATGCTGTAAGTGTGTGTCGTGACAGGACAGGAATGATAAGATGCGGGCTATAGTGGCACGGGGAGGGGGGTGGAGGTGTCAGCTAATCATGTCTGGGGGGGAAGGGGGGGTCAGTGTTGTTGCATCCTGTGGTGTGTATCTCTGGGTTATAACCAGGAGTGTGTGTGTGTTTAACACAGTGTTAAATGAGCTGTCAGAAAATCATTAAGCTGTTATTAATATCAGCTAGCTTCTATCCATTCATCACAGCTTGTTCACAGGCAGCTAGAACCTCCACATCCACGTTCCTCTTCTGGGAAGGAATTCAACTTTACCTCACCAATTCATTTATAGACAAAAACAATAGAAAAGATTAGAATATGAACCCAGACTCAAACAAAGGTGAACAATGTGGCCTTTGTCTTTGGTGAAAATACTCGTCCAAACTTTGACCTTCTAATAAACAACTTCTTCTACTTCCTTCAGTTGTTTTGCTTTCCTCTCCATCCTTTATTCTTTTTCTGCTTGCAGTTCTCTTCCCTTCTCTGCTTTCCAGTCCCCAGGCGTGAAACATTAGTTTAAGACTTCAATTTAGAGAGAAACCTGTGAGGATGTTCACTCTGCTGAAAATGTCCCAGAGCTTGGAGACTGTGCTCAGCCCAGAGACGCCTGCACAAGTCACTGCTGCAGAAAGGTTACAGGGAAAGATGGGGGGTTCTCCCCCGAGAATGAGGTGCAAAAAGCAGAAGTGTTAGTGAAAAGAGAGGAAGATGAATGAGTGAAATGATCAAAAACCCTGCAAATGAGTGAGTGCAGGAATGTGTTTGTGCATATCTGAGTACTAACTCTAACTTTCCCTGCTGCCTTCTCCTCTGGTAGTTTTCCTCTCCTCACATGTATTCTTGTCTTTCTCTCCCTTCTTCTCTCTTGTTCAATCCTTCATCAATCCTTTTCTATTCTTTCCTGCCCCTCCCTGTCCTCTGTAGGCATGTGGCTTGGGGTCGCCCTGCCCTTGTGAGACAGCAGAGCCCAGCCAAGAACAGGCCCGTCCCGAGCCTGGAAGCTAGATAGCAGCAGGGCAGGGTAGGTATCCGGAGCCTTCTCCTCCTCTGCCACAGCTGGGATCTTTTCTTATTTCTGTTGCTTTTTCACTTTCAAATGCATGTTCCTGCAACAGTGTATGTGTGTGTGAGTGTGTGGGGGTGTGTG
>NC_050529.1:806861-817664 GCF_002922805.2 Oryzias melastigma
TCTGTTCACTGTGAAGGCGGTTGAAACTTTGAGGAGTTGAGGGTGACTGTGGCGCTCTCTCTGCGTCCAGTCTCCACACCCACCTCCATAAATAGCACAAATCTGACTGAGAAAGTCAATGTGACAGCTAATCAGAAACCGTGCACTCCGATGAGCATGTCTGTCGGGATCTGTGCACAATATGCTGATCTTAGATTTTTAGCTCAGTGTAACCATGATGTATGCTGACATTTCATGCATTATACATGTAATGTTAATATGTTAATATGTGGAGGGATGTAAATTGACGAAACTGATACAGACAAGATGCAATCAACTTTGCTGGGCCGGAAATGTTGGTGTGAGGCATGAAAGCATGCTCATGCAATCGGGCTCTCTCACACACACACGTGCGCACACCCCCAGTGGTTTTGATCCATCCCTTTCAACCTGCTGTCCTCACCGTCCCCTCAGCTGCGGCTCCTTAATGATAGCTGCTGGCTCTCTCACTGAAACCTCTAATGTTTTTGTTTTCATCAGCTAATACTTAGGTGCCAAGATTAATGACTACCCCAATATAATTGGTGCTAATTAAAACCCAAGAAGGCCTCAAGTGCCTCCACACTTCAGCAGAAGAGGAGGGGTGGAAAAGCCCCCCCACTTCGCTGGTCCACTCGTACAAACGCTCTGGAAGCTGCAGGGCAGCAGTTGAAGGGAGGACGGACCTGCCAGGGCTCTGTGTTCCTCTGGTGTTGAGGGGGGGTCTAGTCCTGCTGTAATGTCGCTGCTCCCATGTGGTGTTTGCTTGTTCAATCACATCAACTTTAGACGCCATCCAAGGGACACGCACACCTGTGCACTCCCCAACAGACACACCTGGGATGGAAACCGTCTGCACCTGCGCACATGCTGGAGCCAAAAGTCTCTGCAGGCATGTGTGAGCCCCTCCCTCCACTGCTCGGCTCTGACGGGCAGGTGTTCAGCCTGGTGGGATGGTAATTGTTTGTCATGTTCAGTGAAACTGTTTCAGTCTTAGCCATGAAACGAGAAGAGCGTAACGCAGGAAAACCACAATCACGCCACAATCACGCCACAGGATGGGACTTCAGGTTGGTCCTCTGCCAGCACTTTGCCCTTGGAGGTCCTCTGCTGCCTCTAGACTGGGGGGTTGTGATGTAGGGTGACACTGCAGCTCTCATGCATGTGTGCTCATGTTCTGCGTGGCATCATTCTGGGCTGTCCGGAGCCGCTGACTGGGACTTCATTTACAGCTTTCTAAAACAGAAGTCGTGGTGCGGCGGGAGGATGGCTGTCTCCTGATCGGAAGATTGTGGGTTCGATTCCCGCCTTGCCTGCCCATGTGTCGAAGTGTCCTTGGGCAAGACACCTAACCCTGAATTGCCTCTGGTGGGATGTTGGTGCCAGTGTTCTGCAGCGGAGCCACCATCAGTGCGTGAATGGGTCTGTGACTGTGAAGCGCTTTGGGCCCTTGAAGGAGGGTATAAAGCGCTATATAAGTATACGCCATTTACCATCTCGCACCAAGTCTTCAGTTTAGATTTTGAAAATCCAAAAACAAACCTTTGTGTTTTCGCTGTGAAATATCTGTTTGTGAAAAAGGTAAATATGTTTTTGGAATATGTCTTCTTTGTGTCTAGCTGCACTCAAATTTTACAGAAGTTGTCTCCAAGACATTTGACTGTCTTCCAATCCCAGTGTCTGTACAGCATATGGAGTAGCTGACATAATTATGTGTTCCGTAATAACAACCGCTTTGAATGAGTGCAGCGGGCTTGGTGCTCTGACTGCAGGCGCCCCTTCATCCCCGCTGTGCTCAAATCCAGACGTGATGACTCATAGCTGGTCTTCCAAGGCTTTACTTTATATCTCTGATTCATGCTTGCCTTGGAGGGAGCCCCAAAGCATGTATGTGCATGAGGACACAGAGACAATAACAGTGACTGGACGGCAGTCCTTTGCCAGTTTCCTACTGCCACCTAGTGGTAGTGTCAGATAAAAGCACCGGAGCTCTGGATTCTGCTCATTCATGTAGTTCAGCTGCAATAAAGCATCATAAAATGAGCTGCTTCTTTATATGACTGCAGTGTTTAGAGGCACTGCAGCACATCAGTGAAGGCACGTATTGGTAGAAATTGAAGGTGCCGTGTTTTTTCTCTCTTTGACAGATGGGGAAGGACCCTCTCTATGCCCGCATCAACAAAGGGAAGAAATGACACGATCCTGACCAGCACTGAGAGAGCCGGACAACCCTTTACCTCTGAGTGTGTGCTTGTGTTTGTGAACGTGAGTGTGTGCGTGCGTGTGTGTGGCTCATCCTGGACAAGCCCTTCTTCTCCTGCTAACAACCTCCCAGGAGGACCCTCAACACTCCCACAGTCCTCCTCAAATGTGGAGGAGAGGGAGCTCTCTGGGTCATTGGCTCCAGGCAGGAGGAGCATCAGTCACTCGGAGCGATCCTCATCTCCCTCCAGTGCACCGTCCCCTCCTCTCATCTCCTCTCACACGGCCTTACCGACAGACCTTCTGCTTCCTTCCCTGTGCGTCCTCCCGCTCATCCTGTCTGTCTGGTCAGAGACTGCTGCATGATGGGGGTAAAGTCGAGCAGTGCCTCCGTCTACCACACAGACCCGTGCTTTTCTTCTGCATCTGTTGTGAGACGGTCTTCCCGGCCCGTGGTTTGGAACCCTGCGTCTGCTGGATCACTATGAGACAGACTCTCTGGGAGCCTCTCGTCCTCTGACAACACACATGCAGACGTGGCCCATCATCCATCATGAACACTCTCAGTGATTTGCCAAATGTCTCCCTGCGTATGCAGCCTGGAGGACAGGCGTGACCCTGAGACGGCAGACAAGTAACAGCTTCTGTGATCAAACTGTTCATTGTCTAGAGTTTTTGTACACTAATTAAAAAAATGATCAAACTCAAGAACTGAATTTTTATTTTCTAAGTCAATCAAGTCGCTGGGGTCAGCTCTTTTGGAGTGAACATGGCTTTAAGGCATCTGAAAGTTGGTTTGTCACAGTCGTTTTGTAAATATTGATAACTGCGAGCATTTTGTCCGACGGACTTCTGTGCCATAAAATGGGAAGGCTTCATTTTTGCAATCCTTGACGTTAACTTAAGCAATACCAACATGTTTTTGCCTCTATTTAGTTGTTTTTCATTTTGTATGGACACCTCATACACCAACCACTCATAGTACCCTTTAATGGATCTGAGCTGCATTTTCTCAAATAACTTTCTCGTCCAAAAACAAAATCAGCTTCTTCCTACACACAATGTGCCACAGCTTTTGTATCGCTAAACCATTTCTATGTTGCAGGCAGCAAACAAAGCACCATTTCTGCTGCTCTCCACCATCGGGGATGCTCCTCCCGCTGGTCAGTCGGTTGTGCCAAACGCCACTTTTCTCTGCCACGGCCACATTAACTGTGATGCCAGTGACTCCCTGTTTTATGGCCAGAGTCCTCTGAGTCACTCAGGAGCCCCTTTTGGACTGTGAGATTGGCTATCATTAAAACTTTGACATCTAGGAAAAGAGCAAAGATTTTCAGAGAGGAACAGTTGTTGTTTGAGGACGTAACATTTCTAGGCCTATTTTAACCTTACCTCAGCTAACAGTTTCTTAATGTAAGATGACATTATTTTTATCTTTATGAATAAGACATTCTGACAAGGGTTTCTAGATGATTTGGGGGGTTTTGTTCTTTTTTGATTAAATCTTGATTTAGGTTCTTTATCATGTATTACCTGTTACAAATAAACACATCCCAAATGACTAATGTATGTGTTTGTATAAAGTGTGCATATGTAAATGAGCGAGCGAGCGAGTGAGTTTTTTTTTTGTTTTGTTTTTTCTAAACACCTTTAATGCCAAAGTTTATTTTTACAAATAAAAAAAAATTACACGGAAATGGAAAAAATAGCCAGAAGAGGAAAAAACAAAACAAACTAAGCAAAACAAAGAACAAAAGGAAAATAGCACAAGTAACCCATCAAAATTCAACACCAACCCGACCGACACTGCTGACAGAGCACAAGACATTTTTGAAAGCCAAAATTTGAACAAAATCATCAATCAAATTAGCAAGTTTGTAATATCTGTATTCAATTTCTAACATACCGTGAAATCAATCAAAACATCATCAGAGCCGGCCCCTTGAATACGGTTCCTCCCTGACCTCCACACAGCCAGGTTTACTTCAGCCAAACAACATTTTTTTGTGAGCTTCGTATTTGGGGCCGTAAGCAAAACAGACCAAAGAAAAAGACTCCCCTAAACCCCTAACCAACACCTACAGAGAGGAAAGGAGACCTAACTCCTGAGTGAGTGAATGAGCGAGCGAGCGAGTCTGGGTAATGCAGATGGATCCGTCAGATTTTCCATGAGCTGTCAGAGTTTTCTCTGCAGTGTTTTTTGCTTTGATTCTTGTTGCATTTTGGAGCTACATCAGAGAAGTTACCAAAATGCTCTTATTTACCTTTGTGGTATCTGTGCAGGTGATAGAGCATGACTGCATTGTAGAAGAATGCTCTGACTATGGCTAAAAGTGAGAATAAAGGGAATATTTGAATGTTTTGCTTGATAACAGCGTTCTGGGACAATTCTGCAACAGATGTGACAGCTGTAAGCTGGCTGAGATGGCAAGCTGTTTTCCTGTTTGCTGGTATTTTAGATGTATAAAAATGAACTTAAGTGGAGGTGTGGATTTCCAAATTGGGTTGGGTGTCAGAAGAAACCCACCTTGACCTAAAACAGAACACCTTTCAGAGCTGTCTGAAGTGTGTAGAAAGAGGCACATTGGTGTCATACTATACATACTTCTTTAAGTACTTCTGTATTTGGTGTCCTGGAATGTGGACCAACCTCTTTTACTCCATTATTCTCAAGTTTTGTTTGTTAATTTGTCTATTCTTGGGTGGGTCTGTCTGAGTGAACAGTGGAGAAAAGTTTCTTGGGATTTTAAATATCTTAGATTTCCCCTGTTAGTTTGAATATTTTAGTAAAAAAGCTCTAAGTTTAAGAAGAAGGCAGTTTGAATGGATCTGGGCTCAGTGACTCACAGGGATCCGGCCGGGCCACATTCCTGGGAGACAAGTTGCAAACGAGAATCATTACGTTGATGTTCAGCCGAGGCCAGACCCGTCAGACAAGCCGGATGAGGGCAAGTTTTCCCATTTCAGTCCCGCGCTGGCGCCGCCCTCCGCTCGCAGAGGACACACACTCTCAGCCCAACACAGGACGCTCACTGCACGGTGGAGCACACAGTGTTTTCCTTTTTTATGCTGTTGTCTCTTTTTTCCTTTAAACTGTGTAATTTGAAAAGATACAGAAGAAGCTAATGGGGGAAAATCCTCCAAATCACTGAGGGCTTTCTGTCGAATTGCTGGATATCGACACAATGGATCAGGTATGTGTGATGTCCTATTCTTCTGCCTGTGTTAAGACAGTGATAAATGAACAGGTGATGCTGCTGTTGTGTATTTTTGTTTTGTGATTCTAACTTCACACAAAGACTAATGACTCAAAACTTGGTTTACGTTTTCATTGAAAATCCTGCTTGTCCCAATAAATCTTTTCTTAAATTCAAAAGCTATTTTTGGAGAACAGTGTTCTTTCATTTGAAGTGAAAATTGTCTGTTTTGTAAAAGACAAAGTAAAGCAGTAAATCAGAATATCATCATTTCAGAAACAGAAAAACCTCCAAAGCAGAGAGAGATGCACCTGCGCAGTTTGCTGATGTGCGTCTTTAAAATAAGATTTTTTGCTCAAATTCCATACTTTATATTTATATTTTAAAAGAAGGGTTTTTAATCATACTGTGCCTTTCTTTGGAGATGCCACAGTGTCCTTCCAGAGTCTACAAACTCTCAAAGTGACTGTGTTTGTGGCTAAATATTCCCACCTAACAGCTGGCTGAGGCTCCACCCCCTGATAACCTTGAAAAGTACAGAAAATTATGAATGGGTTTGTATGCATGTAATGGAATTATCTTATTAGGAAACTAGAGTTTCTTGTCTTCCTCTGCCACATGATCTCACTCAGTTTTAAATGAGAGATCCTGCTAATCTGGATCCTGTTCAGGAGAATTCCTCAGCCTGTTGGGGGCAGAGCATCTAAAACCCCCAAACCACATCACTGTAGTTTCTGTAAGAGTTGTGTGGTCATCTGGGACATGTGTAATGTGAACATGTTTGGCATGTTTGTACTTGCAACTACTGCATTGTGTAAAACGTCCTGCAGGAGGAGCCACTGGACTTCAAGAGCATACGGGCCAAGTTCCAGGAGTCCGACTTTTTCCTGAAGCAACCCAAGAGCAAGCCTGCTCTCCCGGAGAAGCCAAAGGTTGTCCCTCCCCCCCAGCCACTGAGCCCCACTCATTTCCTCCCCGCAGGTGCACGAGCCTCCCTGCTTACCTCTATTAACCAATCCTTAGAGTCAAAGACCCTTTTTGCACCTAGAGTGGTCTTCAAGGACGACAAGAAGGACGGCAAAACTCCTCTCATCCACACCAATTCAAAAACAAAAGAAAAGGGGGATGTGAAACAAAAAGATGTGAACAACAAGACTGCGAAAGAAGTGAAAGAGAAGCTGAACAGTACTCCAGTGGAAGGGAAAGAAAAGAAAGAAAATGGCAAAGGAAAGAAATTTCTAAGTACGCCAGCACCAAGAGATGGAGAAGAGCCGGTGCTGGCCACACCCACGCCCAAAGCCACAACTCAGAAGAGGAAAGGTATCCTCGGTTTCAAAAAGTCCTCAAAACAGGACCCAGGGGTGACTGTGAGCGAGCCAATCCTCAACGTGCAGAGTCCAGAGGGTTCTGGACCAGCTTCACGGGTCTCCCCGGTTTTCTCCACAGTCAATGCAAAAGCAGAGGGTGACACATCCGACCCCCAATTCCCTCTGAACAAAAACAACCCCGTTCTTCAGGAAATCCCCCCAATGTCACCCATTCCTGCACCTCAAGATTTCTCCTCTACTCCGACCTTTATTCCTGACATCCCAGCTCCCTCCAACCCCCCTCCTGTGACTGAAACTCCAGCTAAGATAGAAAATCCTGCTTTGCCAGTTTCTACAACAGCCAGCCAAAATGAAAATCTTCCTGATTCATCTTCCGCTTCCCCGACCCCTCCAACGGGCTCTGCCATCCCAGACGCTCCTGTGGGGGTCTCTGCTCCATCTCCCCTTCCTCCAGAGTTTGAGGCTGAGGCTGAGGCTGCTCTCCAAGCCCTAAACGTGGACACGGTGGAGAGTCCTCTTCCTCCAAATCTGGACTCTCCAGCTTCTCAGACCCCTCCTAGAGTTGAGCGTCCCATCTCTGTGCTGTCTGCTCTGGAGAGAGCGGAGGACATGAGCTACGGAAAAAGAACGCCCCCAGGTGACCTGAGGATTCTGAGTGCTCTGGAGAATGCACGCAAGAAGTCCAACAGGTTAGTTAGTTTGCAAAAGGAGCTTGTTTTATTTATATCATATTGTTAATTGTAGGATACTAACAATCTCTGGTTCTACCTTTCCTTCAGCCCTTTGTCCAACCCAACACAAACCTCTCCATCACCTGAGGAGCTTGCCCCTCCTCACAGCCCCACCCCGGCTTTACTGGAGCTCCCACCCATTGACTATGAGGATAAAACTGGAACGGCTCTCCCATCGAAACCAGAACAAGTTAACGGCACGGACTACCGTAAGTCTCGGTGGAGTTCTTCCTCCTTTTTTCCTGTGGAATTGAACTTTAACATGAAGGGCAAAACGGCAGATGTGGGCGGCGGGCCATCAGGTATGTGTTGCACGGCTGCAGAGCATCATGAAGAGTTCCAGTCTACGTACAAACTAAACCCACTACTCAGAGTAGAGTTTGCATCTGACTCCTGCTCGTGTGCTGGGTGAAAGGTTCAGTCACCGGTAGACTCGTAACTTCAACGCTAGGATTCTGTGTTTGTGCCAGAAGCGTCTGAGGAACAGGCAGGAGAGGTGTAGAGGAATGACAGCTATGACAGAGCCGCGCTGACACTCTTCAGAGTGAACACTGTGTTGACAGAGACTTAGAATCCTAAAAGCACACCGATGACTCATGCAGGTTTCATGCAGCCCATAGGTTTCACCTCCTGCTTGTGCTGAAGCTTAAGAACACTACACGTCATTTTAAATAGTCACTTGATTGGTAAAATATCATTGTTTTCTCAATCCTGTTTATTCACATATGAAAACATTGGAGGAAAAGTTAGAAGGTGTTTACTGACAGTAAAGGAACAGGGAAAATCAACTGCACTTGGATCATGTTCTTGTTCCAAAAACAAACACGTCTGTTTAGATCAAACTCCATCTGTGGTGAGACGTTTGCATTCATGACTGTTTGCAGGACAAGCCCCCCCAGTCTCAGAGGGAGTCACTGATAGGGTGGCCGACCCCATTGCTGACGTGTTGGTAGTTCCCACCCCTCCACCCAGACAGGCCCGCCAGGACCTGAAAGCTGAGTGTACTGCTCCAGATGAACCCGATGGACCTCTGTCGGATGACTTTATTCCTCCTCCTCTTGTTGAAGGTAAAGAGTCAGTAATGTCGCTTGCTCTAAATCTCTTCAGACTCAAACTGTGAAAGGTTGAAGTGTGTGGGTTTTCTCCTCCAACCGTCCAAAAACATGCTTCATAGGTTCATTGGTGACTCTAAATTGCCCCTAGGTGTGAATGCGTGTCAATGTGTGTGTGATTGAGGCCCTGAGACAGACTGGTGACCCGTCCAGGGTGTAGTCTGCCTTCCCCCATCGGGTTAGGCCACTGATGAGCTGAAAGGGACAAAACAGTTAAGAGGATAAATGAATGTTTTGGTGACAAAAAATACTTTTCCCTTAATCATGTCTAATTTTGATGTAATATGAATTCTTATTTCTCTGGCCTCGACCTGCAGTGATCCCTGTTCCCCCGGAGTTTTCAGAGGAAATTCCTAAAGTTGAACCTTCCGATTGGGAGAATGAGGAGCACACAGTTTTAGACGAGGCAGAAACACAGAACCCCACAGCGTTCTACAGTAATGGAGTAACTGATCAAGAATCCGAGTTCCATCCAGAACCTGAGGTCCATACAGAACCAGACTTCCATCCGGAACCTGAGGTCCATACAGAGCTGGTTCATAAAGAGAAGCCCCTTGATCACTCATTGCCTGAATTTCCCCCTCCAGTTTTCAATGAACCACCACCCAAGGAGGAGTAAGACGCTTCACTTCATCTGTAGTTTCTCTGCATTATCAAATATATTGTAACAAAAATGTCCTTAATTTTCTGACCTACCAAGGCTTCAGGCAAACAATCGCACCAGTTACCATGACAACAGAGAAACTGCGCATGAGGACATCCAGGTTCAATCGAAGAAGAAAGGAAAGGGCAGCAATAACGGCAAGAAACCCCTAAAGAAAGGAACACCAAAGAGTAAGAGCAGAGTCATGAGAAAGCACAAAATGGTCATCTTTTCATGATTCCTCTGCAAGCTATTCTGCTGCTTTTACTGATATCTGTCCTCATATCCAACAAATTAATGTTAGTGAAAGGAGGAACATTTTAGGAACACACAAACACTTTTCCAGAACGTTAAGGAACGGGCCAATAAACTACCATTTCCAAGTAAATTGACAGCAGATCATTAATGTATAAAACTCTCAGTTAATTTACAACATCAAAACATATTTAACGTTAAACACAAACATTCTACACTTTTACAATGGGGTGTGAGGCTGGAAACAGTCAGTAACTTCAGAAACAGCCACAGTCCTGTGAATCACGGCTGGTTTTCCAGGGAGGGTCTGAAGGTGCTTTCCCACCGAACGCCATTCATGTGACAAATTCCCGTGCCGCACCTCTCTTTCGCCGCGCGACGAATTCGATGATCGCTGCTTGTAAAAAAAAGTGTTCCTGATGCTGCAGTGGGAGGAGCTACCAGCTCTCTCTGTGGATATCTCATTTAGAATGAATGGAAGACACAAACGATGTTGAGGTTTATTTATTGTGAAGAGTTCTACAAAAACATCAGTAACCATGTCTCCATGTTTGGGTTTATATGATTATCATCATATATTTTCCCTGTACAGGGGGCTGTGTCTGTTTGACAGCCACTTCCACAGTGTTTCTGTGTCTCTGTGGCTGAGATTGAAGACTCTCTATCTTGTAATAACCCAAGGGGGAAAAAAATAAATTAGGAAACCTTTTTCCTTTTTTTAATGACTCAATGAGACCTGAGCTGGCAACCCCCACAGCGTCTCTCTCTCTCTCTCTCTCTGTCGGCATATCGAGCGAGTAAGCTCCGCCGCGGGAGTGAAAGTCAGCGATCTGTCCAGAGTGTATCCCGCCGTTTTTGCCCCAAAGTAACTGGATGAGGTCTGAGAACCTGCGGCTCCACGGGTAAAGGAAAAAGATGAAAGTTCAGGACAGAAACGCTCACTTTTGACTAGTACTCTATATGCTGATTGAGCCACTGAAAACGTCACGTGCTCAAAGCTGAGTTCCTGATTGGCGGATGCGACGCAGCGACCTTTCAGACTTCAGGTATTTACATTTTGACTGTGCCACCTGATTCGTGCCTTGTTGCTCAAATTGAGCTGCTGGCAGACTTCCGTGCTGCGCCAGTCATTCAAATTGCTCTAGAGGACTTCAATTCACCTCAGAGCACCATTGATTAACATTGGAGCTGGCCGCCTCTGCTGCACGAGTTGCGTTCCGTGTGAATGCACCTTAAAGGGTTAGTAATGGGGTTGTGGGTCTTTTTCGGTGTTAACTGTATTTCGCCTTATATTTACCATTTCCAAATGTTTTGGCG
>NC_050529.1:818827-834438 GCF_002922805.2 Oryzias melastigma
AAATGCGAGTGTGATTTGTCGTTGATTTTGTCAAATTTTACAAAAACCTGCGTTTGTCAACGGTAATTATTTGTTATTTTTGTTACATTAGAACATATGGAATATATCTGGATACGCGTTTTAGCTTTGTCCCAGCCCATTACTAACCCTTTAAGTAAGCTGACAGCTGACAGTTCACCGCATCGTCCACCAGGTAAAAGTGTCATCCAAACACAGACAAGGACAAACATGAGCTGAAGGGACAGGATCTCATTCTGACTCAGGGGTTTTTATCTGGATTCAACAGAAAGTAGACTTTGCTTGCTTCACAAGGCAAGATCTCAGGCCGAACAGGATAAACACTCTAAAACTTCATTTTTAAAACTTTAAAACAGTAACTTTTTAACATTACTATGAATAAAAACAGGCAGGAATATTATTTCAGAATAAATCAACTTAAACCTTAAATAACTTTCAATATTTTACTCTCCATAAAAATATACTTGGTCAAAATTATACAAGTTAGAAATAAACGCAAGATAACATTGGGCTATTAATACAATAAAACTAAATGATCTGGATCCTTGGCTTTGACAGTTGACTCATGTGATCTACATTGAAGCTTTTACATTTGTCACTCTAATGTTAAACGTTTCATTTTCACACTAGTACTTAACTGCCAGCGGAGCTGGAACATTTGATGTGGCGGGGTATGACGAAGACAATTAAGTAGGACAGAGCAGGAGGCCATTACAACAAAAGGCTAGAAAATACGCATTTCAAACATTGTTACATTTTCATTGCTGTTATCAACTTTCTTATCTGTTGACCACTATAAGTGTTGTCTGTTGGTCATTGCTATTTTTTGACAAATTAAAATAAATTTGTTCAATTTTTGAAAATATAATAAAACATCTTCCGCATGCCGCCCCCTACCTGGTCAAACCATTTAAGTCCCCCGCCATGATCTGCAGCTCCAGTAAGGATAACAGTCCTGTTCTCTAGCCCCACCCCTCTGACTGGATTTTCACATTTCAGCTGTGGGCGGAATCAGCCTGTAACCTCCCTGTTTGGTTACCCTTTAATACTAAAACGTTTCTTTTAGCTGAGATGCTTTTATTAATGCTTAAAGAAGCTAGCATTGAGGATTTCTTAAGTTTTATCAACAATGATGCTAAATATTGACTCAAAAATGAAGGGGAGGGGATTGCTAGAAGGGAGCAGCTGCCCCCCCACCCCCCGAGCTCCGCCCCAGAGTTGAGTTAGTTAACAGGAGAGCTTTACTCTGAAAATTGTGTTTGCTTTAATCAGTTTTCTCCTCTTTGTAACCACAGATCCATATGTTGAGGCTTCACAGGAACCAGCAAGCAGCCCTGTAAGATGTTTTACATACTTTTACCCTCACCTCTGTTTAGTTTAAACCTAATCAACCCCTGAATCAACCCCCTCTTGGTTCAGGTGCAGCCACAGGTTCCAGAGCGAACCAGGACGGGCCGGTTCGGGAGGTGAGGCCTGCTTTTGTGACCCCAGAGCCTCGACAATTGCTGTCCTCTCTGCTGTTTGGACACTTTGGCAAATTTGCTCTTCGTTCTCTTTTCCTCAGGAACGAAAAGAAAACGGTCACAGACGGACCGGATGAGAAGGAGCTGAAGAAGAAAGAAAAGCAGCGGCTAGAAAAGGAAAAGAAGGAGCTGAAAGAGAAACAAGAGAGGGAGAAGAAGGAGCAGAAGGAGAGGGAAAAGAGAGAGCACGAGATGAAGAAAAAATTCAAGGTGAGTGCTGGAGGGGGGGAGGGGGAGGGTGAGACCTGTCTGGATTCATTCCTTTCTGAGAGCGTAGCTGCATAACATGCTGAAACAAAAATATTTACAACTTCCCACAAACATTTATGTCGTATTACTCAGATCAGAAAATCTGCATTTTAAAAATTAACTTTAAGACCACCAATGCCGGTTTTACCTTCAGGATTATAGAAAACTACCACCTCCTGGTTTTCTAGTTGTTTCACATTCATTTGTGAATGAATGTGTAAACACGATCAACGTAATACCAGCAGATTCTAAAGGGGAGAAGTGGCTAAAGATTTAGTGCTTAAGGGTTAACCATGACTGTGGACCTGTGGACCTGCGGACTTGGACCCAATCCGACTCAAATTCTAACCTTACCAGTACATAGTCTATGGAGGGTGGGCTGAGTTCAAAATGTTTACAGCTCAAAAATTGCCCATCAGCATGACCCTGCTGATCTCTACAACTGAAATGTTTTTCCTCAACATAACCTCACCGAAATGAAAGTCATCTTCAACATTGATGCAGCCGATCTCTGTTAGACAGTATTCAGAATCTGAACTGCTTCCATAAAGGATGGAGTTTCTCCATGTTGTCAACAGGGCATGTTGTGTTTCAGATCACAGGACAGGAGGAGGCCATGTATCAGGCCAGAGTCATAGAAACAACCAAAGGACGTAAGACCGACCTGCCTGTCAAGAGCGGAGACGTCGTCAGCATCATCCGGACCACCAAGTGCCCCAAAGGGAAGTGGCTGGCCAGGGACAGCAGCAGCAACTGTGAGTCTGCAACCCGCATGAAGGGCAGCAGGAGGAAGAGCTGCTTCCTGAAGAGAGCTTGTGTTTTTGTGCTTCAGACGGGTATGTTGCTGTGGGGCATGTGGAGCTGGACATTAAGGAGATGCTGGAGCTGGGAAAGAAAACACCACGAAAGAGCAGCAGCAACGTCATGGAGATAGATCGAGTTAGCGCGGGGGGCATGTACGTAATTCCAGCAGGGTCAAGAGCTTTTCCATTAGTGCAGTTAAAAGGATGACTTTATCTTTCTCTGTTTTTTAGAGCCACAAATCACTTTCAGCAGTCTGCAGAAAGCTGTAAGTATTGGTTATTGATTTGATTATTCGGTGGTTGAGCAGCTGTGTGATTTGGTGGATGGTTGCAGTTTCAGATGACAGTGAGGAGTGGACATGTGATGATGAAGAACCCCTGGAAAATGCAGATCCACTCACCCCAGTGTAAACAGATTTCATTGCCAATTGATAGATCAGTAATTGGACATTCTCTGTAACTCTTTTGTTTTTTATTATTCTGCCTCTGCAGGAGTCACACCAGAAGTATCTCTATGCCAGATGCAGGTAAGAATGAATAATTGGTATTAATATTGTGACATATGAGTTTAATTTCATTCCTATCACATAGGATAAATTCATTTGTTATGGCAACACAAAAAGGCAAAAAAGTTCTGGATGGGTTCTCACCAAGTATTGATCTTTTATTTTCGTTTGAAGAGGCTGTAAAACGTTGTATTCATCATCCTTTGTTGAGACGTTCCTTTGGAGGTAGACGGGGGCGCACGTTGCACCAATGTTCCTGGCAACTACTTGAATGATTGAATTTTTATTCTGTTGTTTACAACAATTTTGCACTATTATCACTGCTGTTCATGTTTACTATTGTTAACACTGAATCTTACAGAGAATTCCAATTCATTTGGAGTCAATGCTCGTTAAAGACATAGTATTACTGATTCGTACTCAAGTTTCTATTTTTTGTTGCACAAAATAAGACACAAGTTGTGTATTATGATTCTGTTCAAGCTAAAAAATGAATGTGGAAGTATTTTCTTAGAAATATGTGTTCTTCTATGTAATGTGAGTTATTAGAGACGATACTTTGATGCTAATTATCACCGTATTGCAATATCATTGACGTGGTGAGGTGTGTATCGCATCGTATTGTGAGGTACCCGACATGTAAAAGAATCAACTTTTTAAATTGTTGTTAAATTACATGTTTTTTCTAGTTATTCGTCTTCCAAAGCTGCAGTATTGCTGGAGCCTAGCCAGTCACTAAAGCATGAAGGCGGGGCTTATCCCGGACGCTTCCTCACACGTCTTTTTCAAAATTTGATGATGTTCCTAAAGCATTTTAATCAATCAAGAGCAATTTCCCTGATCATGTCTGAGTAAAGGAGTGAGGAGCCACATACCTGGCTTCACCTTTTTGATTTGACTTGCAATGTTTATACAGTAAATAGGCAATTTAATGAAAAGAAGAAACCTAAAAAAGTAGATTAACTTCCAGTGTTTATATTCTTTGATTTACTGTAACTTTTTAACCGTTAACACGAGTATTCCAGTACATTGAGAAGGAGAAAAGCAGCGCTAGCGCGGTTGAAAAGTTACAGTATGTCAAAGATTTTGTGTGTAAGCGTCAAGTGTTAAAGGGTTAATAAAAACTACTAATATACTTGTATGTACCTACATTTTTAATGGTTTTGCAAAAATGTGTTATATGTCAAAACTAAAGAAAAAGACGCATTTTCTTTACCAGTGGATGGAATTGAAACAGTTGAATTGTTATTCCATGAACCCAGATTTCTGTCTGTTTGACTGTTTACTGACATTCCTCTGGGAATGTGAAGCATTTTGCTGGATTTTGGCCAAAGTACAACTAACTCACATAAGCTTTAATATGAGCCAAATGAATTCTGGGTGATGTTGGTGGATTCAGTGGTTTAAACTTTTTAAGTTGTTTGATTAGATTTGAAGATGATTTTTAGATTTTGTTAACATAAAAACCTGAGAACATTATAAACCAACCTACCTCTGTTGTTCTGACATTTGTGTGGGTTCAGGTCCTGAATGAGATCTTGCTCTTCAGGTTTTGTGAACCGATCACCTGCACCGGAAGCTCCAGTCTGTGTTTTTTTTAGAGGCTTTTAGTTAGAATATATATATTTCTTTTCCACAGGACAAAGTGACATTCCCATAATCCACCAGCACAGCCAGAGTGACATGAGCGCTGAAAACTCTCAGACACAGTGAGTTCACTTCTGCTATTCCTGCAAATTAAGAATTTGAATAAACAGCAATTAAAGCCATTTCTGTTTTTTTCTTTGAAATAGTGGAAGAAATGAAGCACTTCAGAAGTTGGCCACATTTTTCCATTCACCTAAACCAGTGCAGACACCTGCCAGGTTTGTTTTTTGCTTGTTCGATCCTGCTGGACACACTTGCACACAAAGATTTCCAATATTTCTTTTGCTTGTTTTTCAGCACCACTGAGCCACAGACAAGTAAGTTGGCCCCTAGATAATCCCAACATTAGCCTCCAATGACACTAAACCTAAAAGAACCTCTAATAATGTCCACTCTGGTTCCACTTGCAGGACCTTTGCAAACAACAGAAGATGTTCTTGTGTAAGTGCAGAATAACTGCAGAAAAATGCCAAACATGTTGCCCAACCTGCAGCCCAACAGGTTTCTTTTCTCTTTTTGGTTTGGGGCTGTTTGCTGATCATAACAAGAATGAATGCATTCTATGCGCTAATGAAAACGTAAGGCAGAGTGGAATTCCAACCCTGACCCATCAGGAAGTTAAACTGGCTCATGTTCTCGTAGGACAATGAGTCATTTTCTCCTTAATGAGCTGTGGGCTTGATCAGTGCTGTCGTCAGTGCATTACCACGCTGGTATCAGAGGAAAGGCGGAGTCATTTTCATTCTTTTATTTGTTTCCAGGCCTGAGCAGAGTACAGTCCAGGAGGCAGAGTTTGATGGCACTGCCATCATTTTACCTCCTCCTGACCTTTACGCCGACCTTCCAGGAAACCATCATTAAAAGCAGGAAGCACCTGGGCTCGCCTGTTTGCTGAAGCCAGTCATCCATGTGGAATAAGGATGCTGGGAATCTCTCTGCACATGTGAAAAGGACTCTCTGACTTGGAACTTTGGATAAGGAAAAACCACCATGATGTACAACGGGGAAAGTTGGTCTTGCAGCGACCGGGTGAACATTCAGGCTTCTGTTTAGACAGCAATGTAAACTGGAGGAGCACATTTGAGCAGAACGGATCTGCTCAAAAAACTAAACATCAACAGAAAAAAACATTTTGTTCTATACACTGTCCTGCTCAGAGATTCTGCTGGTCCTGAAGACCTATCCTGAAAAAGGACCGAGTTTGTTTGAACTCAGCTTTGTTTCTGTGTTCACATTCATTCTGTTTTTCCTTTGTCATCCTGTGTTTCTTCTGAAGGCCCTGGTGGATTGCATAGAGCTAAAGAAGCATTCTGTGCCCTGCTATTTAAATATACCCTCCTTTTTAATGGTTTAGGTTAATTTCATCATCTCTGCCTGCATGGACATAAGCTACACAGTATTATTTTGCACATCTTTATGGTTTGGTCTCAGACCTGCAGAAGGCCTCAGCTTCCCTGTGCTCCTCTTTCAGGAAACATTTTCTGTCTCTGACTGGTTTGCTGTGCCAGGTCTCTCCATCACAAGCCTGACCTTTCTGTAAACCGAGGAGGACATCCGGGGTGCACTCGCCTTCACTCCTGTGTGTTCATGTTGACAAAAGTCTGAGGAGCAAAACTGTTGTTTTTTAGCTTTGTTTTTATTGTCAATAAATATTCATTAAAGTGCGAATCATAACAGCAGGATCATGCAGCCCAAAATAATCCAGAGTTCAGTCAGCAGAGGCTCACATCTGCGCTCACCGGCACAAACGGAGGCGTGGACGGTCACAAGAGTCAGAAGAACTGCGGTGCAGTCCCACATTCACTTTGGTACAACAAAGAACGTGTTTCCTGTGGTCCAGTTCCCAGAGCGAGCATGCCTCCTGCGCTTGCATACACTTACAATGGCAGAGTGCTGTACAGTAAACACGAGTCATAAGAGGTTTTCACTGGAGCATGTTTGCTTCTACATTGGCACAAGGATGGGTGCTGCATACACACACAGGTCGCTGTGCACGGATGTTGCATGTGTGCATGAGCAGAAAGGCAGCAGAGTCACAGACAAAAAAGCAGGAAGCTTGCAGTTTCAGCTGAGGCCTAACGGTGTGTCAAAACGCCCTCACTCAGCTTCAGTTCAGCAGCATGCAGAGAACAGCTGGACTACAACCAACCCTGTCAGAACGTTTAGTTGACCAATTATTGAAAACAACAGGCCCTGCACTGCAACGCGGACTCAGGATTATTACCTTTCACTTGCTTAGAAAAAATCCTCCAAGAAGAAAGGGATAAAAACATTGCATGGAAGAGATGCTGCAGCACAGCACCAGTTAAGAAACTCGATGTGAGAGTTTGAGGCCCCCCTGACTCAAACTGAGAGACTTCACACCGGCTCTTTCATTAAGAGAAACATTGGATGTCATTAAAGTGACACTTTTATTTGTGTACATTGTCACAAGGACAAAACCTGCCATTCAGGCAATAACACACAACCAGCCACATTAACCCTTGTGTTATCCTAGACATGTTTACATTATAAATGGGTCATCTAAACCCAACAAGACAGTGCACTGAACTGTTTTTTTATCAAGGATTTTTTTCTCTTCACTGGTGTCTGTAGCAGACATGAAGTCCAGTCCACATTTGTCATGGGAGGATCACACATTAATATAAGGTGGGGTCATCTGGGGTCCTCCATAAGAGAGCACGAGGATTAAACCAAGAAGCCTTTCAGTGCATCCTCTGCCTCTGAGATTACCAGCCATTCATTTGTTAGACTTCAGTGTTCAGGGAAGTCATAGCTGGACGGCCTCAGCCTTCTGTACCCCCCCTCTGGGAGACTGAAGCCTCTCACAGGAGAAGTCGAAGATTTATGAAACGTCAGCTTCCATCTAACATTCAGATTGACAGAATGAGTGTAACAATGGAAGGACATCAGTACGAGGAGAGACACCACATCCAGACAAGATTGGCTCCATTCATGGAGTGTGATGCAGTAAAGAGCAAATCTGACCTCCAGACAGGTTTCAAAAGTGCAGAGTGAATTGAAGCAAAGAGCTGAGGAAGTCCTCTGACAACACTGATTCATGGCTGACTCTCTCAGTTTCTCTCCAAGCTCCATGCATGCACACTTCAACTTTAGCTCTACAAATATCAGTGGAAGAAATCCAGTAAAACACACAGCATCAGCTTACACATTCACACTTGCACAAATAACCGAGTTGCACTCTTTAAGGCAGCTGGAGAAAGGGTTTGTGGCTTATCTTCTTCTGCATTAGACACACACTATTTCACCAAACGGCCATGCTTTCCCTCTGTTATAGCTTCATATTAGATAATGTTATAAGATAGTGAATTCCCTTTTTTCTCTTAGAGAAAGAAAAAAATGCAATATTTGGAGACTTCATGAAAGGCTGTAGAGTTCAGCGTGTTTGTGAACTATATTTCAAAACAAACGGCTTCAGGTGACACTTTGTTTCTACAGAAACAAGTTTTCCTAGGCTTTACCCTGAACAGGTGCTGCAGGTTCTGGGTTGTCTGGGCTCATGGAGGGTTGTAGAGAAGAGTGGGCACATCCTGAGGGGGGCGCAAGTTTGTCATCCAGCTCCCTTAAGGCTCATGCGTTCACCTTCAGGGATGTCATAAAAAAATTGAACGTGCCATTGTTGTGGCTGGGATTCAGGATCTGACAAAAGTGAGAACACCCCAGCAGAACTCAGCAGAATTTTACAAATATATTTTCATGGGACAACACTGCAGAAATGAATTTTTGACACAATGAAAACCAGCCAGTGCCCATCATGTATAGCAGTGTTAATTTATTTTTATGTATGGTATGGAGTTCACCAGAGCTTAACTAGTTTCCACAGGAGTCCCGTTCCACTCCTTCATGATGACATCACAGAGCTGGCGTACATTTGAGACCTTATGCTGATCCCCCTTCTGTTTTAGGACACCCCAAAGATGTTCAATCAGGTTTAGATCTGGAGACAAGCTTGGCCAGTGGATCACCTTTCCCCTCAGTCTCTTTAGCAAGGCAATGTTCATCTTGGATGTGTGTTTGGGGTCATTATCATGCTGAAATTCTGCCCTGCAGTCCAGTTTTTAGAGGAAGATGCGTGCTCTGCTTCAGTATGTACATGTTAGCATTCATGTTTGCCTCAATGATCTGTCGCTCCCCAATGCAGACAGCACTCATGCAGCCCAGACCATGACTCTACCAACGCCATGCTTGACTGTGGGATCGGCACCCTTGTCTTTAAACTCCTGACCTGGCTGATGCCACACACATTTGACACCATTTTAACCAAATAGGTTTATGTTGGTCTCATGAGACCACAGGACATGGTTCCAGTAATCCTTAGTCTGCTCGTCTTCATCAAACTGTTTCTGAGTTTCTCGTGTGTCCTCCTCAGAAAAGGCGTTCTTCTGAGATGACAGATTGGAGACCAGTTTGATGCGTTGTGCAGTGTTTGGTCTGAGCACTGACAGGCTCACCTTCATCTCTCCAACCTCTGCAGCAAAGCCCAAAGCACTCATACATCGGTATGGTCTTGAGCGCTGTGCTGCACCAGAGTTTCAGGCTGTTGGCAATCTTCTTACATCTGAGAACGTCTTTGTGGTTTTTCAGACTTCTGAGAGTTGTTTTCCATGAGATGTCATGTTGAACCTACAGTGACCAGGTTGAGAGACTGAAAGAGCTTTAATACCAAATTGAACACACCTGCAATCTATTGACACCTGAGACATTGCAACACTAATAAGTCACATGGTCTTGGAGGAGAAAAATGACTCATTGTTCTCAATGTATACATTTTCCCTTAAGGGTGTACTCACTTTGGTTGTCAAGGGTTTATCTCTTAATGTCTGTAGAAGGAGTAATTTTGTAGGAAAAATTAATTGACACTGTTATACAAGATGGACAATGGCCACTCTTCATTGTGTCAGAAATTCATTTCTGTAGTGTTGTCCCATGAAAAATACAAGTAAATATCTTCAGGAATGCTAGCGGTGTACTCACTTTTGTGAAATACTGTTAGTGTATTGTGAAGTACTTGTAGGGATAGTGTAAGTTGCACTCACTTATGGCATACGAGTGATGTTGTATTATGGTGCCCTTGCGCTGCACTATGGTGATCCATAAGGGCCTGTAGACCGCCCACACCAACTATGGCCTGCATATGTAATGTAATTTTGTCCTGGGGGTGAAAAAGCTGTACGACACGTCTGCGTCTCACCTACTTCACTCTCACTGAACTCTCAAGTGTTGCATGAGTGTTTCCTTGAAAAAAAAATGTACGTGAACATTTTTGCTCTTCAGCCTCACAGACGGGTCTACCACCTTGATATTTCCTGCACGCCACCTGCGTGCCCCGTATAGACTGACCTGTTTTCCAGCCACAGACAGCCCATACTCCCTCACAAGGGCAGTTGTAACTGAGGCTTCACTGCACTGACCGTACCTCTGATGAGTTTCTGCTGGAGCAGCACTTACTAACAAACCACATGCGGCATGTTAGTAAGTGCTGAGGTCTGTGTGAACAATCACACGTGAACTTCAGCTACTGACAAAACAAAGGAGAAACACCTTCACAAACCCTGACTAACTTCAGCTCGGCCGTTAAATGCATCGTTTTTAATAATTTCTTCTATCTACATTCTATGTAGAAATCTAACTGGCTTGTTGTTATGAAATGTTTAAAGGAAAAACTTTGTCTTTTTTCTAAAATAAATATATATCTGATAGCTAAATAATTGCAATATATTTGTGATGAATAAATTATGTTGTGTGTTGCGTCTTCATCAAAACATAAAAATCTCTGTTAAAAAACACAACCGTCTTTACAATCCTACAATGAAGTGGTGCACTGCAGTGTGCTGCAGGGGTTGAACTTCAAAGTGTTACAAAAGGTGTGCAGGGACACTCAACCATTGTTGTTTCTGACACCACACTGACCTGTATGTTCGCACCTTTCTGCTTCAGCGACATCATGATCAGTCCATCTCAGGCACTGTTATCACAGACCAATCAACAGCATAAACACACACAAATGACTTTTTCCCTTCATCTCTTGAGTTTCCTTGCTGAATCATGTACAAATACTACATTTAGATCTAAACTCCACTTTCCAGATCTGCAGATTCTCTGCCTCCAGATCTTCTGGTGACAGAAAATGTCAAAACACCTCAGCGTGCAAGCGTAGTGATCAGACTGGCACACATTTCAAAGAAGTCCATGGTGTGTGATCCTTGACGTGGGGCGAGAAGAGGGGAAATACCAGACAGTGATCCCGGGAGGGAGGAGCTAAGCTGAGGCACATCGTTGGCTGGGCTTGCAAAGTCAATGCTCAGCCTGGGTCTGTGGAGGCCCGCGGTGGAGCCGGACCTCTGAGGAGTGGACGTGCCGGATTTAAAGCCCACTGCTTCAATGATGTCATCTACAGGTTACAACATAGAAGAACAGTTTGTTAGCCACTCGCATGCTTACTAGAGCTCCCCAAAAATCAGCACAGCATAAATAATGATCAACACAATCCAAACCTTAAACAGAAACCAGATGCTCAAAAAGATCTAGAGTCTCTAGATCTCTCTAGATCAGTGTTTTTCAACCTTTTTTGAGCCATGGTACACTTTTTCCATGAAAAAAATCCCGCGGCACACTAGCATCCAAAAAGGTAAAAAAAATTAGTCTGTATTGATGTACAGTCCCTCCACAATCTAGACAAAGTAAAAACAACGTTCTTTTCTTGTTTCCCTCCACAATAGTGTTGAGAATTCTGGCTCAAAATTCAATTCTTTTGCATTCGTTTTCCTAAAACAGCGGCTCGTTTGTTCTACCAAATGGCTTTTTAGGTTGTTGTTTGGTTTGTTTGATTCATTATAAACTACAAGATAAGATTATGCACAAAATCCATTATGTAAATATGTTTTTATTCATATAAAGTGTAAATTATGTATATGCTGTAATTTATCCCTTCCAGACAGAATGTACTGAATGAATGATAAAAGAACTAACTATTAACCATTCAGTTTTTAACTCTACGCATTTTAAGCTTTTTTCTTCAACACATTTGAAGTGAACAACACAAAACTCTGCAACCACAACCCAAATACAAATTAAATTGTGCAAAAACCACTAAATCAAGACTTTTATTCACATTGACATTAAGAAAGACAAAAGAGTTTCAGCTTGGAGGATGTCATCTGATTCTTCTCTCAGTGATGATCTGCTCTGTTTTAGAGAAGATTCTCTCAGTTCTCAGGTGTCTGGACAGGTTGATTGTGGAGCCATAAATATATACAGAATATATATATATATATACATATATATATATCAGTGGCGGGCCGTCAGGGCCTGCAAGGCCTTCTCTGCTGGCCTAAAAATATCTGAATCACAGACTGATATTAATTATTATTTATTTCCGTGAATACGTATTCTATAATTCCAAATGCTCTGTCTTCGTCCTTTCATTGCTGTCTCCCTGGTTGCGCTGCTTCCAGACGTGTATTTTCCTATTTAAGCATTAACCAATCACATTGCAGCACCATTTGTTGCTAGGGTCAAAGAAATCTGCCCGGAGGCCTTCACAATCAGTTCTGCGGGCCCTGTAGCATAAAATAATTGTCGACCAAACTGTTGCTTCAACCAATCAGATCTGGAGGAGACCACGTGCTAGGCCAGCTAGAAGGCCCACGGAAACGTCAGGATTTTCACGAGCTTTGATTGGACAGCTCGCAGCTCGCTCTGGTTCTGCTGACGGACACAGGTGCCGAGGAGCGGCGTGTCAGGTTTGAAGATGTTACCAGTGGAAAGCGTCTCATCGTCTGATTTTTGGTGGAAAATGAATGTCTGGGTAAAGTTGTGGCACAGTTTTGTCTGGCACGGGTAAAGGAGTTCCATGACTCCGTTGAGCGGGAGTGAAGCTGAATCTACGAGGCCCCTGAACGCACCACGGGCGCGTGCAGCGCAAAATCCTCGTGTGCACCACCGACAATATTATTTTCCAGACACAGACCAGATTTCAAGATCACAAAAACTGATGTTTGTCTCCCTCCTGGACCACAAGAGGCTTCAGGAATACCAGAACATTTCCCGCATGCAGCCTTTTCCAGCTTATCACAGCCACGGAACACTTTCCATCTGCGAAACGCACGGATTCTGCACGACAGAGTGATTGAAATCTTCTTGAGGATAGAAAGGATGGATTTTGTGTTTAAATAATCTGGATTTTTGGTGAGTAAAATTTTGCTATCTCCCTACATAATATTGAAATTTTATCAGGTTATTTTTTATGCTTTTGGTGTGTGTGTGGCAGCTGTACCTGCAGTAGAAGTTTTATTGCCATAAAATAGTTAATGAGGGTTGGATTGATTCAGATGGAGCACTACTGAAGGCCTAGGTGTGAAATGCACGGCCCGCCACTGATATATATATATACATATAGAATATTTCCTGCAGACTCCGTTCCTTCCTACTATCAATAAAAGTCAAATGGTTTCAGTTTCTTCTTCTTTTCTAATGTCTCTCATTTTCTTTACGTTTTGTGTTGTTATCTCTCTATCTCTCTCCCTATTTGGCTCTTGCGCTGTTGAACGTGCCCCTCCCCCTCCACCCAGCGCTCAGCGCGCACTTAACCCAATGCATCATGGGGGCTGTAGTGCACAAACTCACGCAGATGCCGGCATACTGTCGTTTCTGAGCTTCATTCTTTGTTCACTTTTTAAACCGTCTGACGTCGGATCCCGCTAGAAGCTACACCGCTAAACACGAACTTTACCTGTTATTTTTGTTGGAACTGAGAGACTTTATGAGCCGAATCAGAACAAGGAAGTGAGGACGTTAACTGTAGTGAGGGCACTTGGGTAGGAACTGATGTGGTGGCGAACAGCAAGAAAGGGGGAAGCTTTAAGAGGACGGACTTGTATGCAGCCGGAGGGCATGAGCTACTGTTATGAGTGAATAAAGCTACTGTTGAAAAGCTACGAGAGACTCCACAATCCTTGGTCACGGCACACATAATACTACATGGTGTCAGAAGTGAAGAAGCCCGTCTCAGGGAAGATCAGAAGACGACGTCTGCAAAAATCCGCAGCTTTGTAGCGCTAGCCGGGAGAAGCTAACCAAGGCTATCAAGCTAACGGCGCAAACTACGTGAGTCCGGAGAGCGGAAAAAGAAGATGGATTCCCTGTTTTTGATCAACCCACCTGAAAATTTTAACTTCGGTGACTACTCCTCATGGCCCAATTGGATCCGCCGTTTTGAAAGGTTTTGTATTGCAGCAGGACTGGATGCCAAGGACGAAAGGTACCAAGTTAACTCCTTAGTGTACGCAATGGGCGATAAAGCAGATGATATTCTGAGCACGCTCGGGTTGAGTAACGATGAACAGAAAAAATACAAGAGTGTAAAAGAAGCCTTTGATAAACACTTTATTGGAAAACAAAATGTCATTTATGAGAGAGCACGTTTTAACAAAAGAAGCCAAGAACCAGGGGAGTCAGCTGAGTCCTTCATAGCTGCAGTCTACAAGTTAGCAGAAAACTGCCAGTACGGGCCACTGCAGGATGAAATGATAAGAGATAGGCTGGTGGTGGGAACACAGTACCAAAGTCTGTCAGAAAAGCTGCAGATGGATAGTGGATTAACACTGGAAAAAGCAGTGCAACAAATAAGACAGCATGAAGAGATAAAGAAACAAAAGCCCGTTGTGAGAGAAACAAATATCAAGGACGTGAAGGAAGCAAATGTGGATGCTTTAAAGTTTAAGAAAAAGACATGTAAAGAATATCAGGCACGAAAAACGTTCAACACAAACAGTCAGAGTGAAAATCAAAAAGCATACAAAAACTGCGGCCGCTGTGGCAAGTCACCTGCACACCCCAAAAGCACATGTGGAGCACGTGACGCCATATGCAGGAAATGTCAGAAAAAGGGACATTTTGCAGCGGTGTGCAGATCGAGCAGAATCTGAGCAGTCGTTGAAGATGTTGATAACACACTGTTTCTGGGAGCAGTTTCGGCTGGAACACATCCCAGTAATTGGAAAAAAACTGTTGAAGTGAATGGCAAAAATGTAATTTTAAACTGGATACAGGAGCGGATGTGACTGTAATACCAGCTGCCACCTACTCAAAAGATCTACACGGCCAGCTCGCCAAAGCAGAAAAAGCCCTGTGTGGTCCTGGTGGAGAAGCCCTGAAAGTAAAAGGTCAGTTTGACGCAGTGATGAAATACAAAGACAGAACAACAACACAGCCAGTGTATGTCATACAGAGACTGTCCACCCCTCTGCTGGGCTTTCCAGCCATCTCAGCATTAGGTCTGCTTCACCTCGTAGACAGCGTTAAAGAACTTGAGGATGACATGAAAAAAATCGTACTCCAAAGTGTTCACAGGACTGGGACTCTTAAAAGGGGAGTACAAGATAAAACTCAAAGAAGGTGCCAAACCCTATGCATTGTCCCTGCCTCGACGAGTTCCACTGCCCTTATATGACAAAGTAAAAGCAGAGTCGGAGAGAATGGAGAAAATGGGAGTGATCGAAGCTATTGAGGAACCAACAGAGTGGTGCGCTGGGATGGTGGTTGCCCCTAAACCGGGGGTCGGCAACCTGCGGCTCCGGAGCCGCATGCGGCTCTTCAAGCACTCCCTTGCGGCTCATTGGCGCTTTTTCAAAAATGTTTGTAAATAATAAAAAATGTTGGAAGGAATTATATTCTCGCAATTTGGGTGGGAGCAGTACCAAGCAGATAGCTGGCAGGTTTGAATCCAGAGATCACTTGCCTCCCATACAGTGCACGATCCCAAGTGATAGGAGGAAGAAGCGTACACGCAGGCCGTGTAAATCATTTGGTGTCAACATATGACCACCAATCGTTTAACAATTCAG
>NC_050529.1:835455-838149 GCF_002922805.2 Oryzias melastigma
GAATGAGGGAGAGACTGATCAGGACCCCCTCTCGTTGTGTCATTGAGGGATGTCAAAATAAAAGCTCAAATATTCATTATGAGGCTATTCAGCTTTTGTCAGATAGCTTGACGCTGCAATGTCTCACCAATTGTGATGTGGCCAAAAATGAAGCTTATATGACACGAGGACACGCAGCAGGAGAAATAATCGTTTATTCGACACATTCTCCATGTGTTACTTGTAGCGTAAGGCTTTTATAAGCCATTTCAATTTATGCGGCTCCAGACAAATATGCTTTTTAATGTATTGGTCCAAAGTGGCTCTTTCAACTCTTTGGGTTGCCGACCCCTGCCCTAAACCAAATGAAAAGGTCAGGATCTGTTCAGACATGACTCACCTAAACGAATATGTTTGCAGAGAGCGCCACATACTGCCAGCTGTGGATGAGACGTTGGCCAAGTTCGCAGGAGCAACAGTCTTCACAAAACTGGATGCTACAGCGGGGTTTTGGCAAGTACCTCTACACCCTGAGTCAGTCCCTTTAACCACATTCATCACCCCGTTTGGACGGTACTGTTACAAGAGATTGCCGTTCGGAATATCATCCGCACCTGAACACTTTCAAAAGAGACTGACCTAAATGCTGTCAGGTCTGGACGGAACTGTGTGTCACGCAGATGACATACTAGTGTTTGGGTCCACTCGGGAACAGCACGATCAAAGACTGCACCGAGTGTTGGAGGGTCTTCAGCAGGAAGGGTTGACTCTCAACAATGATAAGTGCCAGTTTGCAGTGGAAAAAGTCATGTTCCTTGGTCACATTGTCTCAGCACAGGGGATTGAAGCAGACCCAGGGAAAATCCGAGCGATCAAGGAGATGCCAACACCAAAAGATGCTGCTGATGTGAAAAGATTTGTGGGAATGGTGAACTATTTCGGAAAGTTCTCCCCACGTGTCGCTGAACTCACACAGCCATTAAGAGATCTCCTCAAGGCAGACACCAACTGGGAGTGGGGAACAGCACAACAGAGTGCATTTGATGAGCTATGCAAGGAACTGAGCTCACCAGCAGTTCTCGCCCAGTATTGCCTAAACAGAGAGACCAAAATTGCAGCAGATGCATCCTCTTTTGGATTAGGAGGAGTCTTGTCCCAGAAACAACCAACGGGTGAATGGTGTCCTGTGGCCTTCATTTAACGCAGCATGACAAATGCAGAGCACAGATATGCACAAATCGAAAAGGAGGCACTGGCTCTGACCTGGGCTTGTGAGCGGTTTCAGTCTTACCTGGTAGGGATGGACTTTTTGATCCAAACTGATCATAAGCCTCTGATTTCCTTACTTGGCAGTAGAGCTCTTGATGACTTACCAGCTCGTATTCTGAGATTTAGGTTGCGACTACTCCGTTTCACATACAGAATCGAGCACGTCCCAGGAAAGAATTTAATTACTGCAGATACATTGTCCAGAGCACCCATCCAAGCTCCGCCCACAATCCAGGATAAGCAGTTGGAAGAAGATGTTTGTGTCTCTGTTAACCAGATTTTGCAACAGTTACCAGCCTCTGAAAGCAAACTAGCACAAATCAGAAAGGCACAGGAAATGGACATTACATGCCAAAAACTGAAAAACTTAGTACAAACAGGATGGCCTACCAGCAGGAAAGCACTTCCACCTGAGCTTCAAGTGTACTGGCAGTACCATCAAGACCTGCTCATTGCAGATGGATTATTAATGAAAAGTGAAAGACTTGTCATTCCAGTCAACATGCAGGAGGAAATGCTGAAAATGGTGCATGAAGGTCACCAAGGTATGACAAAATGCATTGCCAGAGCACAACAGTCCATTTGGTGGCCAGGTTTGACCAAGCAAATTAAATCCAAAGTTGAAAACTGCACAGTGTGCGCATGGGAGGTTCATGTTGCACCGGAGCCTCTCATGACAACACAACTCCCTAGCAGGCCATGGCAGCGCGTAGCAGCTGATCTCTTCCAGTGGAATCGTGCCATGTACCTGTTAGTTGTGGATTATTTTTCCCGATACATCGAAGTTGCAAACCTTACCTCTACTACTGCAGTCCCAGTAGTAAACAAACTAAAGGCCATTTTTGAGCGGCACGGAGTTCCTGAAACCCTTGTAACAGATAATGGACCTCAGTTTTCAGCAGCTGAATTTGCAGCATTTGCAAAAGATTATGATTTCAGCCACGTGACCACGAGTCCCCACTACCCTCAGAGCAACGGGGAAGCAGAGAGGGCTGTGAAGACTATCAAGGCTCTTCTGAAGAAGGGGGAAGATCCGCACAAGGCTCTCATGGCATACAGAGCCACACCATTGGCGCATGGCTCCTCACCTGCACAGCTGCTGATGGGTCGTAACATCAGGACACCATTGCCCGTCAGTGAAGAGAAACTTCAACCAAAGTGGCCGAATCTTCTACATTTCCGGAGCAAGGACCAGAAACAGAAACAAGCCTCCTGGTTCAACAAAAGACACAAAGCTCAAACAAAACAAGAGCTCAGACCGGGGCAACAGGTCTGGGTGAAGAACACCAACAGCCCGGGAACAGTTAGCAGTTCAGCCAACACTCCACGTTCCCATGTCATCGACATGCCATCTGGATGCTTTAGGAGGAACAGATCTCACATCAGAGTGATTCCTGAGGGCCCAACGGTTACACGATCGGGGCGGGTTGTTCGCACCCCGCAGAG
>NC_050529.1:838292-859080 GCF_002922805.2 Oryzias melastigma
AAAGAAGGCAAAATAGATTGTTAAGTATTGTTAAAAAGTTTTATGTTTACCAAAGAAAGATTGTGCAGCATTGTTGATAACTGCTGTAATGTTTATTGAAGAAATTGTTTACTATTAATGAATCCAAGCTTCAATAGTTTACAGTTAAACTGTCCTGTGATGAATAAAAAGAAACAGACTCTTAGCTAAAAGGAGGGAGATGTAGTGAGGGCACTTGGGTAGGAACTGATGTGGTGAAGAACAGCAAGAAAGGGGGAAGCTTTAAGAGGACGGACTTGCATGCAGGGCATGAGCTACTGTTATGAGTGAATAAAGCTACTGTTGAAAAGCTACGAGAGACTCCACAATCCTTGGTCACGGCACACATAATACTACAAACCACTTCTGATTGGTCAGATTGATGACATGTGATCAGGCCTCCAACAATGATTGGCGGAGACAGCTGAAGGGGGAGGGACATTTCTAAAAGCTAAGTTTGAGGCTAGTTTTGCGGCCGGAGTGCGGGAACATCATTCTGATTAGTCATTTATAGAATCAAATAAATATTTATTTTACCATCTTGCATATTCAAAACTATCCAGTGTTAAATCAGGGCCGTTTGGATGAACACAGAGCTGATAGCATAGTGATGGTGAATGTTTTAGATATGTGAAAATGGGTAATTTCCCGCGGCACACCAGACCATCTCTCACGGCACACTAGTGTGCCGCGGCACACTGGTTGAAAAACACTGCTCTAGATCTACACGATGCAGCTCCATCTGACCTTCTCTGTTCTCCAGAAACATCCTCAAAGCAAATGTTACACATGTGCTTGTTTTCCTTGGACTCAAACCATCCAGTTGTTCACCAATGTTCTAGCCTCCACTTCTCTTTCTCATAACTTAATTGAGACTCATCAGCTTTGATTCCTCTGAAGTTTCTCTGCACGTCTCCATTCTTCTGTAAAATGGAATCGGAACATTCTCCATTCCTCTGACACCCTCTTTTGCAAAACAGTCCAGTGTACTGCCATCTCTCCTAATCTCTTCCATACCTCAGGATGTATGTCTTCAGGAGCAACTGTCTATCCCCTCTTTATCATCTTTAATTTCTTCCTCACATCTTCCTAACTGATCCACATGTCCTCTGATCCTCTGCTCTGTAAGATGCTGCTCATTCATCAAAGTTCTCCTTCCATCTTTCAATCACACTTTCAGAACCTGTCACCACATTTCCATCTCTTCTTGATCACCCTAACCTGCTGCAGTCCTTCCATCTCTGTCTCATTCTTCCTATTTTATCCTTCATCACTTGGTCCTCTTCATCTTCCTCACCACCAGAGTCATCCTCACACCACCATACTGTCGGGCTGCCACTACTTTGTAGATTGTGGTCCCTTTCACTGTGTTCTCCTTCCTCATCTCTCTACTTTTCCTGTCAAAGTCTCTACATTTAAAGTTCTTCCTCTAAAGTCTTCCCTCCTGTTGTTGCTTTCCTCCCTCGGTCTGCAAACAGGCCTCCCTCCTCTCCTTCTTCCACTCACAGCACAGTAGTCCATTTTCACTGGCATCCAGCAAGCCAACAGCATGGCTGTCAGACGTTTTTAACCCGTGCCACGACTATCCCGAATGAAAAGTTCTGTTGGTATGATTTGATTTGGCTTTGGATACATCGGATACCCTTCTGGACACAACCCTCTGTATTTACCCAGACAGGCACTCAAAAGCACCAAATTGTGCCATCTAGTGGTAGATCAAAATCCATAAACTGAGAATATTCTACAAATGCAGGACACTTAAACATACTGCTTAGAGTCAGAGAGGGACTTTAAATGTTACAGCTTTGTGTCTTTACATTGAAGTGAATGGAGTCTTTTCTGTCACTAACCATCAATGCTTTTGAAGTCGAGGAGGTAGGATCTGTTATCCACTTGGTAAAGCTGCAGGCTCATTTTCACCAGGTTTCCCGTCACTGGATTCTTCCTCCGCACACGCAGATGGTATGGATTCACCACCTGACACACAAGACCAGACATATTAGCAGAGCTGCATGCATGCTGCACAACCTTCTGTGTGTAGAGCATATGCAGTTACCTTCCAGTCAAAACTCAGCTGTCTCATAGCCCGGTACACCTCTGTCATGATGTCATGGGGTCTGCTCTGACTCCTGATGCCCAGGTGCCACTTGGCTTTCTTCACTGCCAGTGGTTTAGGCCGGGTGGTGTTGAGAGCATCCAGAGGACATCGAGACTTAGGGCTGTCAGCCAAGAGAGGAGGCATCCTTTCTGGGTGGGGTTTGACCCCAGGGGGCAGTGGCATCCCATCCTCTATGAAAGAGCCCTGTGGAGGACTGGATGCCAAGTAGAACTCGCTGGCCTGAGTCATGATGCGTCGATTATCTATGATGAGGTGATAAGCTACAGATAACTGATCCTGCATGAACAGAGGGAGGAGGAACAATGAAGCCAAGACTCAAATACAAGCTTGAATCAATACAAGATGTTTTCTCAGATGTGACAGCTAACAGCATGCAACACCAACCATAAAATATTTAAAGGGGCCATACCATTAAAAGTCAACTTTTTAAGGTTTTAAGTGTATTCTACTGTTCATTCCTCACTATAAAGAACCCCGAAACAGTATTTGGATCCGTTCATATATTTCTGAGTAATCCTCTAAAAACCTGCACTCTCACCAGCAGCCCCTCCCATACCCACGAAAACGAGCGGGTTCTCATGTGCTGATGTCACAGAGTGAGACCGCCCCTTTCAGGAAGAGTCTGCTCTTACAGCTCCGCCCCCAGTCTAACACCAACATTCAATTTCTCCACTGAGTTGGCGGTGATCAGCAAAAAACTTTCATTTTAGATGCAGAATACAGTATATCTTCCAGCTGTGTCCTGTCTTCAATACATTCCAGTTGAAACAGGTGTTTGCTACTTTAGGCACGGTGCTCCTTTTAAAACCCCCTGCCCTGGTTGGTATAGTTGTGCAGATGCCAAGTGTATTTGTGTTGTGAAGCAATGTGGTGATGGCCGAGCTTACTAAAGGCAGATATATGGTATCTGCATCCATCTTTGAAAAACTTTGGATTATTTTTATGGAAGAAACAAATAAACCCTGCCAAAGCCGGCTCTAGGATGACGTCATGAAATGGACGGCACAAGCAGCGGCAGACGGTGCCTCAGGAATCGAGTCGTTTTACTTCCAGGTAGAAAAAAACTCAAGAAAATAATTAATATTTCATAAATAATTTGTTTTAGTGTTCTAAAGGTAATAAGTTCACTCTGAAAGGCTTAAGAAAATCAAGGTAATGCCCCTTTAAAACTATGACAGGCAGTAAAGTCCCAATGTCTCTGAATGTGCATCGGTACCTGTGGATCTCCACTGTAAAGGCTTGACACCACTTCAGAGTCCGTGCATTCAAACTTCTCACACACTTCTCTAACAGCCTCTTCATCCAACACAGTGCAATCGTACGACGAGTCCTCTGGGAACAGGTAACCTGGCAGGTCCTGCTTAAACCAATCATGTTCCCTAGCAAAGCAAAGAGTTACAACTTCATTTCCCTGTGTTACCCAACAGAAGAAGGAGCGACAGGCCTTGGTCTGGTGTTACTGTAGGTTGAGTGAGTTTCAAAAAGCAAGATTTTCATCATTAGTCAAAAATAAATGCACTAAAACAAACGTGAGGGCTTGAACTTTTGTCTTCGCAAACCTGTGGTCAGAAATGTTATATTAAAACAGGAAGACAATGTTCATTTAAAAGTAGCATTGCTGTAAGTCTAGAAATCATTTGTCTCTACTTATTATAAGCAAATGCCCCACTTTGAAAACAGCTTGTTGGGATGAAAAGTTAACATGACAAGAATGACTGCAGTCTTAAAGAAATCTTTTTGAAATCCAAATGTAGAAGACAAAGGCATCAAGCATCATCATAGAATAACATTTAAACAAGCTGCAAGACTCCTGAAATTGTAACTTCTAAAACAAAGTGACTGGAAATGCCTGAACAGTTACAGAGCATGGATTAACCCCCAACCTGTCTCTTTACTGGTGTGATATACGGTGTGTTCGAAATTATGATGTAAATTGTATTTTAGTGTCAAAAAGATCCAATTCGTTGTTTTTCAATGAAACTCGTGGGTGATATTGTGTCTCTGGTCTCTTTGGATCACTGACATCAGTCTCATACACCTGTGATCGTTAGTTTACCAAGTAAGTTCAGTTAAAGGAGAAACTACTAAAGAAGGATGTTCCACATTATTACGGACCAATATTTTCATTAAATATGGGAAAGAAAAGGGATCTTTGCTGCTGAAAAGAGTGAAATAGTTGAATGTCTTGGACGAGGCATGAAAACTCTGAATATTTCCTGAAACTTCAGTGTGATCATCGTACTCTGAGGAGATTTAGGACTGATCCAGACACACAGGTTGGTGCAGATAAAGACAGAATGAGGAAAGTTTCTGCAGAAAAATCCATCAGATTTAGAGAGCAGCTGCTAAAAGCAGCAGCACGTTTGAAGCTGCTGGAATCTCTGGAGTCCACCAACATCAGAATCATGAGGAGGGAGCTGCTCGACCCTTTAGGCTCCGTGAAGGTGTGAAAATGACCTCTGAAAAGTGGGTGGAGTTTCTGTCTAACCGCTTACTTCTGTCTGCTGCTATAAAGCAGATAAACTGATGGTGTGACCCCATTCTCTCCTGACCTCAACCCTATTGAGAACCTTTGGATCATCCTCTTTGAGGGTGGAGGCAGTTCACATCCAAACAGCAGGTCTGGAGGATATTCTGACATCCTGCAGAGAAACTCCAGCAGAAACTCTCCAAATAGTTCAACGGATGAAAGAATTGTGAAGCTGCTACAAAATAAGGTCCTATGTTCAAAAGGAACTTGATCTATGAAGAGGTTTTTGATGGAATAGCTTTAGATTTCAGTAAATGGAGCAGATTCAACAAATGACCATTTTCAGTTCTCAAGAATCTATCAGATGTTGTAGAACTCTGTTGTAATAATGTGGAACATTTGAAGGGTTTTATTATGTTTTAATACTTTTATCTTTAGGAGGTTTGCTCAATAACATTTAATATACACTGAAAAAAATAACTAATAAGATTTATTTAAGAAAATCCTCCTAACAATTTGCACTAACAATTCTTGATTACATTTTACTGCATTTATGAATATAAAAACTACCAACAACAATCTAGTAAAATTTACTTACGTCCACAAGTAAGGTTATTGTCAAATCTTAAGCAAATAGACCAAACATAAATTTCTCTAATAAAATTTACATAATTTTATTGAATGCTCCAAAAGTGGTTACAACAATTTGAAAAGTAGATCTTACTAATAAACAATCGAAATTTTTGATTACTTATAAAAAATAAGTAAACTTAACTTCTTTACTAGAAAAATCTATGTATTTGCATAATATTTGAATTATTATGTAAATATTATGAGGAAAAATTAAGTATATATTACTAATGCAAAAAGTTTGTTTTTTCAGTGTACTCAAATGGTTAGTGATTTGAAAATTATGAAGACTATTTAGAAAATCACAGAAAAATATTATTTCCATCATAATTTGGAACAAACTGTAAAGGTAATCTAGATAATGCCTAAATGCAAATTCATGTTCATTCAATAATGACGTGTTAGTAATGCAACAACATTCTGGCTCAGAACATTTTCTCTCTGCTGAGGTTTGCAATGTGGTGAGTACCTGATGTCTTTGATGGTGGCTCTTTTCAGTGGATCCACCTGTAGCATGAGCGTCAGCAGTGAGGCCACAGAACGCGTCAGGTACTCTGGGATGTAAAAAACACCTCCTCTGATCTTCTTAAACAGTGTGGGAACATGTTCATCATCAAAGGGCAGAGTGCCACACAGCAGGGCATACAGGATCACTCCGCAGCTCCAGATGTCCACCTCCGGGCCGGCATACAGCCTGGAAGAGGCAGCAGAACAGCATGAGGGCTGCAAGTGTAGACTTACCCTGATTTCTCACTCAACAAGTGTTGTTCTTTTCTGTAGACTCACCTTCCAGAGATGACCTCTGGAGCTGCGTAGTTTGGTGAGCCACAGCTTGTTCGCAGGAATTCCCCATCTGACATCATGTTGGACAATCCTGTTGGTCAATTCCACATTATCAATTACTTTTGTTTGATACTTTACGTTTACAACATGATTTCATCCTCTGCTGTGATCTTTATCCTCTGCTAACCTGCCAAGACTCTGAGCCCCAGACAGAAAGCCCTTCTAATTGGATGAGGCTGACTTTGTGGCGTTCAACATCCATTCTGAGATTCTCTGACCTTCACCTTATCTGCTATTCTTCTCTTCCTTCTCTTCCTATCTGCTAACTGGTGCTGCTGTACTCTCAGCCAAACACTCCCCCCTATCAGATGACACTGGGCCTCGAGGCTTCCTGCAGGACCTGATACCAGACCTACACATTATCAAGGAACGCCTCTCCGCCCATAACAGCACCAACTGAGCTATTGTGTGCCTTTGGAAATATTTTTCTTTCTTGGTCATATTGCATCAGGAATTTTGTTTTAAGAAGGAAAAAGAAATAAAACCAAAACCGATGAGTGAAACTTTATATTTACTTATCAATCAACTTATTTAATACCATTATAACTACACCATGTTGCTATCCAATGCAAGTTATCAGCTGTAAAACAGCCTTCAACAGAACACAAGCTACTCCTCTGAGGTTCCACCGCCGTTAGTGCTTCTCCCTGGAAAACCTACCAAAGTCTGCAATTTTGGCATTTTTATTGGCATCGAGCAAAACGTTCTCAGGTTTGAGGTCCCTGTGCACCACCATGTGCCGGTGGCAGTAGTCCACAGCTGAAATGATTTGCTGAAAAAGACGTCGAGCTTCTGGGTCCTCCACCTTAAAGACACAGAGTCAATGAAGAGAATTACTGTGTGGGTTTGAAAGAATGTGTAACCCTGCTGTTCCTGTGCTGATAGTGTTCCCTCGATATATTACCTTCACCTTTCACTGTCTCCAGGATTTTTTTTCTTTCCACGTATACTAACCTTAGCACACTGTGTTTGGCATCCTGATCGGGTGGAGACCTTATCAATCAATCTCCTCTGTGCTGTCTTGTCTGCAGAATATGTTCAGCTTTACAAATTGACATAAATCTTCATCACGATCAGTTCTTTGTTTTCATTCTACAGTATAACAATGGGGTTATTTTCTATGAAGGTTTGAAATTTGATTGTTTAAACAAAGACAAAAGTGTTAAAATATTCATGTCTGTCTGAGAAAAGTGGAAAAAGTCTCTTAAAACCTCTGTGGTTGCAGTGCGGTATGTAAAGATGTGACTACTGCCTCTCGTTTACTGATGGCACAGTGTGGCCACCTGCTGAGATTGTTGCAAAACTCGTCTTTAGGTTGCGACGTGGTGACACGTGTGACCATCTAACCTGTTTAGGTAAACAGTTACCTTGTAAAATAAATCAGAAATAGAAGCTGTTGTGTGGATCTGTCTTTAGACTTTGTTCTAAAGAGGCTCCCTGCTTTTAGCTTTTTTTTTATGCATTTGCTTAGATCTTGTTCCACATAACTGCTGTGGATCTTCACTCCTGTCTTCACTTAGGAAATACACAGCTGGTCCTCATTAAATGATAAGTCCACAGTGTAGTTGGGTCTTTGATTTCAGATCCTTTCGGTCACGTTTTTGTCTTCTTGAGCTTTTATCTCTCCATGGTGGCTCCAAACAGAAAATAAGTCATGGAGACTCCTGATCCAACCTTGTCGACCATCAGAGTCAGCAGCTCCTGATAATGACTGTCTAACCAAAACTAACTAAAGAAAACAAATAAACAAAGCCTGTAAACGAAGACTACCAAGATCCAAACTAAAATAACAAAACCCAGCAGTGTAAGAATGCTGACGACAAAGAGGGGAAAAAGAACCAAAAAAAGAAAAATAAAATAGCATTTTTTAAAAGTAAGGATTACTTAATTAGCATTTGCAGAATGAACATGTTTTATATGCAAAGCAAAACTTTGGTAAAAAGTATGATCTTTTAAGAGTTAAAAGGACATATTATCCTATGCTGCAAAACATTGGTTACTAGCTGTTCAGAGCTGCACTGAGATGATCCTGTTTGGCACAGATCATCTTTTATTTTGAAAGAAGTTATTTGAGCTTCTGTCAAATGTAAAACAATACAAATAAATTTTGAGAGATCCTAGGTTTTTTTTACATGTTTGCTTTTGTTCTAGCCAAAAAGAAATATAATTTCTATTTATTATCAAAAAAGAAGGTAATGAATGTAAATCCAAATTTCTTAAAGGCTAAGATAAAACTATGCGGTTCCTTCTAGGTTTTGATCAGTAGAAAACAAGCCCAAATGACTGTTTTAAAGGTTGCTGGCCTATACCATAAAAAAATCAATGTTTTGAGCTTTTAAGTTATTTAATGTTCATTCCTCACAATAAACAACCTCATAACGGTATTTTGATTCATTCACGCATTTGTGAGCACTCCTCTTGTCAGGATCTGTGGGGTTTCTCCCTCATGACCTCCTGTTCCTGCTCTCCAGTTTCCTGATTGCTGATTCCACACAGCTGAGCTCTGGACTATTTAAGTTTCTCTCCTCCCCTTCCTCCCTGCCAGTTCGTTGTGCTTTCTGCCATCACTCAGGTCTGCTCAAGCTCTCAAGTCTGCTCAAGCTCTCAAGTCTGGTTCAACCGTCCTGCAGGTTTTGACCCTTTTACTGGCCCTAGATTTCGGATTCAAGTCTGCTCCCCTGGTGTGTTGCATTTCTGGATTGGGCCCCATGCGTATGACCCTGGCCTGGATTTCACAAGAGTCTTCACTGCCCTCCCTCTCCATATTGACACCCCAAAGTCTACTCTCCAGGAGGTTATACCAACACCTGTATTTTGTTCCCTTCATTTGACCTCAAATAACTCTCTTGTGTTTTTGTTACAGACTACCCTGTGCATCTGGCAGCAACACGTTTTCCACGCCACCTTGAGCATAATAAACTGTATATCTAGCTCTCAGTGTGCTCCTCCTTGGGTGTATTTGAGCACCAGCCCCTCCTAACCCACAAAAACAAGCAGGTTCTCACGAGCTGACGTACACAATTGAGAACAGCCCCGTCCAGGAAGGCTCATTCAATTAGCTTTGAAGTTTTATGTGGTGGCAAACGACAAAGAACATTCTGGTGAGAAATATGAACCACATTTGGTTTGAATCCTAAACGTATCTGGCCCAAGCAGACGGATGGTATTGAGAAGATGGCACCAGAAGTAAGGAACAACAAGCAAACAGACTTCCTGGTGGAGGTGAAAAGAAGGCGAGCAATGAATCAGAACTGGTTTGAACTTTGATTATTGAGCAAAGACGGAAAGGTGTTTGTGTCTCTAGGAAAATGATCCGCATTGAGGCGAAGAGGATCTTTTTAATACAGAAATTGATGTTTCAAAGAGAACAAGCATTCACAGCCAGTGATAATCGGAGCATGATACATTTACATTTTAATGAATCCCAAAATGTTCATCTGCTGTTGTCTGCATTTTGTGACCAAATTTCACAGCAAATTGAACCCATGAGCATCAGCATTCTCTGTGAAGGAAGAAACACCGATCTCTTGTTAACGCCGGACAAGCTAACACGTTTATGTGGAGTGCCTTTTTTTTCTCAAGATAACAGAGTGCCTCTTCCAACAAGGAGCCATAAAGTTGTCTGAAACCCCTACCTTCGACTCGGATGTAAGTCATTAAACTGGGCCAGAACCCTGACTATTCTGCATTTGAAACTCTGGCTAACTCAGCCTGTCATCTTCAAAAGAGTCTTGGTTCCAGCAGGCTGACCCCCTGGAGGGTCCAAGCATTCCCGACAGACACTCAGGCTCCTTTGTTTGAAACATGTACCCTTCATAACTTTTCTTATGTTTTAAATCACAGGACTTTTGTTCGTTGGATCTTACATGTAAAACATCTCTCCACAGCACCAAGAAATGTAATATTACTACATGTGTGTAATCAAACCTTTATTCCTAACAGCAGAAGAGTCACAACTACTTTGAGGTTAAAATCCATGAATAATCATTGTGTAACCGTCAAAGCTTGGAGAATTGCTGTTCTGTGTTTATGTGGACTTTGGGAAGCATTTTATGTGCCACATACAGGATCCACACATACATATAGGGTTTTACAAACTTTTTGATAACTTTGGTTGATAGAAACCTCTTTTGTTGTTAATTCAGCATTAAGAATAAACATCCACAGACTAGAATAAAGTGATGCCCCTGAAATTTGCATAGACAGAGCTCATTGGGACATGCAAATTACCTCCAATCGTAAAACGCCTCAAATCCCCACGGATTGGGCGATTCTGGCCCTGCCTCCAGTTTGAAAACACTGGCGCGCAGGCCAGAAGCTCTCTCTTCTTCCTTTTTTTCTTCCCCTCTCAACACCTTCTTGGCTGCTGCTCAGACAGGCTCAACAACACGCCTTACAAGCCATGAGGCACAAGCCTGATAAGCCAGAACCGGAGCAGAACAGAACCATCTAAGTTCTTCCAGTCTTAAGATAAAGTTTTTTTTCTCGCGCGCTTTCTTCCTTTTCAACATTTTTGTCTCCCGTTTATTTCATAGGCTGATTCCAACTTTTTACAACTTTTGATGCTTTTATTTTGAAACTGATTTTTAATGCTAGACCATTCAATAAGTTTCATTGTCCGGCCAGCTTTGCGACTTATACTTTTGGTCACNACATTTTTGTCTTCCGTTTATTTCATAGACTGATTCCAACTTTTTGATGCTTTTATTTTGAACTGATTTTAATGCTAGACCAGTCGATAAGTTCCATTGTCCGGCCAGCTTTGCGACTTATACTTTTTGGTCACAAAACGGAATAGCGAAATCGTTCGACCACCCCAGAAGCTAAGTGACTGAACAGAGCAGAACCTCAGGTTCCCTTTCCTTCTACACCTGGCTGCAGATCTCGTCTCCACGGCCCGCCTGAACCAACCGGCTAGGAACAGGATCAACCACCCTTCCTGGCAGAGCAGATCCAGATCTTCAGACCGCTTGGTGAGAAGTCGAACTTCGCTCATACAGTCAATTGCTGGTGGTTAGAACAAAGATTAACTATTTTTGCAAGAGTAACATCTTTGCCCCGTTTTGAATTCCTCCTTTTAAGAATAGCTTATTCTCAGATCAGTAACATCACCCTTTTTGTGCACAACACACACTTAATGCATCCACACATTTAGCATTTTTCACCTCAATATTGTGTGTCTTTTCTTCTCATTTATCTATTCTAGTTATTAGTTAAAGTTATATTCTGTGTTCAACACATGTTGATTGCTTTCCATGCTTTTACGTAGATTATTTCTGCTCGTTTAACCTCATGCTATTCAATAAATATTCAAAAGGACGTCGTTGTTTGATATCATTATTTTCTAGTTTGTGGCAAAGTCACTTCACAGGGTAAAGACACTCACGCTAAAATTTAGAGACTGATTAATTGATTACTTTATTGATTAGAAGTAGCGGCTAATCATTGATGAGTAATATTTTCCTTCATTACGAAGGTGATGCCCCAAGGATAATTTTATTAAATTTTCGTTTAATAAAGTTTATATTGTTCAACCAACTTTGGGATTGAATACTTCATATTCACCCCTTTCACGCTACAGTATTCACCATTAAATTATGTGATGTAATCTATAAATATTACGGTTTAAAAGTTTGGGGTCACTGGAGCGGCTGTGGTGCAGCGGTAGAGCGGTAGAGTCGACCTCTGATAGGAAGATTACAGGTTTGATTCCCACCTTGTGTCCAAGTGTCCTTGGCCAAGAAACTGAACTCCACATCGCCTCCTGTGGTTACAGGTTGACTCCAGTGTTCAACATTAAGGCCCGTCCCACTGGCTTTCACGGCCATATCACTGCTGGAGCACAGAAGAGATTTCATCCCCGTGGTACAGTCGCTGTTAGCAGTGAAACGGCCGAGATGTGGCAGCGGAATAGACGCACGTACGCATGGTACAATGAAGATAACTTCAGGCTAATCATAATTACACTCTACATTGTTGATGTGGTAAATGATTGACCTTGACTTTTCCAGCAGCAAATGTTTGGTTTTTGGTGTATCGTTCACTTAGATGACTAGAGGCTCATTTCCAGCTACTATCACTACAGTGTTATAATAGTACAATGTGTTTGCTCATTGTGTCAGAAGATTAATGTGAGCAGAAGAAAATATATTGGACAGGAATTTTAAGAAAAGTGTTTTGGATGGATGAATCAATCAAAGTTTGAGGTGTTTGGATCACACAGAGGAACATTGATGAGATGCAGAACAACTGAAGAGATGCTGGAACAGTGTCTGATATCGTCTGTCAAGAAAGGTGGTGGTAATATGATGGTCTGGGGTTGCTTTGGTGCTGGGAGGGTGGGGGATTTGTCATGCCATACCCTGTGATAGGAGCCAGTTCCATCCCAAACCAGGACGATGACCCAAAGCACACCTCCAACCTGTCCAAGAACCATTTAGAGAAGAAGCAGCAGCTGGTGATCTGTCTGTCACAGAGAGGCCAGCACAGTCACCAGATCTAAACCCCATTGAGCTGCAGTAGGAGCAGCTTGACCACATTGTACAATAGACGGGTCACTCCAACTTGTGGGAGGGGCTTCAAGAAGTCTGGGATAAAATTTCTCCAGGTTACCTCAACAGCTGGATGGCCAAATGTCTGCAATGCTTCATATGGAGGATTCTTTGACAATAGCAAAGTTTGAATGTAAATTACAAAATACAAAAATATGTTGATGACCCCAAACTTTCAAACAATCCTGTTGCCCTGTAGTATGGGTCTAGTCAACCAAGAAGTTCTGGATTCCATGGACTCTTCCAGGCTGAACAGCAATAATCCTGGTCCTCACACAGCTGAAAATAACATTTACTGTTGGTAGGACTGACACATGTTCTTCTTGCAGTAACATTAAAGATATAAATACATCAAGACCTGCATTGGAGAAGGAAGGCTCTCTGCAAAGACAATCCTTGTGAAGGTCTCACTTGTCTTATGTCTTTCTTCTGCATCCAAGCTTACATCATTCCTCACATCTATAGAAGACCAAACTGGTACTTTGTTTCTCTCCATTGTTCCAAAGAGAAAACTGATCTTAAGGTTTTTCCGTAGAAGGATGTCCCTGATGGTGAATTTGTTTGAGGTAATGTGAGAACAGAATGGTCTCATGTTATGGTAACAGAGAATAACTTTAGTGGTTTATCAGGTCAACCTCTAACAAGTGACCTTTGACCCTAAGGAGACCAGTCAGGTCCAAATAAGGACACAATGGTCGTAGTGCAATGGTTACAATGGGTTTGTTTCCAGCACAAAGACAGACTGAAACCAACACTTGTATTCTTGGACCTCTACTTATTGTGTAGAGATGAATGAGCTAAAAAATGTGCTTTGGAAATAATTCACAAAAATGTATTAATAAAATTTCTGACTAAAAAGAAAAATTGGAAGTAAAAACTGGACAAAGCATTTTATTCAAACAAGCATTTTGTAAAATTATAAACCAAATTACAGAAAAATATTTAATTATAAACAAAGATGAAAACAATCAATTCAGAATTGATGCTCTGTGGTTCCAGATGTGATGATGTCATCATAGTCCTCAGCCAATCCCTGCTCAGCATGTGAGTGCTGGGTCATCACCATGGAGACAGACGGGTCACTTCCTGCAGACAGAACAGTTTAGACAGAAACTGAAGATGATTGATCAAATGTGATTGATTGATTTCTGTTACCTGAGGCTCTTTGTGGACATAAAGACACCAGAAGGAGAGTGGAGATGATGAACGGACTGATCACCACCAGGTGGAGACACACTCTCAACACAAGATGAAGAGGAGCTGAGGCAGGGGGTGGGGCTTCTGTGGTGGTTGGGGCTACTGTGGTACTCGGTCTCTCTGCAGAGAGAATCCCACCTGGTCAGGTGAGTGCATGGAGAAAATCCATGGTGAGATGACAGTGAAGCTCCTCACCTGAGACAGAGATCCAGCTGGATGGAGACTCTCCATGATCCCTGATGTGACACTTGTAGAGACCTTCATCAGACCTGGAAACATGCTGGAGGGTCATGTGACCTGTAGGCTCAGTCCTGATGAGGGAGCCATCTTTATAGAAAGCAGCTGAGGGGTTGGAGGGAGGGGTCTTTGATTGACAGCTCAGAGTGAGGTCATGACCCTCCATCACAGGGAGGACAGGACTCTGCAGGATCACTGATCCACCTCAACACAGAGACAAAGCATTTCATCCATCTGCACACAGCTGCAGCAACACTAACTCCACAGTCTGATCTTACCAGAGACACTGATGTTAACCACCATGCTGCTGGCTCCTCCCCCTCTGGACTCACACCAGTAAACACCACTGTCTTCTGTGAATAGATAGCTGATCTCACAGGACAAACCACCTTCTGATCCCCACTCAGGTCCACACTGAGTCCTGGTTTCTTCTGTAGTGTTCCTCCTCAGAGTCCATCCTGCAGAGCTGTCGTCCTCACAGTTCAGAATCACTGATTCTCCTTCAAAGAACTGAGATCTGCTGGGACTCACAGTCACACCAACTACAACCACAAAGTAAAGACACACAGAGTGTTGCTGCTTTCTTGGACACAAACACAGAGAGTCCGACTGACTGAGGAAGTGGACTAACTTTGGTTTGTTGTGCAGCACAGCAGGGAGCTCAGAGCTGCAGAGAAATGACACTCAGCTTAGTTGGAGCTTTGATGAACGCTCTGCTGTGGGAAGCAGCATCTGTCAACGTTTACACACCAACACACATCCAGCAGACGGGACTCACCCAGCAGCATCTGGACAGATGTTCCCTCCATTCTTCAGACCAACAGCAGTTTGACAGACAGAAACATCAATCCGCTTCTTCTTTTAGGATGATTGTCTGTGTGACTGTTCACTTTTCTCTGCAGCATCAACCAGGAAACTCTCAGACAGGAAGAGACCAGACCAACCACAAACACGGTGGTCGCAGGAGAAAATAACTTTGTCTTCACATGAGAGATTATTAGAGGAGTGTGAGAACTGAGATGGTATCTCTGAGGTTGGCTGTCTTTAGTCATTTTGATGATAAAGATACAGACACATTTTCAGTCCAACATCCACTAGTAACAGTTCTGACATTTTGCTGACTATGTGAACCAAGTTCCTGGTCCTGTTATACTTTGAGGGGACAACAATTTGTAAGGCTCTCCAGTCCCAAAACTCAAAGAACACCCTTTAGGACACCAAGGGGACGTGATTGAATGACTTCTCCGATGTCACAAAACTCCTTCAAGAACTGAGATTTTTTTCCTGGTTCAGATGTGTCCAGCCAATTAGAAGTTACCAGAGCAGGGTAGGGGGGTAGGGGGGGGGTGCTTCTCACAGCACTTGTTTGTGTTGTGAAACCAGCTTTATCTCTCTCTGTCTGCCTCGTGGAACAAGTTCCTCTTTGCTAGCTGGTGCTTAGCGATAGTCGGCGGGCTAACCGTACTCTGAACAACGGAAGCCCAAGGAACCAGAACATTGGAAAAATATAATCCTGATTAAATCTCAATTAAATCGACTGTCTGTCCCAGTAAGGTTTACTGGATGATTATCATCTCTGCAGAGAATGAAATGAGGATTCCCTGTAAACATGTTTCACAAAGTCTGATGAAGATGATCCGATGGTTGATTAAACAGTTCAAGAAAGAAGAATAACTTCAAGACATCAACTAGATAAATAGGAACAGTCAACACTGTTGTTGATGCTTTAGTGAAAAAAATGTAAAACATTAAATTTGATGTATGGAAACAAATATTTTGAACAAAATGAGAGAAAATTATGAAGCAAAAAATAAAGAAAAACATCAAAGTTTAAAGTTCCTGAAGCACAAAGACTCTCAGTTCAAAATTGATGCTCTGTGGTTCCAGGTGTGATGATGTCATCATAGTCATCAGCCAATCCCTGTTCAGCATGTGAGGGCTGAGTCATCACCATGGAGACAGACGGGTCACTTCCTGCAGACAGAACAGTTTACGTCAGGAGTCTTCAACCAAAATATAAAGAGATCCACTTTGAAAAAAAATTTGAAGTGAAGTTCTAGAAAAAATAATGTCTAAATATTTAGTGTTGTATATTTTGAAGTAGTCGATGATCTGTGGTCCATCTGCATGTAAATAATAACTAAGTCTCACTTCAAATTAATTTAGTACAATTTCAAACTTTTTGACAATATTCAAAATACGGCTGTCACAATTAATCGACTAATCAACTTTAATAAAGTCGATGACTAATTTAATAGTCAATTAGTCGTTACTTTAAATTATATGGAGTCAGAATGTAGTAAAGTTGAAAGTTATAATAGCATTATGCTATCTTTTTGGACTAATTTGGCATTTACTAAGGTTGTTTAGGCTATTTTTGCTTAAGCTAATATTTCAGCTACATGCTAGGTGTTTTGGCTAATTTAGGCTTTTTTGGGCTATTTTGAAGTTTAGCTAATATTTTAGCTTCATGCTAGCTATTTTGGTTAATTTGGGCTTTTCTTGCTTTTTAGGCTACTTTTGAGTTTCGCTAATATTTCAGCTTCATGCAAGCTGTTTTCAAAACTTTTTCAGTTTTTTTGGCTAATTTTTTTTATTTAAGTAATATTTTATCTGGCTATCAGCTTTGGCATTTTCAACCATTGGCTTCTGCGATTTCAGCTATCAACTTTAGCATTTTTAGCTATCAGCACTAGCATCTTCAGCGTCCAAATTCAGCTAACAGCATTCACACTAACATTTTCAAAGATAGTTCTTTATATCAAGTTTTTAGTTAGTTTAAAGCTAATGATGGTTAAGATGTGGGCTTTGCATCCAGTTTTCTAATGACCCGATTAGTCGACTAATCGGAAAAAATAATCGGTGATTAGTCGACTATTAAAATAATCGTTTGTAGCAGCACTAATTCAAAGAGATGCAGGCATTATTTTTTAATACTAAATTACCAAAATTGGCAACGATTAGGAACTGAATCCAAAGAACAGCTTTGGCACCGGAACTGAAGAAAACCCAATTGCTACTCAGTCCTAATCGCGGGTGGCAGTCTCTGCTTCAGATGGTCATCCTCTGGGCTCGGGTCGGATTAAGTTCCTGACTCCAGATCTTCAAGTCCACGTCCGGCACCCACACCAGGAACTTATCCGCTTCTTTGCTATTGATTCCACTTGCTGTTCACTCATCCTGGCACTGCCATTGCTGGAGACTCACGATCCCACCATCATATGGTCCACAAAAACCCTTACGTTAGAGTTATCGACCTGTCGCCAATGTCACCATCTCAAACCATCTGGAGCCTTTGAAGGGCAACTACTATGCTAGCTAGCAGCCACTGAAATCTCCATAGACAACTCTGTCACCTCTCATATCAACATCTTAAAGAGGTTTTCAACAAACACACCACACGCCCTCCTCCTCACCGGACGTATGACACTGCTATTGATCTCCTCCTTGGGCACACACCAGCGAGAGGAAGGGTTTTTCCCTTGTCACAACTCGAGACTGACGCCATGCAGGATTTACCCAGAAAGGACCACAAAAAGTTTAATCCGACCCTCCACTTCACTCACTTCCGCCAACTTCTTTGTCAAAAAGAAAGACAGTGGTCCTCACCCCTGCATCGATTACCGCAGTCTCAACAAAAGCACTGTCAAGTTCCAGTACCCCATACCACTGGTTCTACCAGCCCTGTAGCAGCTGAGCCAGGCCAGGTTCTTCACCAAGCTGGACCTGCACAGTGCTTACAATCTTATTCAAATCCATGAAGGGGGCGAATGGAAGTTATTTCTACTACAACCGACCATTAGGAGTACCTGGTTATGCCCGTCGGTCTCTGCAATGCCCCCTCTGTGTTTCAGGCTTTTATAAATGATGTCTTTAGAGACATGCTCCAGCACTTCGTCAGTTTTTACCAGGAGGATACCACGTCAGGCAGATCCTACAGAGGCTTATTAAGCGGAAGAAGTGTGAATTTCACAAAACATCCATCTCCTTCAGCTACATAATCACTGACCAAGGTGCAGCCATGGATAAAAGCACAGTGGAGGCCGTGCTGCAGTGGCCTGAACCTACCATGGTGAAGAAGTTACAATGATTCCTCGGGTTTGCCAACTTCTATCACTGCTTCATCTGTGGGCCGTCGCCTCCTTTCTTAGTGTTGACAGATCACCAGAACTTGGAGTAAATCAAGTCCGGCAAGAGACTAAACGTTTGCGAAGCCCGTTGGTCTCTCTACTTCTCCCACTTTCACATTACCTTTCGACCACGTTCCAAGAATGTTTAGGCAGACACACTCTCCCGCCTGCATGAGAAGGAAGATGAAGAACTGGTTTCTACTGAACCTGTGGTGCCTGCCTTGTGAATCCTGGCTCCATCCAGTGGGATGTCATCATGGAACTGTTGGAGATTAACCAGCAAGAACCGTCTCCACCATCCTGTCCTGTCGACCGACTCTTAGTACTACCCTCTCATCAACACTTGGTCCATGATACTCCGGTAGCATAACACCCATGTATGGCGGGTACTTAATCTCTTATGCAGTCTCTTCTGGTGGTCTGCCACGCAGGCATCTCATGTCAAGACAACTCCCAGACAGACTTCTACATCCCTACAACCCCTGCCCACACCACAACGTCCCTGGTCACACATATCAGTGGCAATGGCCTAACGCCTTTCCTCCAGCACACTGGATCTCTCCATTCTTCCACGTCTCACTGCCTAAACCTCCCATCGGACCTCCTGATGGGATTTTTCCTTCTGGGTCCGTCAACACCACGATGCTATCTTTAATAGTGGATGGTGAGGAGGCTAGGGTCCTGGATTCCTGGCGGCAAGGTGATTGTTTTCAATATCTGTTGGAGTGGCAGGGGTACGACCAGGAAGAACTTTTCCAAAAACTCTCCAAACATCTATGTATTCATATAGACTTGATAGTGTTATAATGAAAATAAGAGCTGCACAAATTAACATAGAAATGCACATTTTATTCGTTTATTACGTAAGGTTCTGGGATGCTGGGTCTGCATCCCAGCATCCACCAGTTACTGACCCCTGGTCTAGACAGAAACTGAAGATGATTGATCAAATGTGATTGATTGATTTCTGTTACCTGAGGCTCTTTGTGAATATAAAGACACCATAAGGAGAGTGGAGATGAGGTAAAGACTGATCACCATCACGTAGAAAAATAGTCTATGCACAAGATAATCAGGAGCTAAGGCAGGGGGCGGGGCTCCTGTTGTGGGCGGGGCTTCCATGGTTATGGATTTCCCTGCAGAGAGAATCCCACCTGGTCAGGTGACTGCATGGAGGAAATCCATGGTGAGATGACAGTGAAGCTCCTCACCTGAGACAGAGATCCAGCTGGATGGAGACTCTCCATGATCCCTGATGTGACACTTGTAGAGACCTTCATCAGACCTGGAAACATGCTGGAGGGTCATGTGACCTGTAGGCTCAGTCCTGATGAGGGAGCCATCTTTATAGAAAGCAGCTGAGGGGTTGGAGGGAGGGGTCTTTGATTGACAGCTCAGAGTGAGGTCATGACCCTCCATCACAGGGAGGACAGGACTCTGCAGGATCACTGATCCACCTCAACACAGAGACAAAGCATTTCATCCATCTGCACACAGCTGCAGCAACACTAACTCCACAGTCTGATCTTACCAGAGACACTGATGTTAACCACCATGCTGCTGGCTCCTCCCCCTCTGGACTCACACCAGTACACTCCACTGTCTGCTGGGTACATGTAACTGATGTTACAGGACAAACCATCTCCTGATCCCCACTCAGGTCCACACTGAGTCCTGGTTCTTCTGCTGGTGTTTCTCCTCAGAGTCCATCCTGCAGAGCTGTCGTCCTCACAGTTCAGAATCACTGATTCTCCTTCAAAGAACTGAGATCTGCTGGGACTCACAGTCACACCAACTACAACAACAAAGTAAAGACACACAGAGTGTTGCTGCTTTCTTGGACACAAACACAGAGAGTCCGACTGACTGAGGAAGTGGACTAACTTTGGTTTGTTGTGCAGCACAGCAGGGAGCTCAGAGCTGCAGAGAAATGACACTCAGCTTAGTTGGAGCTTTGATGAACGCTCTGCTGTGGGAAGCAGCATCTGTCAACGTTTACACACCAACACACATCCAGCAGACGGGACTCACCCAGCAGCATCTGGACAGATGTTCCCTCCATTCTTCAGACCAACAGCAGTTTGACAGACAGAAACATCAATCCGCTTCTTCTTTTAGGATGATTGTCTGTGTGACTGTTCACTTTTCTCTGCAGCATCAACCAGGAAACTCTCAGACAGGAAGAGACCAGACCAACCACAAACACGGTGGTCGCAGGAGAAAATAACTTTGTCTTCACATGAGAGATTATTAGAGGAGTGTGAGAACTGAGATGGTATCTCTGAGGTTGGCTGTCTTTAGTCATTTTGATGATAAAGATACAGACACATTTTCAGTCCAACATCCACTAGTAACAGTTCTGACATTTTGCTGACTATGTGAACCAAGTTCCTGCTCCTGTTATACTTTGAGGGGACAACAATTTGTAAGGCTCTCCAGTCCCAAAACTCAAAGAACACCCTTTAGGACACCAAGGGGACGTGATTGAATAACTTCTCCAATGTCACAAAACTCCTTCAAGAACTGAGATTTTTTTCCTGGTTTAGATGTGTCCAGCCAATTAGAAGTTACCAGAGCAGAGTGTGTGTGTGTG
>NC_050529.1:859162-893366 GCF_002922805.2 Oryzias melastigma
TCTGCCTCGTGGAACAAGTTCCTCTTTGCTAGCTGGTGCTTAGCGATAGTCGGCGGGCTAACCGTACTCTGAACAACGGAAGCCCAAGAAACCAGAACATTGGAAAAATATAATCCTGATTAAATCTCAATGAAATCGATTGTCTCTCCCAGTAAAGTTTACTGGATGATTATCATCTCTGCAGAGAATGAAATGAGGATTCCCTGTAAACATGTTGTACAAAGTCCGATGAAGATGATCCGATGGTTGATTAAACAGTTCAAGAAAGAAGAATAACTTCAAGACATCAACTGGATTAATAAGAACAGTCAACACTGTTGTTGATGCTTTAGTGCAAAACGATGTAATACATTAAATTTGACGTATGGAAACAAAATATTTATTTTGAACAAAATGAGTGAAAATTATAAAGCAAAAAATAAAGAAAAGCATCAAAGTTTAAAGTTCGTGAAGCACAAAGACTCTCAGTTCAGAATTGATGCTCTGTGGTTACAGATGTGATGATGTCATCATAGTCATCAGCCAATCCCTGCTCAGCATGTGAGGGCTGAGTCATCACCATGGAGACAGACGGGTCACTTCCTGCAGACAGAACAGTTTAGACAGAAACTGAAGATGATTGATCAAATGTGATTGATTGATTTCTGTTACCTGAGGCTCTTTGTGGACATAAAGACACCAGAAGGAGAGTGGAGATGATGAACGGACTGATCACCACCAGGTGGAAACACACTCTCAACACAAGAGGAGGAGGAGCTGAGGCAGGGGGCGGGGCTTCTGTGGTTTTGGGTTTCTCTGTAGAGAGAATCCCACCTGGTCAGGTGACTAATGGAGGAAATCCATGGTGAGATGACAGTGAAGCTCCTCACCTGAGACAGAGATCCAGCTGGATGGAGACTCTCCATGATCCCTGATGTGACACTTGTAGAGACCTTCATCAGACCTGGAAACATGCTGGAGGGTCATGTGACCTGTAGGCTCAGTCCTGATGAGGGAGCCATCTTTATAGAAAGCAGCTGAGGGGTTGGAGGGAGGGGTCTTTGATTGACAGCTCAGAGTGAGGTCATGACCCTCCATCACAGGGAGGACAGGACTCTGCAGGATCACTGATCCACCTCAACACAGAGACAAAGCATTTCATCCATCTGCACACAGCTGCAGCAACACTAACTCCACAGTCTGATCTTACCAGAGACACTGATGTTAACCACCATGCTGCTGGCTCCTCCCCCTCTGGACTCACACCAGTAAACTCCACTGTCCCATGGAACCAGATAATTGTTCTTACAAGAAGAATTATCTGGTATTCCTTGTCCAGATCCACACTGAGTCCTGGTTCCTCTGCTGGTGTTCCTCCTCAGAGTCCATCCTCCAGAGCTGTCGTCCTCACAGTTCAGAATCACTGATTCTCCTTTAAAGAACTGAGATCTGCTGGGACTCACAGTCACACCAACTACAACAACAAAGTAAAGACACACAGAGTGTTGCTGCTTTCTTGGACACAAACACAGAGAGTCCGACTGACTGAGGAAGTGGACTAACTTTGGTTTGTTGTGCAGCACAGCAGGGAGCTCAGAGCTGCAGAGAAATGACACTCAGCTTAGTTGGAGCTTTGATGAACGCTCTGCTGTGGGAAGCAGCATCTGTCAACGTTTACACACCAACACACATCCAGCAGACGGGACTCACCCAGCAGCATCTGGACAGATGTTCCCTCCATTCTTCAGACCAACAGCAGTTTGACAGACAGAAACATCAATCCGCTTCTTCTTTTAGGATGATTGTCTGTGTGACTGTTCACTTTTCTCTGCAGCATCAACCAGGAAACTCTCAGACAGGAAGAGACCAGACCAACCACAAACACGGTGGTCGCAGGAGAAAAATACTCTGACATCTATCTCTCTATTCTGTCACTTTCCTTCCTTCACTGTGTTTAACAATATCAAAAACACATATTTAGATTTCTTTATGTACGATTAACATCATCTCCGCTAGAATGTTGTCAGTCTTTCGTCAGGAGAAAATAACAAAACTGCTTTACTGTATATCTATGGAAGCTTTCACCTGCTCCTGGTCTGTTACGGGTGGGGCTCCACTCCTGGGGCTTTCACAGTAGTTCTGAGTCTTGATGTCAATCTGCTGATGACACTTTGAGACTCACCAAGTTCACCTGCAACCCAGTGAACATTTGAATGTGGCCCCATATGGTTTATCTCTGGGCTGAATTGGTGGGCCCCTGGTGGGTTTGTCCGCGGGTTCCATTGTGGCCCACCTGTGTCTGACCACACTGGCTTAGGTGGGGACTCAGTGGTCTGGGTCCATACGCTAACCAGCCGCCCAGCAGAAAGTGTAGTGAGCTAACAAGCTCCCTGGTGGACAGCATAGCGAGTTAGCCAGCTCCACTGCTGAGCGCACCAGACTACTGAGTGTCCACTCAAGCCAGTGAGGGCAAACACAGCTGAGGTCACCATGGAACCCGGAGACACACCCACCTGGGGCCAACCAATTCAACCCAAAGGTTAACCATATGGGGACCACATTCAAATGTTCACTGGGTAACAACTGACCATCTACTACAACCAAAGCTGGACAAGTGTACAGTCCACCAGTTCCATGGCCAAACTGACAAGGTAGTAGAACTCTCTCTTAGGTCGTGAACCGAATCTCGTGGTCTGTGAGATAAGTCTTATTTGTCAGGACTTAAGTCTTGTGGGTCAGGACTCATGTCTCTTGGGTCAGGACTCATGTCTCTTGGGTCAGGACTCATGTCTCTTGGGTCAGGAATCGTGTCTCTTGGGTCAGGACTCGTGTCTTGTGGGTCAGGACTCATGTCTCTTGGGTCAGGACTCGTGTCTTGTGGGTCGCGACTGGAAACCTTTGGGTTGTGACTGTAAACTTTTGGGTCGCAATTTAAGTCTTGTGGGTCAGGAGTCAAGTCTCATGGACCACGACTCAACCATCATAGATCGCAACTCAAGTCTCGTTAGTTGTGACTCAGTTCTTGTAGGCCACATGAGCCGGCTCACCAAAGTTTCAATTCCAGTTTTCTGTCATAAATTGCGAGTGTTGCAGAGTCAACAACTTTCTTGATGTATATAGTATTTTCTAGGCCCCTCTTGAGACTTATTTTCTCCAAAACAGCAACTCTACAGATTGATCTGATCTGGTTGTTTGGAGACATTTTTAAAAGCATGTTCTGTTTAACCAATTTTCTCTCATTCAGTGGGAGCAGCTATGAGGCTGTTGACTCTGCAACACTCGCCAAACTACACAAAATATGTTGCTAGACTTGTTATCACCATCGTTATAAAGTAAACTATAAGCATTAGAGGGACCGGAAACTGAATTAGCTATAGGAAAAGGAACATCCATAAAGCAGAGCAGGTGGGACTGGTAGTCCCCAGGAGTCGCAGAGACACAAACGTGTGATTTTGGCTCAGCGGTTTACCAGCAGGGCTGGTACTATGAAATGCCCTGAACTACTTCAGGTGGCTCGCCTTAAGTCTTGCGGGTCACGACTCATGTCTTGTGGGTTGCATGCGACTCATGACGGAAGTCAGCACTCAGAGTCACTCCGCCCACATATCCGGTCATTTTAACAACAAAACTCTCTACTGAGAGATACAGGATTATTATTATGGGACCAAATGAATCCATCATGTCAGAAGGCGCTCCTACGCTCAATTTATGACAGAAATTGAAATTTAAACTTTCCTCGCATGGCCCACAATAACTGAGTCACAACTAACAAGACTTGAGTTGCGACCCACGGTGGTTGAGTCGTGGCCCATGAGACTTAAATGGTGGCCCACAAGTCTTGAGTTGCAACCCAAAGGTTTCCAGTTGCGACCCACAAAACATGAGTCCTGACCCACAAGACTTGAGTCACGACCTATAAGACTTTACATGTGGCCCCACAAGATTTGAGTCACAGCTCACAAAACTTGAGTCACAGCGCACGAGATTCGAGTCGTGGCTCATGAGACTTAAGTTGGGCCTCACTGGACTTATGTCACGACCAACAAGATCTAACTCGCACCTCATGAAACTTGAGTTGCAGCTCATGAGACTTGAGTTGCAAACCACAAGACATGAGTCCTGAACCAAGAGACATGAGTCCTGACCCAAGAGACACGAGTCCTGACCCAAGAGACACGAGTCCTGACTCCAAGAGACATGAGTCCTGACCCAAGAGACACGAGTCCTGACCCAAGAGACACGAGTCCTGACCCAAGAGACACGAGTCCTGACCCAAGAGACATGAGTCCTGACCCACAAGACTTAAGTCCTGACAAATAAGACTTAACTCACAGACCACGAGATTCGGTTCACGACCTAAGAGAGAGTTCTACTACCTTGTCAGTTTGGCCATGGAACTGGTGGACTGTACACTTGTCCAGCTTTGGTTATAGAAGATGGTCAGTTGTTACCCAGTGAACATTTGAATGTGGGCCCCATATGGTTAACCTTTGGGTTGAATTGGTTGGCCCCAGGTGGGTGTGTCTCCGGGTTCCATGGTGACCTCAGCTGTGTTTGCCCTCACTATCTTGATTGGACACTCAGTGGTCTGGTGCGCTCAGCAGTGGAGCTCGCTAACTCGCTATGCTGTCCACCAGGGAGCTTGTTAGCTCACTACACTTTCTGCTGGGCGGCTGCTTAGTCTATGGACCCAGACCACTGAGTCCCCACCTCAGCCAGTGTGGTCAGACACAGGTGGGGCCACAATGGAACCCGCGGACTAACCCACCAGGGGCCCACCAATTCAGCCCAGAGATAAACCATAAGGGGCCACAGTCAAATGTTCACTGGGTTGCAGGTGAACTCGGTGAGTCTCAAAGTGTCATCAGCAGATTGACATCAAGATTCAGAACTACTGTGAAAGCCCCAGGAGTGGAGCCCCACCCGTAACAGACCAGGAGCAGGTGAAAGCTTCCATAGATATACAGTAAAGCAGTTTTGTTATTTTCTCCTGACGAAAGACTGACAACATTCTAGTGGAGATGATGCTAATGGTACATAAAGAAATCTAAATATGTGTTATTGATATTGTTAAACACAGTGAAGGAAGGAAAGTGACAGAATAGAGAGATAGATGTCAGAGTATTTTTCTCCTACGACCACCGTGTTTGTGGTTGGTCTGGTCTCTTCCTGTCTGAGAGTTTCCTGGTTGATGCTGCAGAGAAAAGTGAACAGTCACACAGACAATCATCCTAAAAGAAGAAGCGGATTGATGTTTCTGTCTGTCAAACTGCTGTTGGTCTGAAGAATGGAGGGAACATCTGTCCAGATGCTGCTGGGTGAGTCCCGTCTGCTGGATGTGTGTTGGTGTGTAAACGTTGACAGATGCTGCTTCCCACAGCAGAGCGTTCATCAAAGCTCCAACTAAGCTGAGTGTCATTTCTCTGCAGCTCTGAGCTCCCTGCTGTGCTGCACAACAAACCAAAGTTAGTCCACTTCCTCAGTCAGTCGGACTCTCTGTGTTTGTGTCCAAGAAAGCAGCAACACTCTGTGTGTCTTTACTTTGTTGTTGTAGTTGGTGTGACTGTGAGTCCCAGCAGATCTCAGTTCTTTGAAGGAGAATCAGTGATTCTGAACTGTGAGGACGACAGCTCTGCAGGATGGACTCTGAGGAGAAACACCTCAGGAGGAACCAGGACTCGGTGTGGATCTGTGTGGGGATCAGCAGATGGTTTGTCCTGTAAGATTGGCTACGTGTACAAAGAAGACAGTGGTGTGTACTGGTGTGAGTCCAGAGGGGGAGGAGCCAGCAGCATGGTGGTTAACATCAGTGTCTCTGGTAAGATCAGACTGTGGAGTTAGTGTTGCTGCAGCTGTGTGCAGATGGATGAAATGCTTTGTCTCTGTGTTGAGGTGGATCAGTGATCCTGCAGAGTCCTGTCCTCCCTGTGATGGAGGGTCATGACCTCACTCTGAGCTGTCAATCAAAGACCCCTCCCTCCAACCCCTCAGCTGCTTTCTATAAAGATGGCTCCCTCATCAGGACTGAGCCTACAGGTCACATGACCCTCCAGCATGTTTCCAGGTCTGATGAAGGTCTCTACAAGTGTCACATCAGGGATCATGGAGAGTCTCCATCCAGCTGGATCTCTGTCTCAGGTGAGGAGCTTCACTGTCATCTCACCATGGATTTCCTCCATGCAGTCACATGACCAGGTGGGATTCTCTCTGCAGAGAGACCCACAGAAGCCCCGCCCCCTGCCTCAGCTCCTCTTCCTCTTGTGTTGAGAGTGTGTCTCCACCTGGTGGTGATCAGTCCGTTCATCATCTCCACTCTCCTTCTGGTGTCTTTATGTCCACAAAGAGCCTCAGGTAACAGAAATCAATCAATCACATTTGATCAATCATCTTCAGTTTCTGTCTAAACTGTTCTGTCTGCAGGAAGTGACCCGTCTGTCTCCATGGTGATGACCCAGCACTCACATGCTGAGCAGGGATTGGCTGATGACTACGATGACATCATCACATCTGGAACCACAGAGCATCAATTCTGAACTGAGAATCTCTCTTTGTGTCAGAATCTTGAAATATTTATGAATAAAATGTTTTGATATCTTAAACTCCATTCATGTTTAATATAAAAAAAACATCAACAATATAAAGAGTTTCTATGAAGGTTCTCATTCATTCAGGTGATGAAGTCTAGAAATTGAGTCGAGGAATCTGGACTTAATGTTGTCTGATGGGAAAAGTTTTGTTAAACATCCGAATCGCTTCATTAGTCTGAATGTAAATTATGTTAAAGGAGCTTCTGAGTTTTTTCAGAGTATCTAGTTTATGAGTCTTCTTAACACTCATCCTCCTGTAACCAGTGACAGTCAGTTCTCCTTGATTGAGGCCAGTTTTTCAGTGTGAGATAAAAAAAAAGTCTGCATCCAATGCATCTCTAAAAATACTTAACTGAGTCAGTGATCGCGTCATTTAGGGATTTTCAGGTCAGAAAATCATAACTTTTCTTGCTGAGCAGTTGGATAAATTTTTTTATGTAGTGATAATATAAACAGTCGATCTTATCTCTATACTGAGGTGGTCTGAGGGGTGAACTGTGCTCCTGTGGACAAACTATTGTGTTATAATAATAATAATGCCATTTTATTTTAAGGGTCACACTTACTGTCAATGTACAAATAAACCAAAATGATTTGCTGCTGTCAGTGTGGCTCCCTCTAGTGGCCGAAAAGAGAATCACACAGAATGTTTCAAAAACAAAAATGAGAAAAAACTTTCTTTTTCGGGACTTTTTTAAAAATATTTTTAAATAGTATTACACAATTATTCATAAACAGTTCTAAAAATGACTCCAAAACGTTCTTGAAACAAAACTTCAGAATTTTATGTGATGAATTCACTTATAATCAGGTATAAAAGAGCGGAAAATAATTAAATATAGAAAAAAAGTGTAAATTATTAAGTAATGTATAAAGAACATATTTAAATGGTCAGTAAAGTTTGTAGGTTATTAATCATAAATAAATATGAAATACATTAAAATCTCCATATATAAATACATGAGGACCTTCTCATTGTTCTGCCTCTTTTCTCAGTGTTTTGACTCTCAGATCAGGTCAGAATATCTCAGCTCTCCTCTTCCTCCTGGAGCTTCCTCCTCTCCGTCATCCCTCTCTCTATCTTCACCGGCATGCTGGACTTCCTGGATTTCTTCTTCGGTAGAGGTCCAGCTGACCGCTGGCCGCTCAGGCTGCAGGAGAAGTCTGACAGCAGCTGACCAAAGGAGGAGCAGGAGGGAGGGGAGTCCAGAGGAGGAGTCTGTGGTCGATTCAGGACGAAGACCTGGTTATTGTCTGCAGTGATGTCACAGTTGGCCTCAAACCTGCTCCTGATTGGAGCTTTTTTCATGGTCGCTGCATTGAAACCACTAAACCACGAGAGTTTCCTGAAGCGTCTGTCTCTGAGCAGACGCCGTTCCTGGAAGTTCTTCATCGAGTCGTGACTCGGAGGGTCGCCGTGCACGTCTCTGTGGGCGCCGGTGTGCAGTCGCGGGTTCGGGTTGGAGCTGTGTCGGTTCCGGCTCCGCAGCGAGCTGAAGACCATGGTGCAGCCTGCGACGGTGCAGCGGTGTTTGATCTTCAGGTGGACGGCGTTGTAGTGGATCTTCAGAGTTCCTGTGCAGACACAGATGACGGTGAACTGGTTTGGTACAGGCGTGTTCTATTCCACACGTCTTTATTGATGGTAAACAGTCACATCTCTGCAGATCATTTCATTCTGTAGCAGCAGTTCTGCATCCTGAGGTTTAAACTCCTGTTGGGTCAACCTAGAGCGATCTGCAGGACAAATGATGATTGTCTTTTCTTTGACATTGATATGGCGGCATCACACTGAAAGTGTCTCCTTTACTGTGAGATGGTTGTAAAGTATAAGCTTTTCATGATGCCTCATATCATCAGCAAACAACCACTAACTGATGAATCAGAAGACATTTAGATAGAAAAAAGTCTTAACTTTAGATCATTAAGATTTTTAGGGCAAAGTTCTGTTGAATGTGGGTTTGAAGATGGTCTGAAAGTTCATTGTTTCTGCAGCAGCTGCTTCCATCCTATAAACAGACTTTGATCGACCACAAATGTAGATTAGCTCAGTACTAATATGAGTTACATAGACTCTAGCGAAGAGGAAATTGAGGACAAAATTTCGGGAAGTAGAATCTGTTTTAAAAGTAAAAGGTTTAAAGAGGATGTCAGAGCGGAAGCGGATCAGAACAAATCCAATTGATTTAGAAACGGGAAAGTTTTGACACTGGAGATGTCACTGGCAAAATCTACATCTGACACAGAGAGAAACGACTTTTCATTTCGTAGTTTTTTGCACAGTTATTTTACTTTACTTTTATTTGGTTCACTTTACTTTACTTTACTTTACTTTATTAAAGAGTTCCTTGAGTTTACTTCAGAATCCACAGGAATAGGGTTGATCGCATGGACGGTTGAGGAGTGACGGTAGTTTAAAGAACATCAGCTCAGCACCCAAAGCTCCGGTGTTTTCTGGTCCTTCCTACCTTTATCGTAGAAACTCTTCCCACAAAATCCACAGTGGACTCGGCCCTTCCGACCTCCGGCAGGGAAAGGAGGAGAGAAGGAACAGAGGGAGGTCGGGAGAGGATGCAGTTGAGAGGATAAAAACTTCACAGGATGAAGCGATGAAGAAGAGGAAGAACGAGATGAAGGACAGAAGGAGGAGGAGAAGGATGGGAGAGGTTGAAGAGGAGAGGAAGACTTCTGCAGAGGAGAGGACGGTGAAGAGGGCACGGACGGACTGAAGGACGAGCGGGTCAGTGATGGGATCAGTGCCGGAGTAAAAGGAGAAGTGGCGTCATGTTCAGGCGCTCCCCTCTGAAGGAGGAGCTCCTGCTCTCTGGGGGAGGGCCACAGCGTTTGGGGTCGTCTCAGGTCGTCGGGGTCGGCTTTGATTTTTAACGTTTGATGAAGCGTCGGATCACGATCGGGTTTGAGTCTTGCTGCTTCCTGCTTGTTCTCAGCCGGTTTTGTGGTGAAGGGGTCTAGAACGACCTTTGAGAGGTTCCTGAAGGGAAGTCGCTCCTGATCACAAACAGAAGAAGAAGAAGAAAAACAGAGAATCACCAGAAGGAAAATCTTTAACTCTTCAGAACAAGTTAGTGATGATTCGAGCTGAAGACCAGCAGATATGAGACGGGAGGCGTCTCTGGACACACATCGTTTGGAATGTCACAAAGGTGTCGTATTCCAGTCAGTTTGTTGGTTTTAGTTGTTTTGGATGTTATGTTGTTGAGAACACAAAGATGTTTGATCACGGGGCAAACATGTCCCCTATGTAGGAAGAGTGGTCCAAGTCTAAGCCCCTGATGGTTTCTGTTATGAACGAGGTTTTAAGGTAGAGGTCTCAGACTCCAGAGACTCTTCCTCCTCCAACGCAATCTCAATCCAAACCCGTCATACTTGGACGTTGGTTCAGGGGTCCCCAACCTCGGGGCCATGAACCAGTAGTGGTCAGAGGGCCGATTGGTACTGGGCCACCGACCCTAACCAGGGGTCCCCAACCTCTGAGCCGCAGTAAACCTGTACTGGTCACTTGAAGATTCATGGGAAAAACCTGTGCTAAGATCTCAGCGATGTGGGAGGGGTCCATCACAGCAAACAGCCACAGTAAACACTGATACTGATTCATGTCCAAACCTTCAAACAGGAAGGCCCTCGAGTCACCTTTTCTCAGAAGTGTTTCCTGTAGAGTCTGAACAAGTCAACATAGTCGGACCAAGTCTGACTACCAACTGTTTGGTTGACAGTCTTTGTACCTTTGGGTAAGACACCTGTCCCAGCCCCACAATGCCCTCTAGCTGTGAAGATTATCTATGATTCTGTGGAGGAAAGCATCTGCTGAGTACTGAATGTAAAAATGATGGATGTACAGATTACAAATACTGGAAAATCGTCCAACGAGATAGTCTTCAGCATCCCTACAACCCTGAAAGGAATGAAGCGGATCTAGAAGACGGACAGACCAGGTCAAATGTCTTAGACCAGGTTCTGGATTAACTCTCATCAAGAACACCAAAGTAAGATTGTTTTAGCAACTAGATCCTCATCCTGTCAGACTTCTGCACAAGATAAAGACGTAAAACCTTTGAGGTGAGACGCTGGTCAAAAGTCAAACTGATGTTCTCAGAAGTTCACCTTCATAGAAGCTCCTGAACTGCAGGGATCTGACTGTAGGGAGTGGAACGGCAGCAGTGAAGACAGTCCGGGAACGTTCTCCAAGTAGTTGTTGTTGTCCTCCAGCAGACCTGAAGGTTCCTGAGTGTTCTTGATCCGGACCAGCGCCATCTCTGGGCTCCTCAGGTCCTGCTGGCAGCTCTTTGGAGCAGGTTTGGTTTCTGGACCAAAGGTTCGGTCGGTGGCGTCCAGACCCTGAGGCGTCATCATCTCAACGATGGGCCGGGTCTCGCCGAAACGAAGGAACTGTTTGAAGAGAAGCAGCTCTTCTTCAGGGGTCACCATGACCCAACGGTCCAGAACGCTCCCGCCGGGACCCTGAGGGAGAAGCAGCTCTTCACTTTCACCGTTAGAACTTTGACAACGAGGGTTCATCTGATGAGTTTATGACCATCTCTATGGGGTCAAATCAGGATCAGGTCAACAGAAAAACAGATTGAAAACTTTAAAAATAGACGTAACTGAAAAGAAATGCTGAAAATTTGAAAACAAAATATTGTAAGTTTGAAAAAAAAATTGAAAAATGTTTAGAAAAAAAAATGAAAACGTGCAATAAAAAAATGAAAAAAAGTAAATAAAGAAATGGAAAATTAAAAAAAGGAAACTTAAAACAAAATGTTTTAAAAATTTGAAAAAAAGAAAGAAATTAATTTTAAAAAAAGTCAAGTAGCCATGAAAAATTAGGATCAGATCTGCAGCGAAAATCAGAATTAAAACTGTAAACTGAAGATTGAAAGTGAAAATTCAGAAAGCAAAAAAAAAGATAAAATTCAAAACAGCAGCTGTTACTAATGGATACAATATTTTGCAATTGGTAATTTTTACATTTATAATTTTTTATTCAAGTTTTTGGTATTTTTTTCAAAATTTTTTTTTTATTTTCAAGATTAATTTCAAGTTTTCAGTTTTGGTTCATTTTTTATTTCAAAACATTTTTTTTTTTTTTTACAATTCTTTTTTTTCAAATTTTAATTTTTTTCTAATTTCCACGGTCTTGTTTTATACTTTTTTAATTTTTTTCAGTTACAATGTCTACTTTTCATGTTTTATCTGTTTTTAAATTCACTTTAAGCTGATCCTGATCTGACCGCATACATCTCCCCCCAAACAGCAGACTCAGTACCAGAACCACGGTTTCAGATGTCCAGGTGAGCTCACCTGCAGCATGTATCCTCTCACATAATCCCCCAGACTCCAACCCAGAGAGTTCAGGATGTTGGAGACCTGGAAGGACAAAGACTCTCAAAGTTCTGCTGTGTCTTCTGCCGGGTCATGTTCCGCTCACGCACCTGATCCGGAGTCAAGACGCTGAAGAGCCGGTCCAGTAAGATCTTCAGTCGTACGGGTACGGCCTGAGCCCGGTACAGAACCAGAGCCCCCAGGTCAAACACCAGTCCAGGTAGAACCACCTCTACTGGGCCAGAGGTGGGCGGGGCCGGGAGCTTCTCCAGACCTGGAGAGGAACATGGAGGTAAGGTTCAGAAACCGTCTGTGGTTCCTCGGTTAGACTCTGAACTCAACAGTCGGTTTAGTTTTAGTCATAATTTAACATGAACGTTTCAAAAAGGTTTTTAGATTTGACATTTTTAGATTAAGACAAACATATTAAAAGTTATGACAAAAATGTGAAACCAGTTGGAATAAATTCTTGGAATTTTGTGTACAGTTTGGTTTTTATTAAAGTAAAACTTACATTAAATAGATTCAAACATCTGTTTTAATTTAGAAGAGAACAGATGTTTACTGCGAAGATTTGTTGGATGAAGCTGGAGTGCAGGTGTTTGTCCAGGTGTTCTCAGTGAGATGATGACAGCAACACCTGACTTCTTGTCCCCATGGTGACCACACACACCTGCTCCGTTACAAACACACACCTGTTTTACAAACACACTTCTTTCACAGACACACCTGTTTCACAAACACACCTGTTTCACAAACACACTTCTTTCACAAACACACCTGTTTCACAGACACATCTGTTTTACAAACACACCTGTTTCACAGACACACCTGTTTTTCAGACACACCTGTTTTTCAGACACACCTCTTTCACAAACACACCTGTTTTGCTATAAGTTAAATTGTATTAAAGTTAGCTTCCATAGAAATACTGTATTAATCCAAGTTTTTTTTTTTTGCTATTATTTTGTGGATAACATTAAACTTCATCCGTCTACTTCCTGTTTCCGCTCGGACATGTTTCATGTATGAAGAGCAAGTTTGATCAAAAATGATGAAACTTCTGATGACTTTAAGACTCAAACTTCCTGATTGGAGGAAAACGTTCCAGAAACCCTGTGACTGATCAGAGATGAAACTCATCAATCATTAGTGTTATTTTACCGTGTGCGACCCATCCGTGACCGCAGAGGTCACATGACCGGATCTGGACACTTCCCGGTGTGAAGGCGGGACAGCTGCAGGCGAAGGCGGAGCATCGGACCGTCGGGCAGAAGAGAGGCCAGCTCCGCCCACACTGAGATGAAGATTAGCCGATAATATAATCTGCAGATTTCAGATTATCGTCCACTTTGAATGTGAAGCAGAAACTTCAGTACCTGATCCTGGAGCGCCGTCATCCTCATGACCTGCAGACACCAGACAGTTTACGTCCACAGAAATCTGTCTTATTATTTAATTATTATTTTTAAAGTACTTTTGTTTGTGTCTTTTTATTTAATCAAAGCCTGAATTATTAAGAAAAGAAGCTAATTTAATTAAAATAGAAAAATGTATTTTTTTTCTGTGATTCTTTCAAATGTGACAAAATAAATTAAATCTGATGAATTTGCTCTCAGACAGATTTAATAGATTTGATTCATCCTCTGATCATCTTTGTTTTACTTTAGAATAAACTGTTTTAAGCCATTTTTTGCAAAAATATATAATAAAATAAAATAAATGATATTTTTTTCCATCAGCAAAATATAATCACAGTTAGAAATATTTGTTTTTATCCACAAAATTTTCAAAATACATAAAAAAATATATTCACTTTATTGGACTCCACTTAGAGTTCAGATTTAAATCGAATAAAGACATAAACCAACACTCACCTGATAAATCTTCACAGAGTAAAACCGATCTTTTTCTCTTCTGTTTAATCCTAGCTTTTATTTTATAAACTTTTTCTTTTTTCACGCGCTCTCCTCTTCCGTCTTCATCATTTCTGCAGAGAATCCCTCCGTCCTCCTCCTCCTCTTCATCTCCGGAGTCCTAAACTCCTCTTCCTCCTTTTTAACTGAACATAGACAGATCTCTTCATCCTTTGACTCCTCCTCCTCCTCTCCGCCTGGAGGAGACAAGAAGGAAATCTTCACTGATTTGACTCAGTTTCTGATTTTTTGTGTCATTAATTTCAATATTTAATCTTTTTTTTAATATGTCACTTAAAGCAAGAGCATAAAAAACAAATTTCTGTTTCTGTCAGGTTCAGATTTTCAGAGTAGAAGTTTTATAACTGAGTTTCTAGGAAGAAGATTTCAAAATAAATTTCCATTTCCTGTAATATATTGCGTCCACAAACTGAAGTAACTCATATTTACTTGTATCGTCTTTTAATACTTTCCTTTAAGACTTAAAGCGTTTTACAGTCAGTCGGCTGAACACCAGAAACCCACCAGGAGAGGTTCAGTCTTTAAACTCTTCAAGGGTGCAGCAGGAGTTAAACCTGCAGCCTTCTCTCCCTCTACACCACAGCTCACCCGATAGAAACCTCGACTGGTTTTATAATAAAAGAAATAAAATATTCTATTATATTTTATTATATTTTCTTCTAGTTTATTTTTATTCTATTTTATTCTTTTCGATTCTATTTCATTTCATTCTATTTTATTTTATTCAATTTTGTTCTGTTTTTATCTATTTTCTTCTATTATATTGTTCTAGTATATTCTATTCTTATTTAGTTTAGTTTTCATTTTGTTTCTTTTTTTAACGTATTGTTGTTTTTTAATTATTTGTTTTCCTTTTTTCATTCTGACCTTTAATGAGTTTTTATTAGAGTGGAGTGATGTCTTGAAGTGATTTGACCTTCAGGGCCACCGTAGCTCTTTTCTCAGTTTTCATTTCTCCATCACTGGAACTGTTCCTCCATGTTCCTCCAGTTCTGGTTCTGTATGAGGATCCGGGTTCTGTGGTCTTCATGTCCCATCAGTCCAGGTTCTGTTTCCTGTTCTGTGACTCAGATCTTCCTTCCTTTCTGGTTTTATTCCTGATTTTTTAAGATCTTTTATGGTTTTTCCTCCACTGAACGTTGATCGTCTTTGGTTTCCTGTTTGATTTAAAAACATCTTTCTGGGGATCAGAGCCAGTTTCTCTCTCCGGGGGTCGTGACGACCTGGAAAGCGTTTCCTGGCGGCGAGGTGTGGGCGCTCGCTCGGTGAAGGTGGGGCTGTTGGACAGGCTGCGGGTCCGTGGGGACCGGCGGACCTCTTTCCCGTTTTGATGTGGTACTAATTAGAAGATCGTGCGAGCGCGGCTCACGCTGACACACTTCCTGAGGAGAACCTCTCACAGGGGGCGGTGCTGGGAACGCACAGCGGCTCCGCCTCCTCGCTGTCCTGAGTTCTTGGCTCGGTCTGCAGGAAACTCTCCTAACCGGGTCGCAGTGGCTGTTCGGTGGGAGAAGAACCAGCAGGAGGAGAACGGCGACGGAAACCTGAAGATCAGAAACACGAATGTAGAAAAACCCAAACGAGGAGACGAACCGCTCAGATGAAGACCGTACCTCCTCTGACACTTCCTGATCTCCTGGGGTCTCAGAGGTCAGAGGTCACCGTGTCCTGATGACTTGAATGAGGCGACTTGAGATGTTTCCGTTCCTCTAAGAGTGTCGGAAACAAAATCTCAGAAATGTTGACAATATAGACGTGGAACATCTAATCCTCACGATTTCATTTAAACCGGTTTAATTTGGTGAAAATAAAGAATTAACTGAATAAAAGTAGAACATCCACAGAGTCATAAATGATGAGACATCCTGATTCTAGACCTGTCACCCGCAGCACACCCGTAGGAAAAACTCTGCATGAACATTTTCTCTGTATGGGTTCACAGCGCGCTCTACGACCGTAATACTTCCTGTACAGGTTTGACCATTTCTCACCTGCAGACGGCCTGTATCCACCTGTAGAGACAGCTGGGACTTCTGCTGTTCACACCAGGCAGGTGAACGCACCTTTAGCAGACGTCCTCACCTGGACGGGACTGTCCGCCGTCTACAGCTGGAAGAGTCTTGGTGTGAATCGTCAAAGTGGTCTAAATATCACCAGTCTTACTCCAGGATGGATATTTCTCAGCTCTATTCTGATACATGAAAGACTTGGTGTCACAGAATTCCAGCTCAGACAAACCACAATTATTGATTTCTCTTCCATAATGACTTTTCTTAGACGCTTTGCACTTCCATGTTTAGAAAAGGACACTATTCATACATCAATACCAAATCCCAGTCCCTGATTGGTTAATGTTCAACCTGGTTTTGCTTTCAATGTCTGTTCAGTGGTTCTCTATTTCAGTCGTAGAAACTTGTGTAGTCACGCGTGAAATTCTCGAGTTCACACGTGACTTTTGCCAGCCAACATATTCTCATTCCCAAGTCGTCACATGTTGACGTTTGATTAAAGTCTGGTACCACGTCCAGTTCGGGTCCAATACTGCGTCTGGTACGGCATTCAGTGCCGGGTTAGGATACCAGGTTTGGCTACCATTGCGCTCCTTGTCCCAATACGGGAAGAGTTCCAGTTCATGTAAGGACCCTTGATTTTCCAAACATCCAGCATGTCAAAAAACGAGGAGTTAGGGACAACCAAAACGTCACAAAGTGACGCGGAGGAGTCCTCAACCAAACGTCCATAAGTGAAGACCTGGGCGTGAGAACGTGTTGTGCTAGCGGTTGCTTCACGCACATTTCAGAGGACAGCGAGAACATAGCTCTAGATGAGTTTTGCTTTAATTCTTCTCATGAATTAGTTGATTCTGCAGCTGGTGACTCAACCCCTCCCACATTTGGACTGCTTCAATATCTGTCTTATTTTTATATGTAAACTGTTACATTTTCATCAAATCTGTCAGAAAACAGTCTGCTTGTCTTGTTAATTAACATCTTCATTAGTGCTATAGTCGTCCAATCAGGCCGTCCTGTCTCCAGTGTTTCTTCTAGACTGAATGATCTCATGAACTGATGATTTTTTTAGAAGAACATCCTGGTTAGAATCCCAGCCGGCGCCTCTCGTCCCCGTCTGTCACTTTTGTCGTTTGTCACCTCAAACGTCGACTCCAGACGTGAATTTTACATGAACATAAAGACTCTGGTGGATGTTAGACTTTACCAGGACTCTTCGTTTTCTGTGTCCTCTCCCCTCATCCTCCCCCCCGGCCCCCCCGGTCCCTCAGCCGCCCCCTTTTCTTTCTGTGCCACCGCCCCACCCGAGCCTCCTCCTCCTTTGTAGTGAGTCCAACTTGGCTGCGGCGCCGTCACTTCTGGGGGAAGCGCGTAAACGTGCGCTTGTAGCCGTTTGTTGTCGCAGGTACAACTAGGACGGCAGGCATCCCAGAATATCCACGGGAGGAGTCTGCAATGGAAGCAGGACGCCGACACCTTCACTCATTCTTTTTGTACTTCTGTTCTTTTATTCATCAGAAGACGGGAACTCGGAAAGTTTGTGACAGAAGAGAGTTTTTAATCCGGTTAGTTTCAGGATTAGAGTCCAGAAAGCTCGGCGCTCAGAGGAAACACGGGATTAAGTAGCATCACTTTGACAGCGTGGACAAAGGAGGCTGGAGGACCTTCTACTGGTAGATTTAGAGTCATTCATCTGCTGTGGAGAACAGATTCTCCTCCAGAGACCTAAAGCAGGCAAAAAAGAGATGATCGGACCTGAAAATACTGACTTAAATTAGACTTTTCTTTTAAAATATTCGTGTTCTTGGTGGTTTTATTTCAGTCACATCATGGAGTTGTAGTGGACCCAAACACAGGAGACCGGGGAAGGTGGTAGAAAAGTAAAACATTTAATAAATAAACTGAAACATGATCCGTAATGATACGAGTTCAGAGCAGTTTGATCAGCTTGTGACTTTTTTAATAAAAACTTTATTTGGACGAAGACATGAATGTAACAAACGGGTCAGACTTTCTGGATCATTAGTGGAGGAGATCTAAACATGAGTTTAGAACCATTAAACTCACTGGATCTGGAGACGTTGAGGTTTCCACCGTTTAAGGTTTTCTCTGTCGTTTCTCTGAGGTTCTGGTATCTAATATCTTCTACATCTTGACTAGAAATCCATATATTTGAATAGATAACGATATTTTTGTAACTAAAAAATTAATATCAATTCTAATCAATGAAAAAATAAATAAAACCAGGAGTTTAACATCTCAAGCAAAACCATCAGGAAAACTGAAGCAGCAGGTGACTGCTCTAACATCTGAACAATCCATGAAACATTTACGTTTATATAAATCTATGTTTGTGCTTTAAAAGTCAAACTCCAATAAACTTGTGATGGATTTCTAACGTGTTCTCAATATTCTTTTCATTATGATGATGCACTTTTTTGACAAAATATCAAATCCTTGTGTCGTTTTCTAGGACATAGTTTCTGCAGAGCGGCAGGAGTTCATCAGAAATTCACCTCTGAGTTGTTGGTGCAGAGCGACCCCGCCCCCACTTCCCATCTACTCCATGTTTACACCAGGGATGATCAAACTCGTCCGTGTTTTCCAACCACCCTGCCACTGAAGCTCATTGAAACACCTGATCCAGGATTTCTGGAACCCCAGCGGGAGGCCTCAAGGCCGGCCCTCGAGGCCTGGCTTACACTCTAACCTGCTATCTTACACCATTAGCGGTGCAACAAAAACAGTGAGTAATACTAGACCTATCCAACCAGACAGTGTAGATCCAGATCTAGGACAACATAGACCTTCATGGATCTATTCGTCATTGACTGGGTGCTTCATTCTTTGTTTGTTCCTGATTCACAACAATTTGAATAAAGAAATCCTCAGAAATGTAATTTTCATAATAAATATCTTCCTCTGTCAGAAAATGCCATAAGAAAATTTTAGAAACACCATTTATAATGTGAATTTTCTCAAACGTTCAGATTTCCAATGAAACCAGAAGAAACATCCTTCTGTTAGTGACGTGAAAGCTTCATGTCCTTCAGTGCTTCCTGTAGAAGTTTATCAGCCAACGCTCTAATGACTGGACTCTAAAAATATTGTTAGAGCATTTAAAGTGGAAAAATAACCATCTTTCTCCTTCACATTTGCTCAAACGATAAATATTCCTGATGTGACGACAGGAAGTCTGAGCGGCGGCGGCGTGGACGGCGTCCGTCTCCACAGGAAGTTCTGCTGATGCAGCGACAGCATTCATGTTCCTGGTCACTTTGAAATGCACAGATGCTAACGTCAGCGTTCCCTTTGTGGCCCGAATCCTCCCTTTCTTCAGGGATTACCCAGAATTCTCGGCTCTGCCTCAGGCCTGTCACTGGCAGCCCGGCGTGGAATCTGGTCTCAATGGGAGAAGCTGCAGGAATTAAAGCTGATCTAAGGAGGCGGAGCGCCGGACGCCGCCGGAGGACGCAGAGCTGTCACTCCGGCGTGCCGTCTGACCGTCGTGTGACACTAAGCTAAGACAGGCGGCGTTCACGGCTAGAGGACGGAGATTCATGGAGGCTTTAGCTTCATACAAACATCTGACGGAGGTCATGTGACCGGCGTCCCAATAATCTGATATAGTTCTTTAATTCCTTCTGATCTGCAAAGAATTATGGGATATGTTGGCATAGAGGTCAGCTGACCTTCACTTTCTGACAGGAAAGAAAAAGTATCTTCAAAGATCGACATCAGGGAGACTAAAAGATGTCTGTAGGAGTGGAATCTCTTCATCAGATCTTCATCACATCCCCTCAGGAACACCAGGAGAACCTCTGGAGGACTTCGTCAGCTGGTTGGACGCTGTACAACAGGGACATCAGGAGAACAAAAGCAGCAAAGCCAGGAGGATGAACAGGACAGGAGCCTGCAGGGGGCGCCGCTCAGCTGGATCAGAGCTTCTGAGGTTGTGTGTTGTGACACAACAGACTCACACACCAGTCTGCCCGGGGCGGCAAACTCCGAGCTGTGCTGATGCAGCAGAGCGTCTCTCCACGTTTCATCTGTTTCCAAACTTCAGGATCTGTTGTTTCTTCAGGAGTTCAGGAACTGAAACACTGAAAGTCTCAGAAAGTTCTGGATGTCCTCACCCGACCAGCTTTAATCAGCAGACTTGTGTCAGACGGTTCGGTTCAGTCCAGGTCTTCATATCTAGCAGAAATATGAAACCTCAAGTGGGAGGGGCTTATTGGCCAGAGATTGCTCCACCCACAGGCTGCATGGTGGTGTAGGGGCAGTCATCCGTCCTTCACCCTACACTTATTGGGATAGGCTCCAGCAACCTCATGACTGTAAAAATGGATGGATAAAGGCTCCGCCCACTTTAACAATGCACTGAAAACGCACAAAAATGAGTTTGATTAAAAGTCAACAACAACAAACCAAACTGTGCTCAAAGACAGAGTTCTTCTGTTCTTTAGAATCCAGAGGAAAAAAACCTTCCAATGATTTTATTCAGACATTTTTTTACACTTGACATCAACCAGTTTCTGTCTTTTTTCCACATAAATATAATAAAGTAAAAGTTTCTGCTGAATAAAAAATAAATACATTCCTAAAATAACAAAGCAGTAGTGTTTTTAAAAAAGTCTGCCACACCGTTACAGACAAACACCTGTTCAATGTCTTCCGATCTCCACCGTTCTTCACACTGATTTCCAGGATCTCTACGTTGTCATGGCTACGGCTCGTTTCCTCCCTCTACGTCTCACCTGTCCTGTTCGTTTCTGTATCATTTTCTTATTCGTAGTTTTCATCAAGGAGGGTTTTATAGAGAGAGGGGGCGGGGCTTGTTTGGGAAATCTGATGACGGTTTGGGTGAAAGCTGCTCCACATCGTAGACGTTTGATGTTTCTGGATTCTCCCCCACCTGAAACACAGACACCTGCATGCTTTTATTTTGGTATGACCGAATCGTTTCCATGATGATGAACAGGAAACGAGCGCCGTACAGGGACGAAGGCCAGGCTGTCTCTGAGGCAGGCGTCCTGCAGCTCGCCGCGCAGGGCGGTCACGTGACTGCGGTGGGCGGACACCTCCTGCTGCAACCACTCCATCCTGGAGCTGCAGGTGAGGCAGAGCTGGGAGACTGCGGACAGGAAGCTCTGTGGCGGGAAGGAGGAGGAGGAGCCACAGAGGCGGTTAGGACACGAAAGGGGAGGAGCAAATCCCGAAAACAGGAGGAGCTCCGCCCCACATCACCTGGCACACGCTCCTCTCACGAGTTCCCATGATGCTCTCTGCTCCATCCAGTGCTAAGAGGCGGGGCTTAGCTGAAAGCGAGTGCTGTGATTGGATGAGGCTCTCTCTGACCTAAAGAGCAGACGTTCAGATGTTTCCTCTTGAGTTTAATACTGTGTGCAGGTGTGCAGGAGTGTGTTCACCTGCTTGCAGTGCGACTCTGCCGTCTTCATCCAGTGGATCAAACCTTCCAGACGTCTGCAGAGCAAAGATCAGACGTCAGGATCAGATTAAATACTAGATTACAGCCGTTTTATGGTTTTATTCTCAGATGAAAACTGTTTGAGTTTCATTTGAGGTGAAAACTGACGTTTGTTTAGATTATAAAACAGTTTTACTGCAGTTAATCTCAAATCATCTGGATTAAATAATCTGGGATTATTAGTACTGAATGGGATTGAAGCTGATTTGGTTACAGGAACTCGTGGACCTTCATCTCCTCCGATTACCTGCTGGCGTCTGTCCGCTCGTCTTCGGCGCTCTGCAGACGCTCCTCCAGCTGCCTCTTCTCCCTCTGAGCCTCAGACAGACGATTACCCACAATCCTCAGCGAGCGCTCTTTCCGACTCACCTCCCGCCGAGCCTCGGACAGCTCCTGTGAGGAGACGCTGGTTCAGAGGAGGCGAGGGGGCGTGTCCTGAGTCCTGAACTCGGCGTCACGCCGGAGCGTACCTGTGAGCTCTGCTGCAGCGCCCTCATCTGATTGGTCTGTTCCTGGATCAGAGTCTGAGCTTCCTGTTCTCTGCTGAGAGCCTGACGGAGCTCCGCCCACACACTGTGGAAGTGCTGCACCGACACCTGAGCGCACACGACAAACACACAGGGAAGACACACAGGTGTGTTTCCTTTTACTGTGTTTTTATTGTCTGTGTGTGTTTTTGTGTTGTGTGTTTTCGAGTGTGTGTGTCCTTGTGTCTTTTTTTTCTGTGTGGGTCTGTTTTTGTCTCTGTGTGTCTCACTATGTGTTGCTGCATCTGTATGTCTTTTGGTGTCTGGGTTTGTGTTTTTGTGTTTTATGTGTGTTCTTGTGTCTGTGTTTTTCGCTTGTGTGTGTCTTTTTAACCTGTGTTTTTGTGTTTGTGTGTGTATGTTTCTTTGTGTTTAACGTTTTTTGTGTCTTTATGGGCTTTTGTGTGTTTTTTAGCTGTGTTATTGTGGGTTTTTCTGTGTTTTTATGTCTTTTTGTGGCTGTGTTTTTTGTGTCTGTGTGTTTATATCTGTGTTTTTGTGTGTTTTTGTGTCCATGTATGTTCTGTATCTGTGTGCCTTTTTGTTCATGTGTTTTTTCTAGATTAGTTTTTATTTGTATCCATGCGTGTTTTCATGTCTGTGTGTTTTTGTGTGTTTTTTTTGTGCGTCTCGTTACCGTCTTTCCCGCCGCCTCCGTCTCCCGCCGAAGTCCTCTCTTCAGATTGGCCACTTCCACCCGCAGGCTCCGCCTCTCCACCTCAGCTGAGTGCAGCCGTTGGCTGAAGAGCAGGAAGTGTTGCTGCAGGGTCGACACCAGAGCCTGTGGGGGCGGAGTTTAAACACAGATGGTCAGTGAACCTGAACACCCCTCCTCCTCCTCCAGAATCAGGTACCTTCAGGTCGGGCTGCGTCGGCGTCGGTCGCCTCAGACGGTCGCTCAGCGAGTTCTGCTCCGGTTCCAGATCAGAGGGAGCTGATTGGCTGAAGAGATGATCCAGGAGGCGGGACAAACCTGAACGAGCTGCTGGGATTACGACTGGAGGGGAGGAGCCTCAGGGGTCAGAAACAGAGAGATGTTTTTAATTTCTTCAGTCTGTGAAGGATGAGGATCTTCTAGCGTGTGGTTACCGGAGAGCGTCAGCGCCCCCCGCAGGTCAGACATGGACGCCAGGACGGCGGAGGACAGCTGCTGGGACTGCAGCCAGCGAGCGCAGACGCCATCTCTGTCTGCAACCAGAAACACATGGCGTCTTTAGAGATGGTGACCAGAAGGGGGCGGAGACACAAACTCAGTTTGGGTGAATTTAAGACTCTTCCTTTCACAATAAAAGCCTCCCATGTCATCCATTGATCCCAGCTCACCTGTTTGTGAGGAATCTTGACCCTTGGTGGCTGCCGTAGCAGGGTCAGCACACACACAGACTGTAGCTCCGCCCCTCTCCACCCGAAACACCACCTGTGTTTTTCTGGCCAGCAGGCTCCACCTCCTCGCCACCAACACGGCGCACATGCTCCTCCTCCACCTCCTCAAAGCTGTCCTTCCTCCTTTGTCTTGCTCCTCGTTCTCTCCTCCCAGAGCCTCAGCCAGCCTCCTCACCTCCTCCTCCAGCTGCTCCTTCTCCTCCAGCCGCCTGCAGAGGAGTCTCTTCTGCTGACTCAGCGCGCTCAGCCGACGGTGGGCGTGGCTCAGCGCCCCGGAGAGCAGGGCGCAGGCCAGGAGGGAGGAGGAGCGCTCCTTCTGGGCTCCAGAGAGGTCGGAGGTCAGCGAGGAGCAGCGCTGCTCCAGCGAGGAGGCGTGGTCCCGCAGAGCAACGCACTGAGAGCGACACAGCTGGACAAACATCAGAAACACACAACATGAAACAAATAACACGACAACTTCTCCTGGGAGGAAACTTGCAGCAGAAAACATGAAACATTTTCCTCCTTCAGACTGAAGCCCCGCCCCCTGAGAACCTGCAACTGAATCAGGTGAGTGTGGGTGTGTTACCTGTGTCTGTTATTGTGTTACCTGCAGCTTGCTCTGCGTCTGCGTGTGTCGTCTCCTCCAGGCCTCCTCCCTCCTCCTCACCCTCTCCTCCAGCTGCGTCAGCGTGGTCTCCTGGCTGCGCTGCAGATCGCGCAGACGCAGGCTCCTCTGCTCACACAGAGTCTGCAGCTGCGCCGTCTGCAGGTCCACAGAACCGTCAGCATCTTTACAGGAATAATCAGTTATGGATCCTCCTCTCACCTGACGGTTGGCCTCCTGCAGGTCAGAGGTCAGCTGCTCCGCCTGCTCGCTGATCACACCGCACAGCTCCTCCCAGGTGAAGTCTCCCAGAATGCTCTGGGGCTGGTCGAGCAGGACCTGGCCCGCCAGCAGGCGCTGGTACAGACGGTGCAGGAAGGACAGCCGCTCCTGAAACGTACAGAGACTCCTTCAGGAATCGATGGAGGACTCGGAGGAGTCCGGAGGAGGTCGGAGCTTCACCGCCGACTCCTGCTGGTGGCCTTCAACGGTCTGCTTCATCTCTGCTCCTCTGTCCTCCTCCCTCTGCAGCTCCTCCTGCAGGCCCTGCAGCTGCATCGACCAATCAGAGCTCTGCTGGCGCAAACGGGTCACCTCCTCCTGCAGCTGCGCACACAGCTGCTGGTACTCCTGCAGAACCAGAGAGCCCGAATACTCGATCAGAGCTGGACGAGGAGTTTGAAGCTTTCGTTCTATTTAACTCAACAATTTTAAAAAGAGGCTTTTATTGTGAAATTCTGACGTTTCCTGTCAGAACTCTGAGAAAGCAGAGCAGCTCTTACATCAAGGTGCTTCTTCTGGTTGGAGGTCAGCAGCTGCAGATCCTCCTTCTCCTGCTGGAGCCTCCCAGCAGCCTGCAGGAGGTCCTGGACCTGCAGCAGAAGGAGCAGAAGGAGGCTCAGGATCCTCTGAGGAAAACTCCTGCAGCTGCAGGACGTACCTGCTGGTGGGCCTCGTCCATGCCGTGCTGGAAGCTGCAGAAGCTGCTCTCCAGCAGCTGCAGGAGCTCAGCGGGACTCAGTTTCCCATCATCCTTTGCAGGTTGTGCTGCGTGCTCTGCTGTGCTCCTGTGCTGGTGCAGGACGTCGGTGATCTGCTTCATGAATGTGGTGAAGGCCTCCTCTGCTTCAGACTGACGACGAACCGCCTGGACTCAGAAGGAGAACTTTAGGAGGAAAAGTTCTGAAGAAAACCCGGCAGACGCTTGAAACTCCACGGACAGGTGAAGGTCACACCTTCAGGGTCAAAGTGAAGACTTGGAGAAACATCATGAAGCTCAGCAGGAACAGATCAGGAGATGCTGAGCTTCTGCTTCCTCGCTGAACCGCTTTCAAACCAAAACCCAGAGAAGTTCCCGTTCCGACCATGAGCTCCTCCTTCAAACCGACCTGGACCAGGTTCAGCCTGAATCCCATCTGATCTAAGCCTGGATCTGAGATTGTTTTATCCAGGATCTGAGTTTTGTCCTAAACCAAACTTTAGCCTGGATATGAGTTTATCTTAGTCTAAATTTAGCTCAATCCTAGCTTTAGCCCCAATATGAACTTAGCTTAGCCTAAATATGAGTTTAGCCTTCACCTTACTTTAGCTTGAATCTGAGTTTAGAGTTTAACAAAGGCTGAATCTGAATTGAGTCTAAATCTAAACTTGAATTTATTTTATCCTGGGTGTGATTTTAGCCTGGATCTGAGTTTTGTCTGATCCTTACTTTAGCCTGGATTAGCTTAGGTTAGGCTCACTCCAAGTTTAGCTCAAATCTAGCTTTAGCCGCGATCCAATCTGAACTTATCTTAGCCTTAATCTGACTTTAGCCTTAAACTGAGTTTAGCCTTAATCTGAGTTTAGCCTTAATCTGAGTTTATCTAAGGCCGACTGTGAATATAGCTTAGGTCAGTGCTTATCTTCAAATAAATTTAGTCTGGCTCTAACTTTAGTCTGGCTCTAACTTTAGCCTAAATCAGAATTTATCCCGGATCTAACTTTATCCTGGATCTGGATCATAGTCTACCTGCTCCAGCAGAGCCTGTGCGTCGGCGAGTTTCCTTTGCTCCGCCTCCAGCTCCCGCCTGGTGGCCGTCTCCGTCTCCATGGCGACAGTCAGAGCGACCGTGCTCTGCTGCCATTGGTCCTGTAACCTGAGACAGCAGAGTCGTCACGACGTGCTCTCTTCCTGCCGGGATTTGAACGCCGCTGCGCTCACCGCTGCAGAGCGCGCTCCGTGCTGCCGCTCCTCTCCGTCTGCAGGCTGTGGGCTCGCTCCGCCTCGCCGAGCTGAGCTCGCAGCAGCTCCGCGCAGCGCTGCGCCTCCTGCAGGCCGGACCGCTCCACCGCCAGCGCCGCCTCCAGGTCGCGCAGCCGCAGCTGTGACAGGACGGCAGAGGCTGAGCCGGCGCCGTCCGGACAGACGCGCAGGTGTGACGCTCCTCACCTGCATGACCTCACAGCTGAACTTGGACTCCAGGTGAGCCGCTCGCTCCGCCTCCAGCCCCGCCTCCAGAGCCTTCACCCTCTGATCGGACTCCTGCAGACACACGCGGTGAGTGCACCTCCCACCTCCACCTCCCTCCCTCACCGTCAGCCTCCTGCACCTCCTTCTCCCGCTGGATCCTCTCCTCTCTCCCCACCAGGAACTTCAGCTCCTCCGCCTGTCGCTCCGTCACCTCCACCTCCCTCTGCCTCTGTCTCTCCACCTCCGTTATCCTCCTCTCAGACTCCTGCAGCGCCTCCTTCTGCTCCTGAAGGCCGAAGCATTTAAACCAGGAGTGTCAAACTCAACCGCACAAGGAGCTTAAATCCAAAACACACCTGAGGTCACAGGTAGAGCGGGAGAAACATTTAGTGAATACTCTGAAACTACATTTATAAAACCATAAAACCGTAACTTTTTAACATAATTATGAACTAGATATATAGCATTACCTGTGATAATGCTAGTGTGAATGCTGGATGATGAATTTGGCCGCTGAAGATGCTGAAACTGATAGCTGAAATCACTGAAGCTGAAACTAATTAAAATATTAACTAAATGCCGAATTAACCTAAAAAACTAAAAAATAAATAAACTGAGGTTAGCCAAAACAGCTGGAATGTATCTGAACAAATATCGAAAATTCAAGATCTGAAGGGCTGGATAGTATTACTCGGAGGGCCGGATCCGGCCCCCGGGCCTTGACCTTGACACGTACTTTAAACCCTCTTGCCGGCGGTGGGTCTGGTTCTGAGGACGCTGTGCCTCACCTGCAGCAGGTGGTGCAGCCTCTGGCTCTCAGAGCCCAGGCTCTGGACCAATCGGTCGCGCTCCTCCAGCTCCAGCTGCAAAGCATGCTGGTCCTCGTCCCTGGCCCGCCGGGTGATGTGCAGAGCCGTCTGCAGCTCCTCCACGGTCTGCTGCAGCCGCTCCGCTCGCTCTGGCACGGAAACGCAGAGGATGAGGGAATCGAACCTGAAGCCACCTGCACGCTTCAGCAGGAAGCCCAGGTGGTTCTGGTTCCGAGTACCTGCGAGCGCCTCTCGGTCTCTGCTCAGCTCCGCCGCCCGCTCCCCGTCTCTGCGGCTCACCGTCAGCTGGAACTGAAGCTCCGCCCTCTGGGCCTCGCCTCGCTCCAGTGAGGAGCGGAGGCGGGCCAGCTCCGCCTGCAGGCCGCACACCTGAGCAGGGACACAGGTGAACGCTGAAGCCTCCACAGGGGGGCGCCGTAGCCGCCGCGCTCCCTGCTCACCTGCTGGTTGTGGTTCGCCGTCAGCGTCACCTTCTCCTTCTCCAGCTGGTTGATCCTCCACCTCAGCCTCCTCGTCTCCTCGCTCCCTTCACCTCCCTCTGAGGCGGGCCTCCTCCCTCCCCGCTGCCTGGCCCCACCTCCTCGCTCCTCATCCTTGTGTCTCCTTTCTTTTCTGCCCCGGTCTCCGGCCTGCTCATCTTTCTGGGGCATCTGGAGACCAGAAAAAAGGAGAAGAAATGAGGAATTGTGGGAAGAAAAATCAAGAGCATCTTTTATTTCGGTTTTTATTTTATTATAATGTCTATTTTCTTTTCAAACTCCTCCTCTCAGACTCTGGTTCACCTCAGGACTCACCTCCGGGTTTGGGTCCTCTTCGGCAGATCTTATACCTCCTGCAGGAGTTTCAGAGGAGATTTGCAGCTTTAATCAGCGGGTTTACGGCAGCCGAGCGCGCGGAGCCGCCGCGTGCGGATGCTGCTGTTGCCAGGACAACGACGCTAAGCTCCGCCAAAACAAAGACTGTTTACTTAATCAGCTAAATCAGACTCACCAAAGCGCTGAAACCCCGTGTGTTTATAAAGTAAAAGCTGGTCTGTTTACTTCCGGGTTTGTCCAAACTCTGAGTTTAAATAAAGTTTCTGAAGTTCGCTGAGCTTTGAGAGTTGTAGAGCATAAAAGTCAGCTAAATTAAAAAGAAAATCACTTTCATTTTCATTTAGAATAAATTATTAAAGGTTTTCTGACTGTAGTCAAACGCGATACATTAACACACCGAAGCTAAATGTAGTGAAAACTCAAACAAAGCAGACACAAACAACAAAACAAAGACGCTTTTCGTAATTTTTGCGCTTTAATAATATTTGAAATAAACTTTTTGGCCCCTTAATGAACCTGAAACTGTATTATACAATCATGATATCAACAGAAAATAAGAATAAAAACGTGTTTAAATATGTTGAAAATAACTCACGGGAGAAATTCTCCGGAGACTGTTTGAATCTGACGCCATTTTGACGTCGATGTGTCATTTCCGGGTGGAGCAGGGATTGGCTGGAACCGGCCAATCACAGCCATGCAGAGTTGAGAGGGATTTGTATGGAGAAGAATGGCAGGAGAAGCAAATTAAAACAGCTTTATGTACTTTATTTATTGGGTTTAAATAATAAAAAAAAGAATTGTTTTTGTTTTTTTGGAATACTTGTATGAAAAATTTAACTAGAAATCCCACATTATTTGTGCAAAGATAAAAGTAAACATTATATTACACCAAATGATGGAAGCGTAAAGTTAAAATCCCATTAGTCTTGATCCATTTTGGTGTAGACGAGTCCTCTGGGGAGCAGGGAGCTGCAGCTGAGAGTGAGGCTGGGATAATTTCTAGAAAAATCAAATTAGGAGAAATTAATGAGGAAAAATACAAATGGACCATTTCTCAAATTAAACAAAATCCTTATCTCTTTGATTGCTTCAAATTACATTTACATGTCATCAACACTTATGCCTTTGATATATGGACCATATCTGATTAAAAAAACTAATTATACTTAAATTGTCACATTGTGGGGAGGAGAATGCAGGGAGTACACACATCTGTCACTTTGTTTTAATTGTTACTTTTGTTATTTGTATTTTATTTATTATTATAATTTTAAATAACTATTATAGAATAACTATTCTTTAGATATTTCTGTTACTATAAATATGAACTTAGCTGGGGCGGTTTAGGAAGAGGGTGAATGTGTCAATGTTGTATAAAAGGAATCAAAATTATTACTATTATTATTGTAAAATGTCGTTATAAGATTTTTATTAGTTGTTATGCAGATAAACGCTCGTTTTCTTGTTTTCTGACATTCCCCGTTTTGTCCTGCAGGGGGCAGCAGAGATCGTTCCCGCCGCTTCTCTCCCGTAATTCAGCGCAGAAGAAGAAAAACAGCAAACAAACATGGCGGCGCCCGCGGACCACGCCGCGTCCGCCTCTGAGGAGACATATCCTCCAGATCCAGAACCAAGCTCCGAACTGGACCCGTCCCAAGAAGATCCTGCAGACTCAGATTCGGACGAACCGGCCGGACCGAAGATCCGGGAAACCCCGGAGGACATCCGGCTGGAGGCCATCGCCAACACGGTGGCGCTGCACCCCAGCAGGGACGTGCTGGTGTGCGGGGACGTGGACGGGGACGTGTACGCGTACTCCTACTCGTGCACGGAGGGGGAGACTCGGGAGCTGTGGTCCTCCGGACACCACCTGAAGTCCTGCCGCCAGGTGCGCTTCTCGGCGGACGGGCAGAAGCTGTTCACCGTGTCCCGGGACAAGGCGGTCCACCAGCTGGACGTGGAGCGGGGCCAGCTGGTGTCGCGGATCCGCGGCGCGCACGCCGCCGCCATCAACAGCCTGCTGCTGGTGGACGAGAACATCCTGGCGACGGGAGACGACGGAGGAACCCTGAAGGTCAGAAAGATCCGATCTGAGGTTCTTCTGGACCCACCTCCTTCCTGCAGAGTAACCACTGCGGTTGCCATGGAAACCAGATGGGTCTGTGTTTGTTGTGCGCAGGTGTGGGACATGAGGAAGGGAGAGGCCTTCATGGACCTGAAGCACCACGAGGATTACATCAGTGACATCGCCGTGGACCCGGCCAAGAGGATCCTGCTCACGACCAGGTGACAGGAGCCGAGAGACGCTGCTGACCGGGTCACGTGACCCCAGTCACATGTTATTTCGACTTTTATGTAGCCTGTTTTCAGATAGTTGGGGTGTGGCCTTCCAGTGAGCTTGCTCTTAATTGATGAGAGTGGTTGCCATAGAAATGTTGACTCAGACCGACCCGGACTGATCACTGCTTACTAAATAATTCTGGTTCCAACATGGCGTATCATGGAAACAATCTTCCAGCTGTAGGTGTATGTTTCAGTATCAAGTAGCGACAGTCCAGTGTGAACATATCACGTTCTTGAACACATTCCTGCTATGAACTTAACACAGATTTTAGCTTTATTCTTTGTTTGATTAGTTTTCTGCCAAACCAAACCGATTTCCAGAGGAAATCGTTGACGGTTTGGATCACACCAGCCTGAATGCAGCAGATCAGCTAATGTTCTTTGTCTAGAAGGCCTATCTAGAGCAGAAAAATGGACATCCTATTAGACCACGCCCCCTTTTCCTCATCATTGTGGTACCTAATTTCTAAATCGAAGCATTAAATCATGATTTAATTTTTTTACATTTTGATGAATGGTGACTGTCCTTAAAAATGAAGCCACCTAGTGGTGACACATTGAACTGACTTACTTTAGCTTTTAGTTTAGCATTAATTAGGAATTTTAAGAGTTTCCCAAATAAACGTTAATATGGTTAGAAGAGAAAGAGAAAATGTTAGACATACAGGCACACAACTTGTTGAAGCAAATTAAGCTTTTGAAGAAGTGAACCTTTTAAGGATTTAAAATAATTAAAGCTTTTGAAGCAGTTGAAGCTCTTGAAGCCGTGGAAGCTTTTAAGGATTTGAAATAAATAAACCCTTCGAAGTAGATGAACGAAGCAGACAAAGCTTTTAAAGCTATGAAGCTTTTGAAGTAGATGAACCCTTTGAAGCAGTTAAAGCTGTTTAAGCAGATTAACCTCCTCCTCTTGATTGCTTTCTATTCAATCTCTCTTGAAGTCAGTGGAGCTCTCATCTCAACTCAAACCCGTTTTCACAGCGGCGATGGGACCATGGGCGTCTTCAACATCAAGCGACGGCGGTTCGAGCTCCTCTCCGAGTTCCAGAACGGTGACCTGACCTCGGTGGCGCTGATGAAGCGGGGCAAGAAGGTGGCGTGCGGCTCTAGCGAGGGAACCGTTTACATTTTCAACTGGAATGGCTTTGGAGCCACCAGCGACCGCTTCGCCGTCAAGGCGGAGTCGGTGGACTGCATCGTCCCCATCACAGACAGCATCATGTGCACCGCCTCCATGGACGGGTACATCCGGTGAGTCCTGCTGCTGCTGTCTCTGGGGTTTGCCGGGACGTTCTCCGGTGGGGTTGTAGGATCCATCGGCTGAAGTCAAACTTTCCTTTCATGTCTCCGTCTCCCACCAGAGCCATCAACCTCCTCCCCAACCGCGTCATCGGCTGCATCGGCCAGCACGTTGGCGAGCCCATTGAGGAGATCAACAAGTCGTGGGATTCTCGCTTCCTGGTCAGCTGCGCTCACGACCAGCTCATCAAGTTCTGGGAGATTTCCAATCTGCCCCAAACGACGGTCAGCGACTACCGCAAGAGAAAGAAGAAAGACGGACGCATGAAGTCTCTGACCAAGAAGGCTCTTGGAGACAACGACTTCTTCTCAGGACTGGTAGCAGAAACAGAGAAGAAGAAGGAGGAGGAGGAGGAGGAAGAAGAGGAGGATGACAGTGACAGTGGTAGTGACTGAGACATTGTTGTTGGGCACTCAGGTTAAGAAATGACCTAAAGTCAGTCTGGAATCTGGAATCCAGAGTGATCTGGATGGAGTCAGATATCGTCCAGACAAACTAACCCCGGTGGCCTCAAGCATCACTCTGACTTCAGGCGAGGGGAAATGGACGACTGGATTCTGGATGTTCTTCTAAACCTTTTTAGAAGTCCTTTCAGTCGTTTTTGTTTCTGGAAAGAGTTGTGTTGAGAAGAGGTCAACATTTCTGCTTCCTGACCTCCGTTCCATAATTAAAGTTCACCTTTCAGGGTCACCAGAGCAAACCAGCTTTCACGGATTCACACATTTGGTATAAAAGTACAAAATAATAAATACTTTGATGTTACGTATTTATGAGACACTGGGTTTTGTTTTCTACAAAATGATATTTCAAAAGATCAAATTTACATTAAAACGTGTTAATTAAAGGACCTATATCATGTTATTCTGAGCCTTTCAGAGTAATCTATTTTACATATTACCTTTGGCACACAAAAGAACAAATTATTTATAAAATAAGAGTTATTTTCGCAAACTTTTTTTCCACCTGAAAGTGAGACGCTTCAATTTCTGAGGCTCCACCTTTTGCTCCTTGTGGGTGGAGCCTATTTCATGATATCCTCGAGCCGGCCAACAGCTTGTTTACTTTTCACCCATGAAAATAAACAACACTCGAACTTTTGCAGAGACAGATGTGAATATTTATTGAAAGTGTTTTGCGAAACACTGCTAGCTCTGTGGAGAGTTTGATTATGAGTGAGTTTGATTATGATCACGTGGTGAAATTAATGAGGAGGTACTAAAAAAAACTGACTTCTTGTGTACCTTCTATGGTTTTATTTTGTGGATTTCTACAAGGGGATCTATTTTGTAGAAAAAAAATAAAGTAAAATAACAAGTAATGAATTACTTTTTTACTCTGGGAATGACTAAAGTAATGTAGTAATAATGTGATCCAGGAACTAAAGTAAAGTAATCTATTATTCTTTTAATTTAAATAGTTTGCTCGTCCAACCTGATGGAAGAGTTTAAAAGGTCACATTAGTGGGCGGAGCAACGTTCATTCAACGCCTATTTACAAACCCAATCCTCTGGGTGACGTCACAGTCGCTGTTTTGAGTTATATATAAAAATGTATATTATATTTAACGATTTTCACCATAATATTGTTGAGTAAATGAGCAAATAACCTACTTGTGAAGTTGTTAAATCAAATGCCCCATCGGACTCTGTCACCCCCATGTGGTTGGTACAATCCAGCTCTAAGCGGGAAAACGTAGAACGTGACGTCATTCTGGAGCAGTGGTCAAACATGGCGGCGAGCAGGAGGGAGTAGCTCTTTAAATGAAAGACTTTTCTTGATCTTCTTCAGCGTTAGAGCTCCCCGGTTTCCTTCCACAGGTACGTACGCGTTCAGCGCGCGGGACGCAGGCCTCACGCGGGTCTCACGTCCGCGGCCTCCCGGCTTCGGCCCGGCTAGCCTCCGAGCTAGCACGCTTGTATTTGTAAACAATGAGCTTTTGGTTCCGAAACCGCCGAGTTGGTGTGAAACAAGCATTGTAGTGGCGGGAGTCCAGCAGGTTTCACAGCGAGAACCTCCCGTGAGAAACTCCTGAAGGTCCGAATGACTCATGAAACTCACGTGGAGGGAAACTCGGGTCTGAACTAAACAACAAATTAACATGCTAACGGCTAAATTAACGGACATGTATCATTCGATACCGAAATAACCTGAAAACAATAGATACCCCCCTTTTAGAGACTTGATTTAGCCTGAAAAATGTGCAATTTCTGTAACATAAATCATATCCACAGTGCAATTGCTTCTTCTTTCACCTTTTCTTTTTTTGTATTTTTTTTATCTCTGCATTATTACTTTGCTCTCTTTGTAAATATCTATATTGTTTAATTTTTCTATTTGTAATGCTGCCGTACCCTGAAATTTCCCCACCGTGGGACGAATAAAGGACTATCTAATCTAATCTAATGTAATCTAAAGCTAACGAAATGATCCCTGTGGTGTTAAAGAAGGTTTTATTTGACCTAAATTCACGTTTAGCATAAAACTCTTAAATGTTTACAGTTTATAAAAGAGAAGACTAAAAGTTTAGAGTTTTCAGCTGAAGCCTATGAAATGTTTCGTCCATCTTAACCTTCTTTATGTTTCATGTGGATTGTTTTGTTTGTTCAACCTTAGTTTTAAAAAGTTTTT
>NC_050529.1:893673-893833 GCF_002922805.2 Oryzias melastigma
AGTGTGTTTTATTTTTGTCTGTTTTCTATTTTCTAATCAATGCATTTAATTGTTTCTGTAATGAGTTTTAAATAATTATGTGTTTTGTCCTGTATTTTTCAATCTATGCTTGAAACAAACCAATTAATCAATCAAATAAATGATGCTGACATTTTAATAA
>NC_050529.1:893963-907325 GCF_002922805.2 Oryzias melastigma
ACGCCGCTTGCGGCTTTAATTTTTGTCTGTTTTCTATTTTCTAATCAATGCATTTAATTGTTTCTGTAATGAGTTTTAAACAATTGTGTGTTTGTCCTGTATTTTTCAATCTATGCTTGAAACAAACCAGTCAATCAATCAAATGATGCTGACATTTTAATAAATAGTAATTCCATTTATAACAATTACCAATGCTGGTTACTTTAAAGCCCCACTTTGAGAAAAAGTTTGTGTTTTTAACGTGTTTTTTTCTAAATTGACATTAATTAAGATTAAAATAACTACGTTTCTAAGTATCTATTTAATTGAAATCGCTGTGAATCAGGAGCATGCAAAAAAGATTGTATTTGTGACATAGTAACTGAAAACAATATTATTTATAATTTTTCTTGCACGGCTTGAGGTTGTGAGAGGCTGTAAGCTAGAGGGAGAGCATGTGAACTAGCGGCGTGTTTGGGCAAGATTCGGGCGATACGATACGTATCCCGGTCACTTTTCACTTTTTGGTACCCATCCCAAGTAAAAACTAAGCAGTACAAGTTTCATAACAACAAAAACTTCTAGTCTGACTGAATATTCAACACAAGCTGGTTCTTGGCAGATCTTGTTTTGGTTGCAGTGTATATCTGCTCAAAGAGGCTCAGTGTGCAGTTCTGACAACTAGCGGTCAGGAGTTTAGGTGGAAAACAAAAGTAAGACTTCAAAGGACGCTCAATAATTAATTAAATATCGTCTTTTCTGCATTTTAAATTGATGCAAGTATCACCAAATGAAATATCACAGAATATATCGCTGAATTGAATTTTCCCTACACCCCTAGTGTGAACAGAGAGCTCTCAGTTAGGAGTTACAAGGTGAAAAGAGCGGGGTTTCTCTGTGCCAACAGCCCCCCACTACTCAGAGGTGAATTTCCACTGAACTCCTACCGCTCTGCAGAAACTATGTTCTAGAAAACTCCACCGTTTTTAGATTTTGACTAAAAAATGGATCATCGTTACTAAAAGACTTGGGAACGCTTTGAGATTAGATCAACAGACAATTGGAGTGGGACTTAAAACTAAACGTGTCCAAATATTTCATTTTCCCGTTGGGTGATCACCTGAGGAAGGAGAACCGTCTTTGTTCACAGGATCCACTTTTGAAGCAGCAGGATGCCCGGGAAAAACGGTGACCAGTTCAAAGCCGGAGACCTGGTGTTCGCCAAGATGAAGGGCTTTCCGCACTGGCCTGCCAGGGTATTGATGCTCGCTCAAACAGTGAACGGATTCCGGCTGCAGGCTGATTCGCTAACCCGCCTGTATGTTTGCAGGTCTGTAAGGTGGACAGCGGCTTCAAGAAAAGGATACCGGTGTATTTCTTTGGGACCCATCAGATGTACGTCCAACTTACCTTCTGTGTGACACCAAACAGCATTACTTCAATAGATTTTTAAGACCTATCAAATATTCACTTAGTTCCAGTAGATTTAAGTTTAAGAACAACATTTTATTAACACTTTTTCAAGTCAACAGCAACACTTTTGTATGTTTTGTTTTTTTTAATTTTCACAATTTTTGTAGCAAATCTATATAATATTTGGCAGCTTCTAAAACAAATCTCTACCTGTGATTGATCTCTCTTCAGAGGAAGCATCCCACCAGAGAATATTGTTCCTTATTTGGGCAATAAGATGAAGTACGGCAGTGGCGTTCGCATCAGAGGCTTCGTGGAGGGCATGTGGGAGATCCAGAACACACCTGGAATCGGGACCAAGCTCAAAGTTTGTCCTTCCTTATTTGTATCTCATGAAAATGAGTCAATCTATGGTTAAAACGACCAGTAGGATAACGCAGACACTCTGAGCTCTGATACTCTGAGCTTATTATGAACGTGTCTCATTAAAAGTTGAAAGCTTGTTGTAGTGCTGACATGTGTAAGGTCACACATTCTATTGTCATTCCAGGTTCCAGGAAAGAACAACGTTGCAAAACCCTCCAAACCATCTGCAGCTGCGAAAGCTACACCTGCAAAAAAATCTGTAACGTCCAAGGCTGCGCCTGCGAAAACATCTGCAGCTGCAAAAGCTACAACTGCAAGAACACCTGCAGCTGCAAAAAAACCTGCAGCTGGTAGAGCCACACCTGCAAGGACATCTGCAGCTGGTAGAGCTGCACCCGCAAGGACATCTGCAGCTAATAGGGTTGCATCTACAAAAAAATCTGTAGCATCCAAGGATGCACCTGCAGAAACATCTGCTTCATCTGAGGCTGCACCTGCAGAAACATTTGATTCATCCGAGGCTGCACCTGCAGAAACATCTGCAGCTACAAAAGCTACAACTGCAAGAACACCTGCAGCTGCTAGAGCTGCACATGCAAGGACACCTGCAGCTGCAAGAACACCTGCAGCTGGTAGAGCTACACCTGCAAGGACACCTGCAGCTAGGAGAGTTGCATCTACAAAAAAATCTGTAGCATCCAAGGATACACCTGAAGAAACATCTGCTTCATCTGAAGCTGCACCTGCAGAAACATCTGCATCATCCAAGGACACACCTGCAGAAACATCTGCTTCATCTGAGGCTGCACCTGCTGAAACATCTGCATCATCCAAGGACACACCTGCAGAAACATTTGCATCATCCAAGGACACACCTGCAGAAACATCTGCTTCGTCTGAAGCTGTACCTGCTGAAACATCTGCATCATCCAAGGATACACCTGCAGAAACATCTGCTTCATCTGAAGCTGCACCTGCAGAAACATCTTCATCCAAGGCTGCATCTGCAGAAACATCTGTACCATCCAAGGCTGTATCTGCAGAAACATCTGCATCTTTGAAACCATCTGCAAAATCTGAGGGTAAGCCTGCTGAAGCTCGAACTACAGCAGACACCACGCCACCTGCAGCTGTAGACGAAAAGCCTAAATCGAAGGCTGACAGCAGAACATCTTCTGGTAGAAGTACTCCGAACAAAGCGACTCAGGAACTTGAAAGCGTCGTCCGGGCTTCTACAAGGACTTCAACTAGAATAACGACCGACAAGATAAGTGACTCTAAACTTCCAGAACCTACAGCGACGACGAGAAGCGCAAGAGCGCTAACCAGAGCAGGATCTGCAGGAGAGAGTGACAGACAAGTGTCTATAAACAAAAAAGAGGTTCGTTTACTAGGATCTGAAATACTGAGTTCAAATCCGGCCGTATGCAGATGACTCTGTGCTTTATTTAAAAGCTTATAGCTTTATAAGAGTTCAAATTATCAAGTGGTGGAAAGAAGGAAAACATCATAAGAAAATAACACTTTGGTTCTTCTCTGTTTCTTCAGACCAGATCGAGCAGATCATCAGAGCATAAGACAGAGACCACAGTCACAGCTGAAAAAAACACTAAAAACAGAAGACAAACCAAAGTAGAGATGACTGCAGCTGCTGGCTGCGCAGACAGGGAGGAGACTGCTGCTGCTGGATCTACAGCCAAGAAGAGGAGCAGAGCAACGCCCTCAGAGGTAACCATAACGACCGTAAAGCAGATTACTGCCAGCACAGGGAGCCAGAGAGCAGCTCACAACTGGAGCTTTGTTTTCAGAATCTGAAATTAATTCTTGACTAAAGTGTGAGTATCAAAAATCTTTTCACAGTCGTCCTGAGGAAGGACCAGATTGTTTTGATCAAAAGTTTCGCTCCCACCCCATACTAAAAAAAAATCTTCACACACTCCATTAAAATTATTTTGGATATAGTGAACGACATCTTACCTTCACTGGAAAACAAAAACAAACAAAAAAAAAACAAATACAATGGTTTTTCCCGCTGACATCACAGCGGGAGAAACCGTTAAAAAAAGCGAGCCAAAATGGATCTCCTTTTGGGATAAAAAAAATAATAATTTCAGTTGTTAAAAAACAACAAAAATAGCATTACTTACTTTTCTTTCTTTTTATTAGGAAAACACATTTTTGCACAAAAGTTCACCATTAAAAACTAGAAAAGTGGCATTACCTGCGAAAATGCTAGTGTGAATGCTCTTTACTGAAGATGCTGAAACTTTGTTGAAGAAATCTACTGTAAATGCTGAAGGGATTTGCTGAGATTGCTAAAGACATTTGCATAATGTTAAAGTTGCAAAAGACTTGACGTTTTAGAAATTCCAGAAAGTGCACAAAGAATTTGATGAATTTCTTGAAAAATTGAAAATATTTGCAGACATTTAAAACCACATTGAAAGAATTAACTTAGAATCATCCCAAACTTCAGTAGATGCCAAATTAGCCAAAAAGCTAACGGATTGCTGATATATTAGCTTAACTCAAAATTAGCCCAAAAAACAAAAAAAAGCCAAAAATGCTAGGATGTTGCTAAAATATTTGCTTAACTCTGAATTAGCAAAAAAAAAAAACCTCAGTAGATGCCACGTTAACTAAAAGAGCTAGCACGTTCCCGATATATTAGCTTAACTCAAAATAGCCCCAAAAACATCACTTAATGCTATATTAGCCAAAAACATTTTTCTGAAATGTTATCTTAACTAAAACATGAAAAAGCAAAATCCTTAGTAGGAGCCATATTAGCCAAAAAAAAGCTTACATGTTACTAAAATACTAGTTCAACTCCTAATTAGCTTGAGGATCATCAATAGATGCCAAGTTGTCCAAAAAATATTAGCGTAATTTAAAATTGGCTCAAAGAAACCCTGGGGATGAAAGAATATCCAAAGAGCTAGCATGTTGCGAAAATATTAGCTTAACTCAGAATTAGCATAACAAATCCCAGTAGATGTCAAATTACATAAAAAAGCTATCATGTTGTTGATATATTAGCTTAACTCAAATTTAGCCCAGAAAACCTCATTAGATGCCACATTTGCCAAAAATGTTAGCATGTTGCTAAAAGACTAGCTAAACTCAAAAGTAGCCCTAGATACCTCAGTAGATGCTAAATTATCCAAAACAGCATTTTTCTAAAATGTTAGCTTTACTCCAAAAGGAAGCCCCAAAATTAGCCAAAGAACTAGCATGTTGCTAAAATATTAGCTTAACTCAAAATTGGCATCAAAAACCCTCAGTAAAAGCCAAATTAACTAAAAAAAGTTAACATGTTGCTCAAGAACTAGCTAAACTCAGAATTCCTCTTAGAAGCCTCAGTAGCATTAATGTCAATGATGTTTAACAGAGAAAGAAAATAAAACGACTGATCAATAAAAGTGTTAAATAAAGACGACTGTATGAAAGAATGTTTGTCTCCTCTGTTCTCTGTCAGATTGATGAGGAGCAGGAAGTGAAGAGGAGCACTCCTTCTGTGAAGAAGAGGAGGGCCGAAGAGGAGAAGGAAGAAACCCGAGAGAAGCCGAAAGAGGAGAATAAAAGTCAGGAGGAGGGAAAAGAAGAGACTTCAGAGAGGAGGGGGGAGAAAAGAAAGAAAGAGGAGGAGGAGGAGAAAGAGGGAGCAAAGACGAGAAGAGCCGAGACGAAAGAACAGAAGCAGGAGGCGAAGACGAAGGAGGGCAGAGATGGAGAGAAAGGGAGGAGAGAGAAAAAGACGGAGGTGGAAGGAAAAGGTAGAAGTAGAGAGAAGGAGGTAGAGAGGCGGAGGGAGCTGAGGAGCAACAAGAGCCAGGGAGATGGTGAGGAGGAGCAGAAGGAGGTGAAGCAGGAAGGTGCGGAGGAGAAGAAAAGAAAGGAGGAAGAGAAGCACGACGAACCAGATAAAGCCACCACAAAGGAGGAGGATGAGGTAATCCTGAATTCATAAATCTGTGGGGTAACCGTGGGTGGAGCCTCAGAGAAGGAGGCGGTCCTTATGTAGCGCCTGTAGCGCCCCCTGCAGTTCCAAATCAGGTGACTCCTGATGATCTCTGTCTCGAGCAGCGGCGGCGAGACCTCACCGACCGTAGGGAGAGCCTGATAAAGTCGCTGCGAGGTCTGCTGAAGAACGGGAAGGAGGTGAAGAGGAGGAGGGAGGCGATGAAGAGCGGCCAGTAAGAGAACCGCCTCCATCTGTTAAAAAGATAAAATAACGGTTCGAGGTTTGAGGTGATGCGTTTGTTTCTTCAGGAAAAACATCGACTTGAAGAAGATGAAGGAGCGTTCAAAGGAGGAAAGAAAGAAGAGGAGAAGGGAGGAGGAGAAAGACAGACGAAGGAAAGAGGAGAAAGAGACGGGAGATATGACCAAGAAAAGAGGGAACCGCCAGAAAGAGGAGGAGAAGGAGTCCACTCCAAAGACAGACCGGAGGAGAGACGAGAAGGAGGAGAAAACGAAGCAAAACAGGGAGAGAAAGGAGAGTCGAAACGGAGAATCGGAGGAGAAGAAGAAGAAGAAAGACGACGAGACGGAGCAGAAGGAGAAGAAAGAGGAGGAGAAGAGGAGGAAGAAAGACGACGAGACGGAGCAGAAGGAGAAGAAAGAGGAGGAGAAGAGGAGGAAGAAAGATGACGAGACGGAGCAGAAGGAGAAAACCTCCACTGCAGAAACCAGGAGGAACAAACCAGATGAAGCCCAGACCAACCAACGAGGAGCCAAGCAGGAGGCGGAGCTCCGGGAACGACCGAAGGAGAAGAAAGAGGAGGAGAAGAAGAAGAAGAAAGATGACGAGATGGAGCAGAAGGAGGAGAAGAGGAGGAAGAAAGATGAGACGGAGCAGAAGGAGAAGAAAGAGGAGGAGAAGAAGAAGAAGAAAGATGACGAGACGGAGCAGAAGGAGAAAACCTCCACCGCAGAAACCAGGAGGAGCAAACCAGATGAAGCCCAGACCAACCAACGAGGAGCCAAGCAGGAGGCGGAGCTCCAGGAACAAGCCGACCGATCGAAGGAGAAGAAAGAGGAGGAGAAGAGGAGGAAGAAAGACGATGAGACGGGTCAGAAGGAGAAAACTTCCACTGCGGAAACCAGGAGGAACAAACCAGATGAGGGACAGATAAACCAACGAGGAGCCAAGCAGGAGGCGGAGCTCCAGGAACGACCGAAGGAGAAGAAAGAGGAGGAGAAGAGCGGAGACGCCGTGCAGCAGAAAGACGAGGAGAAGAAGGACGAGAAGAAGATCATCGGGAAGATCGTGAAGGCCTCCCAGGGGACCAAGATCCAGGTGAAGACCATGATGGGGGGAGCACCTCCTGGGCTGGAGGAGGACAAGAAGAAGAAGGAGGAGCAAAGGGAGAAGAACCCGGAGGAGAACAAACAGGTTTCATCTGAGGGAAAGGAGAAGAAAAGTTCTGTTCCTGAGAGGAAGTCTGAGAGACTGAGCGTCGACCAAAAGGAAGGAGATGTGAGAAAGGAGGAGCCACACAGGAGGAGAGGGGGAGGAGGAGTCGAGACCGCCGTGAAGAAAGAGGAGGTGGAGGAGAGGAGGACACGGGAGCACAAGAAAAAAGACGAGAAGTCTGAGGGGAAGAGTGAGGAAAAGAAAGAAAAACGGGCCGACCAATCCAACATAGAACAGCCGGAGAGGAGGAGGAGTCTGGATGAGGAGGCGGAGCCAAAGAACCGGGGCGTGACGCTGACCGACTCGGCTCTGCATCGGATCCACGGAGACATCCGGATCGCCCTGAAGAACGACAATCCTGTAAGACACGCTTCTGGAGAGGAGGAGGGGTTACTCCTGCAGGGGGGAGGTTCAGGGGGAGGAGACTCCTGAACCTCCTCCTCTGCTAGGAGGAAAAAAACGCATTCTAAAATAATTAGGACAGGTGTCAAACTTGGACGCACAAGGGGCCAAAACCCAAAACTGATAGCTAAAAACGCTGAACCAGAAAGCTGAAAACGCTGAAGCTAAAATATTAGCCAAATTAGCCTAAAAAACAAAAAAAAAAATAGTTTTTCCAAATAAGTCATTGATAACAGTAAGATAAAATGAGCTGGAGGGCCGGATCCGGCCCCCGGACCTTGACTTAAGTGCAGACCCACTTCCTGTTATCAGATGTGACTGAATCTTCCTCTTCCTCCTCCAGGACATCAGCAAGTGCCTGTCAGCGCTGGACCAGCTCAGCATGCTGTACGTGACGTCGCAGCACGTTCAGAGACACAGTGAGCTGGTTTCCACGCTCAGAAAGGTGCGCCGCTTCGCCAGCAGCAAGTTTCTAACAAGTTTCATGTCCCACTTCAAACCAGAACCTAACTTTACTGCCGCCGTTCTGCCTCAGATGCGATACTACCGGGCCAGCCAGGCCATCATGGACAAAGCCTCCATGCTCTACAACCGCTTCAAGAACGCCTACCTGGTGGGGGAAGGGGAGGAGGTGGTGAGCGCCACCTTCCTGCGGTCGCTGCTGGAGGAGAAGGAGCAGGAGGAGGCGCAGCGGGTGGAGCGCTGGAAGGAGAAGCTGCAGGAGGAGGGCAGCAAAGCTGAAGGTAGGAGCCTGGAGAGCCTCTGAGCTCACACTGCATCCGGGCCGGCGAACGCTGAGGGACACTCGCGCTGCTCCCGGTCTGGTCCGGCCTCTCCCGTGTTTTGTTAGGATCACGTTTTTGCCGGAGCACTTTCCTGTCAAGTCTGGGTTATTAATGACTTAAACCGGGAATCGTGAGAGCGCGTATAAAGTGAATATTTGTGTGTGTTTCAGGCTGTGATGAGCCCGTCACCACGTCTCACCCTGTGAAAGTCTGAGACCCGCCCACGAGGATCTTCTGCCATGAACCCTTCAGCAGTACAGTTGGTATCCTGTCATGAAGCAGCAGCTGCAGGTCGGGACTCTGCTGAGCTGAAGCTCCGCCCAGCTGTTACACTGAGAAACTAGGAAAAGCATTAACTGTTCCATCACTAACTTGATCTTTTTTTACTTCCTAAAGCTGATTTTAAGCATTAAACCCCAACAGGATTCAGTGCTGCCTTGCTCAAAGGCTCTGAACCAGCTGCTGTGTTCTTGTAAAGTTTGTATAGAAATATTTTATTGTCTCGTGGGTTTGATTGGTTTTGATGTTTTTATTCTGTGTAGGAAAACTCCAGATCAGATTTCTGTAAAGACTTTTACTTTGAAACACTGTTTTTGTTTTTTTAAATGAAACCAAACTGTTTGTTTTTTTGTTTGTTTGTTTTCTCAGTAAATCTTTGATCCTGAAAAAGTCATAAAACACTTTGAAACTCCCTGAACGAGTTTGACTGATTTGGGTTCAGAAAATCCTCCTTTCAGTCCAGAAACCTTAAAGCTGATTCTCTGATACACGTCTGACCACCAGAGGCAGCGCTGAGCTGAAGGTTTTATGTGCTGGTCCAGAAGGTTCTGATGTATGTTTCTCAAGGATTCGTCTTAAAGGAAGCACCTCGATCGAGAGACGAGCTGGTGACCAATCAGCTCTCACCTGACCGACCTTTATCGATATCCACCAGGTAAAGTCCCACCTTGACCGGCGTTCCAGTCGGCTCCTGTGGACGTCGTTCAAGAACTTCCTGGATCCACTTTACAGCTCAGAGAAACATTAAAAATGTTTTATTGTTCTAAAGCAAACTCAGATCAGGAAGTCTTTTGTCCTCATTCTTTTAATTTGAACACAAAGTTATCAAAGATGAAAAGATTAAAAACTGAAGATTATTTTTCTTTCCAGAAGAAACTGAACAAAACATTTGAATAAACGATTATTTCTGGTTTCACTACATCCTTTAATTTGACTCCTGTCTTTGTTTATTATTTAGTTTTGAACTCTGACGGGTTTTAAAGTCTTCAAGCTGTAACGTCAAGTTCTGAGTTTGTCTGAACTGGATCTTCTTCAAAAACAAAGTTTTTTTTCTCAGAAATTTACAACTTTCTGTAAGAAATAAAGAAATTAAAACTACCTTTTATTCCATCAAATAATCAGATGTCTTTGAAGAGCTGATGATTTATTTATTTTTTGTGTGTCTGCAGACCTCAAGATCATCACCAGAGTTTATTCTGTGAGACGTTTTCCTCTAAACAAAACTTATAAAAGTTCTATTAATATAAATGCTTTACATTCAAATATCATTATTACCCATAAAACTCCTGTAAAGATCCGCCTAAAGTTCAATAAGAAGAATCTGTGTTTATGAATGATATCAGATTCGGAAACCTCAACCCATAAATCAATTTTAGATCAAATGTTTCAGTAACGACACATTTAAATTTGCAGAACACTGTATTAAATGCATATAATTTAATACAAATGTGTATAGGAATAGTGCTAATTGATGATCAACTATTAATAGATATTAGTAGTGATTACTTCATAGTTTGTTCATTACATTTAAAGTATGTTTTATTAATAAGCAGTAAAATGACAAGCCATTTTCTATTTAATAAATTTCCTTTTTTTAAAATTATATTAAAATATTTTATTTTCTAAATATTGTTTTTCAATCAAATTTCCCCTTTTTGTGACTGAAACTGTTTGTTTATTGGGGTAAACAAACTGTTTCCGGTCGTTCCCCGCGGCGCCGCTGGGTGGCAGCAGAGAGTATTTGTCTGGATGGAGTGGGCGGAGCTCCACTCAGGGGGAACTCTACGTCACAGAGGGGCGTGTCCGCGCGTACGTTCCCCGGAGGTGTGTTTGGTCCGCGCTCCACAGGCGTCGACTCTTCTGTCTTTTTTTTTTCTTCTTTTAATTCTGAAAGTTGACGGAGGAGAACCAGACCGGAACTTCCGCGTCCGACCCAGCGGAACCAGAGCAGAGCGGAACCGGAGCGGGGCGGGGGAAATGGGACCGGAGCTGCGGTGAGCGGCGCCGCCGAGCAGCAGCCGCGGACCCGGCCGGCCCGCCGGGGATGGCCCACGTAGGCAACGGCGCCTCCGCGGAGGAGGAGGAGGAGGTGAGAGGAGGGGGAGGAGACCCCGGACCGGTACCGGTACCGGTACCGACGCTTCACTCTGTAACTGGCAGCGCCGCTCCTCCGGGGCGCGTGAAGGTGCGCGCGCGCCTGTAACCAAATCCATCCGTGTGTCCGTCAGTGTGGGGCTGTGACGTCACGCCTTACCTGTGCTGTGAGGTTAATGAGCATCACCGCGGATCGGAACCAAAGCGGATCAGAGAATCCGGTTCGAGGTTTTTCACTTTAGTCCTTCAAACGGTCGCAGCACGTGAGTGGCCGGCGTGACGTCACAGTGGTTTGTCATTATTGCTGAGTCATTAAAAAGTGAAGGACACGAGCGGTTTGATCGAACCAGAACTCTGAGTCCAAATCCAGTTTTTAGTCTGGAAAACAAAGAAAGGGAACCGCTAAGGGGAATCCAGATTGAATGTGAACTGGATTCTGAATGAAAACTGGTTCTGTTTACATCCTGTAGTCTCAGATGGAATAAAGATATAATCTGGATTAAAGGTTCTGTGGGTTCTTCTCAGCCCGGACCGTCTCTCTGGTATGAATAATCCATCATTCTGACAGAATCCTGACTGCTCCGGCGCCATGGCAACCGTCCTCCTGTCAGAGTGGGTCTGTAAATGTCAGATTGACGGGTCAGGGAGGAAGCAGAACCTGCTGACAGGATTCTGGTGAAGTCATGCTGTTATGTCACTGTTAAGGTCGTTCTAATGTGTTCTGGTTCTGCTTTGCTGTGGACCTTTGGGTCTTCAGGTCCAGTAATCTGATTAATCAGAGATCTGGGTCTCCATGAGGCTGCAGGTCTACAGGAAACCTTGTGACTGAGATCTGGAGCGGATTAGGAGGTTCTGCAGGGACACGACTGGGGTGGGTCGGATTTGACTGCAGAGGTGTTCTGCTGGAGGAAACTGGGTCTGCAGCTGCTCAAACGCACATGCAGACAGATGTGGTTCTGCCTAAAGCATAAACCAGGTCTGCAGCTGCGCAGATGCAGACGTATGTGATACTGCACTGAGCAGACGGGATCTATTGCTGTGCAGATGAGTATGCAGATGTGTGATTTTGCATAAAGCAGATGGAAACTGAGCCTGCAGCTGCGCAGATGCACATGCAGACTGATGTGATGCTGTACAGAGACAGAGCCGGGTCTGCAGCTGCGCAGATGCATGCAGACAGATGTGATCTCACATAAAACAGATGGAACCTGAATCTGCAGATGAGCATTTAGGCAGATGCAATTATGCTCCAAGCAGATGGAAAACTGGTCTGCAGCTGCGCAGACGCAGGTTTGATTCTGGACTGAGCAGACGGAGGAACCATGTCTGCTTTTTTCTTCTTAGACTTTCATGTTGAATCTTTATTTTCTGATCTCATTACAACCAAAAGGTTCATTTTTGTACCAAGTTTTCTTCAAAAACTTTCTCACAATTTTAAAACTTTTAGGTCAAATAACGAGCCGAATCCGTCAAACGCCGGTTGGTTTCTGTCTCCTCGTTCTGCTGGTTTCAGCTCAGACCCTCTGCTGCAGCTCTTAGCCGTCAGCTGTTGTTTCCTGTCAGACTTCCTGTTGGGAAGGTCACACTGACGGTGAATCCACCTGCTGCTGGGATGCAGGACTGACCCCCCCATGTTCCTGGTCCTTCAGCGGCTCGTTCAGACTGACGGTCGCTGGTTCAAATCATAATTACAGCTCTGCAGCCTCCAGGATGACAGGAGGAGCTCCGTCCGCGTCCGTGGTTATCCGTCTGAAGTGTAATCAGCTTTGACTGAGGTGACTCTGGCGTGAGGGGCTTATGCTAATATCAGGTGTGGCTGAGCTGCTCCGCCTCTGCTCAGATGATGGAACTGAAACATCTGCTTCCATAAACTGAGCTCCAGACTGAGGAGACCTTTGAGGTTTCTCCTCCGGCTGTCCTGTAAATCCAGTTTTGAGCCTGCAGGAAACGCCTGGAGCTCCACTGAAGGAGCTCTGTGTCCGACGCCATTGAGAGCTCCTCCCTCTGGCCTTTGACCTGCAAACAACCAGACAGAAGTGGAGAAAAGTCGTCCATGTGTGAAGTCCAACGTCTGACCCCTCCCTAAAAGGAGCGCTGCACCCCCAGTCATTTAAAGACAGTGAAACCTTTGTGAAAACGTTAAGACCGACGAGGGTCCAGAAAAGGACTGCTTTGATCCGGAAATCATGCTGGGATCAGACTGAAATCATACTGGAATCATCCTAGAATCAGACTGAAATCATGCTGGAATCAAACTGAAATTATGCTGGAATCAAACTGAAATGATCCTAGAATCAAACTGAAATGATCCTAGAATCAAACTGAAATGATCCTAGAATCAAACTGAAATCATCTTAGAATCAAACTGAAATCATCCTAGAATCAAACTGAAATCATCCTAGAATCAAACTGAAATCATCCTAGAATCAAACTGAAATCATCCTAGAATCAAACTGAAATTATCTTAGAATCAAACTGAAATCATCTTAGAATCAAACTGAAATCATCCTAGAATCAAACTGAAATCATCCTAGAATCAAACTGAAATCATCTTAGAATCAAACTGAAATGATCCTAGAATCAAACTGAAATTATCTTAGAATCAAACTGAAATCATCCTAGAAT
>NC_050529.1:907962-937174 GCF_002922805.2 Oryzias melastigma
AGACTTCCTGTTGGGAAGGTCACACTGACGGTGAATCCACCTGCTGCTGGGATGCAGGACTGACCCCCCCATGTTCCTGGTCCTTCAGACTGATGGTCGCAGGTTCAAATCATAATTGCAGCTCTGCAGCCTCCAGGATGAGAGGAGGAGCTCCGCCCGTGGTTATCCGTCTGCAGCATAATCAGCTTTGACTGAGGTGACTCTGGCGTGAGGGGCTTATGCTAATATCAGGTGTGGTTGAGCTGCTCCGCCTCTGCTCAGATGATGGAACTGAAACATCTGCTTCCATAAACTGAGCTTCAGACTGAGGAGACCTTTGAGGTTTCTCCTGTCCTGTAAATCCAGTTTTGAGCCTGCAGGAAACGCCTGGAGCTCCACTGAAGGAGCTCTTTGTCTGACGCCATTGAGAGCTCCTCCCTCTGGCCTTTGACCTGCAAACAACCATATAGAAGTGGAGAAAAGTCGTCCATGTGTGAAGTCCAATGTCTGACCCCTCCCTAAAAGGAGCGCTGCACCCTCAGTCATTTAAAGACAGTGAAACCTTTGTGAAAACGTTAAGACGGACGAAGGTCCAGAAAAGGACTGCTTTGATCCGGAAATCATGCTGGGATCAGACTGAAATCATCCTAGAATCAAACTGAAATTATCTTAGAATCAAACTGAAATCATCCTGGAATCAAACTGGCCCTCGAGGTCTGGGTTTGGACAATCCGTCCTAAAATCAAGTCGTGCTAAAATCATGGCTGAGTGAAACAGAGATCCTGCTGGAAGCTGCAGTGAGAGGATCTGTCTGCAAACCTGGAGACCTGCAGAACACCTGGACAGGTGCTGCTGAACTCATGTCTGAATCCAGACTTTGGGAGCTTCAGGGTTTCAGTTTGAAGCTTTGATCTCTAAGATCCTTTTGTGATCTTTCAGCTGTGAATCTCCAGGATTTTGTGTTGGATTTGTCTACACAAATATGTCTTGGTTTTAAAATCATCTGGACTGTAAAATCTTTGAGTTTTCCCAATAAATCTGTGGAGTTTGTTACAGTTCAACAACAGAAAAAGGTCTTTTTGTTGTGATTCAGCTAAAATCTTTCATGATTTCTTACAAACTTTATGTTTTTAAGATCGTGGGATTCTAGCTTTTCACGGTTATTTTCTGACAGATTTGAAAAATGAAACCAACTTCTGTCAGTTTAGAGAAAGTAAATCTGTAATAATCGTGGGATTACTTGGATCTAGCGGAGTAATCTGTGAACACACTCCTCTGGTTGGACTTGTTTTCAGCAGACGAGGAGTTGTTGGTCTGAATCCTCAGCAGAAGTTTAGTCTCAGACCTTCCTCTGCTGAGGTATCCCATCATGCCTTTGTCTGGACTCACAGACGCTCCTCTTCACTTCCAATCATCTCATTTCAGAGGAGCTCAGATGACCTCAGTTTGGACAGAACGTTCATTTACCAGACGGAATTCTCCTCGTCTGCTGGTTTTCTGAGACCGTCCCCCTTCAGTCCTGAACTAGAACACAAAACCCCCAAAGGTTTCTTCCAGCTCAAAGGTGGAACAAGTTCAGCTATCGCTGGTCTCCTAAACCTAATCGCTGTTAGCAGGAGCTCCTACAGGCCCCTCCCATTGCACCGCTAAGCCCCTCCCACTGCTCGAGTTTGAATAACTGGAACTTTTTTACAGTTTACACAATTAATAGATTCCATGTAATTCTGGTGTGAAGAAAAGTGGTTTTCTTCACACCAGAATCAGCTGGTCTCCGTCGGTTACGCAAACAATCAACTACTGAAATATTCATAGAAATTATGCTAACTACGTAAACGGTCAAAGAGCTGCAGTAATTCAAGAAACTTCAGTCCTGGAGCTAAAACTCCAATGGAAAACGGGCTCAGTGACGCAGTGGGAGGGGCTTATTAAAGCAGTAGGTGTGGCTTGTTGGATAAGTGGGAGGGGCTTATTACAGCAGTAGGTGTGGCTTGTTGGATTAGTGGGAGGGGCTTCCTCTGTTTTCTACTTTAGTCATTCGGCGCCTTGAGGACTTTCTCAGAGTTTGATCTCGTGTCACCACCAGTTCTCCTCCCTGGGGGGCCGTCTGGACCTCTCCTCTCAGACCGAGGAGATGAGCGGTCCAGTAATGGGACACAGTGAAGAAGTTCATGACTAATTGATAGGAAAAGTGCTGATGTCACTGCAGAGTCCTGCAGACCCGAGTCATGTTACATTTCCAGCTGGTTTCTCTCTGCTGGAGTCGTTTACTACGGTCACAATAATGATTAAACGTTTTAAAGATCTGGATTAGTGTAGCCCCGCCTATAATATGATAACGTTAATAACCGTCATGCTGCTTTTCTGGACCTTTATTGTGTTTTAGAAAAATCTAAAATCTTGTGTTGTTTTAGGACATAGTTTCTGCAGGAGTTCAGTAGAAATTTGAGTTTTGGGCAGCAGAGTAATCCGGCCCCATGAACTGAATGTTTTTATTATTATAATAATAATCTATTGTTATTATTAACAATGTGTAACTTTTGTTCTAGTTTCTAACAGAATATATTTATTTATATATGACTTCATGGTCGCGGGAGGATTAAACACGATCATCAGCAGAGATCACTGTTTGATACATCTGTGGAGTTTTGACTAATAAAGAACGTCAAACTTTAATCTTAATGTTCTTGATCATCAGAACATCTGAGCTGCTCTTTGATCTTCTCGTGCACGTTTAGTCCTTTAGTAAAAGCTTTGATTCACGTCTAAAGTTTGTGTTTTGGTCGTGGAGGTTCTGTCTGCAGCTTTAGATCTTAGAGGTTTTCTCTCTTCGTTTACGAGCGTTAGCTTCCTGTCAGACGTCCTCATTTTAGATCTACGGGATTCTGGACCTGAAGATCCTTCACGTCCTTAATGGAGAACCGCAGCTCCTGAATTTGTTCTTAAGCCTGGTTCTGAACAGACTAACCGGGCCGGTCCCAGAGACACCCCCTCCCCCGCCGGCCTGGTTTCCGTCATCTCTGCCCCGCTGGTGTGGTTCTAGCATTTCCTGTTCTAGTTTGTGATCTTTAACCAGCAGGAGGTGAAGCTGCAGACGTCACGCCTGCTTTTAAAACCAGTTTTTACCGCCGGAGCCTCTGCGGCCTTCACGACCTTCACGCTCTGCAGCTCTTTGTCTGCAGCTGGAGGCTGTTGTTGTTGTTGTTGTTGTTGTTGTTGTTGTTGTGCAGACGGGTTCCTCACGAGGACTTCACGTTTAACCAGTTTTCCTGAGGAATGCTGTAAATGCAGACGGCATGTGTTTTAATGGGGAGGAGCAGCATCCGGCTCCTTCCCTCCTCCAGGTTCTGTTGTCGTCATGGCGACCCTCCACATGCTTTACATATGCAAAGATCACAGCAGAACTCTGCTGAAGCAGGAAGAGATGCGCCGCAGACGGAAGGACGGCGGTGGAGTCAGCAGAGATCCGCCCCCAGCTTTCTGTTTCACGTTCAGTCCGACCGAGCCGGATTCCTCTGCTGGTTCTGCAGGTGTGGAAGCTCACCTGAACTCTGAACACCTGAACTTCTTCTCTGGGTCACGATGATCTCTGAGGAACAAGCTGCCTCGCTCAGGATGTTAGCGAAAGAACGTTTGGTGATCAGACCTGAACACGGTCAGATCTATTTATGCCCCACAATGCCGAGCGGTTCTGCAGGCGCTGCAGCTGCAGCCTGCGGTCAGATCTGCAGCTGGACGCTGTTATGTAAGGAGCCGCTCGCTGCTATTATTAGCCGTTTGTGAGGCTGTAGGAACACAAGCGAACACGCCGTCCTGGACTCTCCACAGACCCAGCTCAGACCTTCCAGATCCTCCGATGTGTCTGGAGCAGAGGTTGTAGTAGAGCGTCATCTGAAGATCCGTTTGAAAGGAACCAGCATGCTCTTGTGTGACGCCAAAATAAAAGCCCCTCAAACGATCCGAGGTTCTTTAGAACTGTAAAACGAGCTCTGACCAGAGTGTAAACCATGCAGGAGGAAGTGAAGTGTCTCCTGGTTTCACCACCGTTACTCTACAAACTCACAGAGGTGAACAGGTGGATTCAGGTTCAGACTTACGGGGAGCTCTCACACCTGTCAATCAAGCAGAGTATCCATGGCAACGAGCTCGGGTGTGGATCAGACCAGAACCAAAGATGACAGAGTGATGAACCCTCCGCTAGAATATGATAAGATATGGAAAAGACCTCAAACCTTCATGTTTAGATCGTCTTTGCTTTGAGTAAATCTAGACACGACATGCAGTTACACCTGCTGGTCATATGGGGGCAGTAAAACGTGGAGCGATTTATCGTATTAGTCGTCCGACTGTTCTATACAGGACAGAAGCTGCGACACTATGATTCCTGACATCTTGAAACAACCGTTTTAGTGGTTAAATAGACATAAACTGAAGACTTCTATTACTTTGATATTGAAGTTTCTCTGCGTTTTATTCTCTGATATTCAAACCTGTGTGAATGTGATCTCTTAAAGATCAAACTCTAAAAAACCCACTGACGTCTTTGGTAAAATGATCAAAACGATGTGTGGATACAGAAGAGCGTTCATTGATCTTAAATGATTATAAACCTGTTAAAATGGAGCTTTTCTTCTAAAGTCATTAAAGCCCGTTTCTTTAACCGCGTGTGTCTCTGTGTTTCAGGATTGCTTCGAGGACGCCTTCGACCGCACGCCTTCGTGAGTACAGCCTCACTGTTGTTCTGTTGGTGCGTGCGGTGAGAACCGTTTCCTGTCGGCGTCTCGCTGCTTCTCCTCTCATCTAGAGACCTTCTTGTGCGTTTCCAGCCTGACTCTTTAGGCTTGAGGTGGCGATGTGTGGGTGTTTGGTTGATTGTGTAACAGTGCAGCAGTGTGAGTGTTTGATGGTGAACCTCATGTGTCTGAGTGACGAGTGCACGCTCATGATTTCCTGTCAGTGTGTTTGTGTGTCTTTCTCCTCCATAATCACACACTCCTTCTGTGTGTACTCGTCTTTGGTACTGATGGGGACACTACACATTACAGACGTTTTAGGGACCGTGAAGCAAATGGGGACCAAAGATAAAAAACGCTTTAATCTTTAGATGTGATTGGTTCAGAGCATTTGTTTGTTTGGGTACTGGGTGATTTTTATTGTTCTTTTTTTTTCTTTTAAGCTGCCATGACGGGTGAATTTGTCCTCTGAGATCAATAAAGTTATATTCAATTCGATACTATTTCTGTAAATATGTTAGAAGTGAGAGTTCTATTCATTTATCTCCTCTCAGACATTAAAGATCACCATAAAATCTACAAAACCTTCAATAATCATAAAACTTACTTTTTTAATTGATAAAATTGATAAATTATGCTAATAAAATATAAACTTCTCTTTTTAAAGTGTTTGCACATAGATCAGAGAGGTTTTATAAATGTGGCTTTGGTAGTTAACCCTTTAACACCAGAGCTTTAGCGTCAGTGTCGACGTTCTTCTCATCACTCTTCAACCATTGAACGATTAACGTAATTCCAGTGGATTGTGAAGAAGACTAAAGCAGCTTTGTGTTGATATTCAAAACTCTGATTTATTTTTTGAGTTGGATTCATGTATTTTTGGCAGAGATCTACCTCAAATGGTAAAATAAACATTTTTTAATCACTGCTGACATGACACCACCTGCTGCTACATTGATAGAGGTGTCTTTTATTTTGAAAGGAAATCATGTTAACATCTCTCAAGTGTTTCATATTTTTTTAAATATTTTTTCTGTATATTTATGTGAAAAAAGGACCCACATGGTTCTGTCAGTGTTGGAGGTTGCAGACCCCTGTGTGGGACGCTAATGTTAGCTTCCACAGATACATACATGTTTACCAGGTTACTTTGATAAATCTTTGTTTTTATTCCATAATCCTGGACGTATTTCTCTATGAAGGTTTGAACTTTGAGAGAAAAGAGTGAAAATGTTCATTTCTGTCTGATAAATGTGTATAAAGTGAGTTTTACAGCCTTAAAACATCTAGAACTATTGTAAAAACATGAGATCATAACCGCACTGATTCTATTATTTTTAGAACGTACGTACTGCGATAAACGATAAACTCTGAATGCTAACATAAATCTGATCCTAGGAACCCTCGGACATCTCAGCTGATGCTTGTGTGAGAGGAGTTTGTAAATTATTGCCTCAGTAGAAGACAGAGACACTCGTAAATGTTCCGGCTGAACGTTTAACGTCAGTAGGTCTTAAATCTTACCCTGAATGTTTCATTCAGTCCGTTAAAAGTGTGTCTGGCTCCGTTCTCCACAGCAGATGTGTTGCAGCTCATGATGTGTCATGTGATGCAAAACGAACAAACTGGAATGTCAAACAACAAGTTAGCTGACTGACATTCTTGTAAAACAAAAAGTGACAGACATGGTTGAAGAAATGTCAGAAAGTTCTGCTTTCTGTTCCACTGAACCAGCAGGTTCTGGTCCGGTTCTATTAGGGGCTCAAACGTGATCCATCTCACCCTGAATAAACCTGCAGAGCAGCCGAGACGTTTGTGCGTCTCTGTGTGATTTACAAATAAATCTGTCCTGTCTTGTCTGCTTTCACAGCAATTAAGTCGTTAAAGCTCGTCTAACAAAGGAGGAAACGGCTGCAGGCGGGAGGGGCGCGCTGCCGTCTGTGGTACTGATCTACAGCCGGAACCAGGAGGGTGTGGGAGGGGCCACAGAGGCACCTGAGCCATGGGCTTTCATGTCTTCATAGGAGCAGAAAAAGATGATAGATTCACATTTTTAGCTGTTTGTAAGATGGTCACATGATTCAGATCCTTCAAACTATGAGAGTGAATCAGAAATGGATCGGTTGGTCGACTCAACAGTGTTGGATCATGTCAGACTGGATCCATAGGTTACGATAGAGTGGTTTCACATGTCATCAACTTGATCCATCATTCATCCAAGTTGGTGTTTTGGCAGCATTTTACCAACAATCAGATAAATGAAGGGAGTGGATGACTGCTGTTTGGTTTACAATAGACTGAATAGAAGACAGTTCGTCAAACCAGATTTCCCCAAAATCCTCAAGCAAACCTGATGGTTGTTAGGACACGCCCGATAATGTGGTTGATGACCTCTTAACCCAAAGGCAATGCCCTTTTTAGGATTCATTTATTCATCAAATTGCAAAATAAAATCTATTTTATTTATTCTCATTTCAACTTCCTTAAATATGAACCCTTTAACATCAGAGCTTCAGCTCCAATGTTCTTTGAATTACCTTAACTTGTCAACACAGTCAGGAAGTGTTGGTGGAGGACTCGGGATGTGAGAGACGATGTAATAAATGAGCCAAAACATGATAAAAACCATGAAGAACCACAGAGAGTCAGAACAGGACAGATGACCAGGATTACCTGAAAACCTTCAACAGGCTGAGGGCAATTAACAGAAATGTTAGAGTCCCATTAGTTGTCACACCCATAAGTGTGTGAAATGTGTTCTCTGCATTTGACCCCTCCCCCTGAGGGAGCGGTGAGCTGCAGAAACAGCCGCGCTTGGAACCATTTAGTGGTTTAACCCCCCAATCCAACTGGGTCCCATTTTAAAGTCTTTGGTCTGACTCGGCCAGGATTTGAACTCACGACCTTCCAGTCTCAGGGCAGACACTCTACCACAAGGCCACTGAAGTCAGCTGTGGATCGTGAACCTGAAACAGGTGTGACTGAGGGACAATTCAAAACAGAAATGACCGAAACACCCAAACCAAAGTTCTCAACCCTGACAGTACCCCTCTCCAAAAGGGCAGATCCCAGATGCCCAAAACCCAAAAATCCTCGAGAGATCAGAGGCGGTTCTTTATTTCAGTTTTTAAAACAGCCTTAAATGGAAGTGTAAATGTCAATGTCTCTTTCTGCTCGTCTAGAACATGTCGGATGGATCTGCAGACGGCCATCCAGGAGACCCAGTGTGCTCTGAACCTGGTCCTCAACAACAAGTTCTCTCAGGCGCTGGACCTGCTCAAGCCATGGTAACTAACGCCTGTAACGTCTGAGTTTGTTCAGCGCCCACCAAACGGGCAGCCATCTTTTTTTCTGGTCATTTGTACATAAAAATGTTTGTATAACTTTTATTTGAAGCTTTATGACGGCAATAACCATATCTCTGTTTGACCTGTGAGGCAGAGCTGACATTACAATGTCCCACTCACAGCTGATTACCTGGTTCAGGTGTGTTCAGTCAGAATTAGCTTATCCAGGTAATCAGCAGCAAGAGTCGGGTTACCTGGAAAAGGAGCGAGATAGTGGGTCTGTGTGACCAGGGTTGGGCAGCTGTGTTGACAGTACGGTTGTTATCTCCTCACCACACACCTGGTGTGTACCTGCGTTCTCGTCCTGCAGGTGGAAGGACAGCATGTACCACGCTCTGGGTTACAGCAGCATCCTGGTGATGCAGGCCACCATGACCTTCGAGCAGAGAGACATCCAGGCCGCCATGGCCACCATAAAGGAGACCCTACAGACCTGCCAGAGGTGAGAGGGCCATGAGATGGGCGGAGCCTGTGGTAAAGTGACTCAGGGGTTGGGAAGGTCGCCATCTTGTGATGATGTGATGTCATCAAACACTTAGTGAGGCTGTTTAACCCTTCATTGGTCAACGGCGACGGCAAGATAACACTCTCTTTGACCTTGTTGGAAGGCCACACCCCATTCACTAGAAAGCTGGTTACACTAAACCTATCAGAGGTTTTGAACGTTGGGTGTAGGGACCAGCAGGCTCCGCCTACTTTTACTGAGGCTTCTGATCGGTCAGTTTATAAATTGAACTAAAGAATAAATATATAAAATATGTTAAAAAGGTATTGGAGTTAATGTTTATTCTGGCCAATAAAATGATAGAAGTCTAAAGATTTGGTTTCTTGGCGTCAAGATTTAATTTATTTTACGTTTGTTTTGTAAAAATCATCTCTCTAGAATCTCATCTGAATCTGCATCTCAAAAATTGGACAAATTCTTTTCTCCTGAATTTTAGCTGAACCTGTTTAAAACTGAATAATTAAAAAAAGAAAAGTCCAAACTTTGATAAAATAAAGCTCAAACTTTGTATTGGCTCTGAGGATGTGTCTTGACCCAGTTCTAAAATATTTCTGTCATTTACTTTATTCTATAAAACATTTGTAATTTAAATGAAGATGTCATGACATCCTCTGACCACAGGGGGCAGTAGAGAGCATCATGTGTTTTCTCCTCATTTAAAGATCAAAACTGTCTGCAGGTTCAGGAAGAGGAACTCCGTGGTGGGATCTCTGTCCAGTCTCATCAGCAAACAGACCAACCTGCAGGAAGGTAGGTGTTTCTCCACGCCGGCGGTGGGAGGAGCTTCACGTCAGGAGCGTCACTGTTGTTGTTGCTGTGCTTCCAGAGGAGATGCATGCAGAGCTCTGCTACGCCGAGTGTCTCCTGCAGAAGGCCACGCTGACGTTTGTGCAGGTCAGAGCGCCGTCTGTGGTCCAGTTTCAGGTTTTAATCAGTTCCTGTCATGACCTCCAGGGGGAGCTCATGTTGATCACCGTAAACACAACTCTGTTTAGTTTGATTCTTCTGTTGGCGTGAAGTAAGCCCGCCCTTATTTTTAAGCTCAAATTTCTTTATATATCATCAGTAAATTGATTCAAGAACTTGTCAAAAACACCATAATCATTGGAGCCGGTCTTTGACTATTGACCGAATATGTGGGAGAGTTTCTAAAATACCACAAACGTTTGCAGGATTTCTAGACATTTGAAAGATAGTCCATACTCCTTTATCCAAGATGTTGTGACCAATTATGCAACTAACATAACTAGCGTATTCTGAGAAAGGAGCTTTATGCTAATATCCATCACTTGACTGTGTTTACGCAGTTAATGTAAGCTAGCAGATTCTGCGAAGATTAGCTTTACGCTAATATCCAACACTTTACTGTGTTTACGTGATTATCATTAAGTAGAAGATTCTGACGTAGAGAAAAATGTCTTTACGGCAATATTTGCTCAAAGACATGTTTCTCCACGTCAGAATCAGCTGGAATTACTTTAATTTCATAAAGTGTTGAAGAGTTTCTGTCATTCAAAGAGCGTTTGTTATTTCACCGTCACTGACAACATCTCAGGTGTTAAAGATTTCATGTTTCATGAATTCCGTCTAAACTAAATTAGTCTTTTCTGTTCCGGTTCTCCAGGATGAAAACATGATTAGCTTCATCAAAGGAGGCATCAAGATCCGAACCAGCTACCAGATCTACAAGTGAGTGACTCGATGAGACGAACCGGACGATTCGGTTTATGTTCGGAGGACAAATGAACGATCCCATCGTTTCTTCTTCAGGGATTGTCAGAACCTGCTGTCCACTGCTCAGGGCGTGACTGAACAATCTGATTTGTTCAGACAGTTTGAGGGCGGAGTCAAGCTGGGCATTGGGTCCTTCAACCTGGTGGGTCAGCTGATGTCCTCTAGCTAATAGTTCTGTGGTTTATGCTAACCGGCGCCGTCTCCTCTGGTTCCAGATGCTGTCTCTCCTCCCTCAGCGGATTCTGAGGTTGCTGGAGTTCATCGGGTTCTCAGGAAACCGGGTCAGAACATTTTCTCCTGCAGCTGATTTTCTAAAGTTGAAGGAGGATTCTGATGAGGGTTCTGTTTCTGCAGAGGTTTGGTCTCTCTCAGCTCCGAGAGGGCGCCTCCAACCACAGCCTGCGCTCCATCCTCTGCGCCTTCACCCTACTCTTCTACAACACTTACGTCTCCCTCATCCTGGGTAGGAACACTTCTCCTCCTCCATCGTCCTCATTGAATCGTTTCAGTGGAGGTTTACTTAGACCGACTCCTGCTCCGACTGTTTCAGGAACGGGGGAGGGGAACCTGGCTGAGGCTGAAGCTCTGCTGGAGCCGTACCAAGAAAAATACCCAAAAGTACGTCCTGCAGGAAACAAGCGTCTTCATTTGTTTACTCAAATGTGGTTCTAGTATCAAAGGACGTTTATTTACCTCACAATCTTTCAGGTTTGACACACGGAAGGATTTCAAACGTCATCGTACATTCAGATGTGCGGAACGTTTTCTGCTAAAGTCTCAAACTACGTTCACAGGAGTGCAGTTCGTGGTACCAGCTTCACTGCTGAATCAATGTACAGACGTGTTCAGTCGTCCTGTGGTACAAGTTCAGCACCAGATGCAGCAGAGTTCAAATGTTCATGTCGCCTCAACCAATCAGTTTCTCAGTTTTGGTCCATGATGTAATTAATGAGTCAAAAACTAACATGGAGGAGAATCTGATGGTTCTCCTGAACTTTGATCATTTTTTTATTTTTATTTAGACAATAAGAATTCTCATTTTTTTTCTAATTTTTCCTTATTCAAGTGAACATTTGCATTGTAGGACTGAGTATCGCCAATGCTTAACAGAATTGAACGATTCAAATTTAAGTTCACACATTTGTTTAAAATTACATTAATAATCTGCTATATGTTTTCAATAGATTCATATTAATCTGATCCAGTTCACATACTGTTAAATGTATTATTAAAATTATAATGAGATTGTTAATATCATTCAGTGTTATATGGATTCTCAAACAGAGAAGCTCCAACGATTGTTCTGCCTCTCCTGGAGGGAGTTTCAGTTTGACCACTAGGTGGCAATCGCGCTTTAGAAGTGCACCTTATTCTAGGAGAAGAAGAAATAAAAACTGTATTTCAGACCACAAATAGATACTTTAAAAATATTTCCTTAAAAGAATTTGGAAAATTCATATAGAGATGATCATTTAGTCAGAATGTATGTTTAGGTCGACCTAGCGTTAGCATTAGCCGTCCTATGGGAAATTCCATTATACGAGGACAAAACTTCAGACTTGGATCTGGAGTCAGGAAAGGTTCTGGTCGGACGCTTGCCTTTGCCCTAATACCTTTCCACAAATCAATGGACTTCATGGTGTGAGGACAGTAGCTCCGCCCTCAATGGTCCGGTCCATTTTTCTATGGACCTACAACCAACAGGGGACCAAAAATAGTACGAGTCGATCCGGCCTAATGGTTCCAGTTTATAATGGAAACGCTCAAAGTATTGTACTGGACCGGACCGGACCGCTCAGGGGAAACGAGGCAAAAGAGACAGAAGTACCGCTGAGAGCGCAGTGATTCGTAGATGGTGAATCTCATCGTACCAGGAGAATCTCTGAATGATCTGATGACCCCAGACATGGAGGCGTGGTTACTGACACTTTAGTGGAGCTCTTCACAATAAATAAACCTGATCTCTCATCATCATCCAGGTCTTTCATGTATCGATAATGAGATATAGAGTCAATGCTAACGTGTAGCGATGAGGCTAAAAACTCTTAACGGTAGCATTTACCATCTTTGACTTAGGAGGTAAAGATAATGACAAAACTTTACTTTGACGTTATTTTGGTTGATCCTTTTAACACCTGAGCTTTAAAATCCAGAGATTTTGATGTCAGACGTTTGATGTTATTGGGTTTGTTCTTCTCTGCTCTCATCCTGGGTTTGATTTCGGATGTTTCTCTGGTTGTATTTCCTCAGGGATCCATCATTCTCTTCTACTCGGCTCGTATTACTTCTCTGAGGGGAAATCTGGAAAAGGTTTGAATCTGTTTATTGGAAATGTGAAGCTCATCGTTCATGTAAAAACTGCTGAGACCTTCCTGGACTTCAGTGAACACGTCTGTTTTCCTGAACATCCCATAATAGTCAGGCCTTTCTGGTCTCAGACGTGTTTGTTCCGTTTCCTCCCGTCGTGTCACTGTGGCGTCCTCCAGGCGCGAGCGCGGTACGAGGAGTGCATCAGCAGCCAGCAGGAGTGGAAGCAGATCCACCACCTGTGCTACTGGGAGCTGATGTGGAACCACTCCTTCCAGCAGGAGTGGCAGCAGGCGTACCGCTACGCCGACCTGCTCTGCAGGGAGAGCCGCTGGTCCAAGGCGAGTTCCTCCGCCAGGTCGCGGTGAGGCAGAGTTTAACCGTCACTCCGTGTAACGGCGTCCTCTCTGCAGGCCATCTACGTGTACCAGAAGGCGGCCATCCTCAGCATGATGTCAGCGGAGGAGCTGGAGCGGACCGGCGAGGACCTGGGGGCGCTCTTCAGGTCAGTGTGACTCATGAATGCACAAGACCTGGATTTTTCCATTGTATCACTGAGACTTTTTCATTCAGGTTCTGATGATTCATCTGCTAGTTTTTAAAATATTTTTAATATCCAGACAGTATTTTCTTGTGAATTCTAGGTTTTTATTTTTTTTACATATTTAATTACTTTTGTTCTAAAGTTTCAAACAAAGTTTTCCTAATTAACCAATTAAATTCCTAAATGTTTCGCAGAAAATGAACTTTATTGAATCTTTGTCTTCAGTAAATTATCTAATAACTTTGTTAGATTTAGTGAAAGATTGAGTAAATTTTCCCTTAACTTTTCCCTTAAGCGTCAGAGTGGAGTCTTAAAACAGATCATTAGTTTCAGTAAAGCTGTGGTGGATCAAGACAACGAGCGCCGGGTGTAATTTCCCAAATCGATCTGATTCACCAGAACCTGGATTGATTCAATTCAGATTTTTTCTGATTCTTTGGATCCATTTAATTTGATTGAATACAATTAAATTTTGAGTTTACAGAGTTTAAACATTTAGACACATTTGTTTAGAAATATGTAAATGTATCAGTGTATCAATGTTTCTAAGACACATGAATGAGGAGAACAATGAAGTTCTTTCAAAAGAAAACTTCCTGTAAAATCAAATGATAAAACAGAAGCAATTGGTCATTTTATTCTACTTATCGACTTAGACTGGTATCGGTTTAAAGTCTGGGGTTGCCAAGTGTAAAAACGACGTAAAGATCCGAATCCTGAGAAATCTTCTGCAGATCCCAATTAAAAACAAGTTCTGGAGACAGTTCTGCTCTGAGCTCAGGTGTGCTTGCAGGCAGGTGGAGGGGCTGAAACAGCGGCTGGCGGGGAAGTCCATCCCCATGGAGAAGTTTGCTGTGAGGAAGTCCAGGCGCTACAAGGCCTCCAACCCCGTCCCCCTGGTCATCCCCGCGCTGGTGAGTGCACAGACGCGCAGAGGTCGTGGGGTCAAACCGCCCGGCGGCGTCCACTGACCCTGCCTGCTGTTTGCAGGAGATGATGTACGTCTGGAACGGCTTCAGCATCGTCGGGAAGAGGGCCGACCTCACCGAGTCTCTGCTGGTCACCATAGAGAGGGTGGAGCAGCAGCTGCAGAACGACCCCAGTGAGTCCAGATCCTGTTCAGACTGAAGCTGGTTTGACTCCGGTTTCATGTCGGTTCATGTCCTGACATGTTTGTACCGATGAACCTTCAAACGAGGTTCTTATTTAATGAACAAGAGAAATCCTAAAGTTTGAATTCAATAACTGCTGAGACGTTAGCATTAGCATTAGCATGCTACATCAGCTTCAGCTACAACAAAAAAGGACAAACGATTCTCATGTTGTGTAAAAACATCCGTCAAACGAGCGTCTACAGGCTAACGCGTCTGCCCCCCCCCAGACCCGACGGAGTACCATCCCGACGACAGCTGCCTGGTCCAGATGTTGAAGGGGCTCTGCCTGAAATACCTGGGCAGGTTCCTGCAGGCGGAGCTCTGCTTCTCACAGGTGTTGTCCAGGTAAACCTGCCGCTCCCGCCGCGCCCGCTCTGAGCCAGCGGAGCCTTCACCCTGACTCTGTGCTCCCGTGCAGCGAGGGCCGGATCCGCTACGACCACTACCTGGTTCCCTTCACGCTGTACGAGTTGGGTCTGCTGCAGAAGCAGCAGGGAGACTTCATCAAAGCCACGACGTACATCGAGAGAGCCAAGTAAGATCTGGGATCTGGGATCAGAGTCCAACGCTGGATCACTCAGAGATCAGTTAGACTAACGATCAAACTCACTCAGGGATTGTTTAGTTATTCAGCAGAAATCTGCATTTCTTCAGAGTTTTTTCTCCTCAGACGTTCTCTGGATGATCCAAACTCTTTAACTGTTTACACATTAATGTCACTTCAAGAGAATTACCACTGTAACATGTTTATCTGCATGTTGGTGCTTTAAATGAGTAAAGTTTTACAGATCTATACTTTACATTAGTTTAGTGTTACATGTATGCACTTTATGTTAGTAAAGTTTTGAATATCAACACTTTACAAATGTAATGTGTTATATATTGGCTCCTGACATCAGTAAAGTTTGATGTATTTTTACTTCACGTTAGTAAAGTGTTGCATATTTACACTTTACATTTCAGGTACTGTAAAGTGTAAATGTAATGATTTCCAGAACTTGATATTAGTACATTTTTATGTATCTGCACTTTACATTAGTAACAGGTAGTGTATTGGCGCTGGACATTAGTAAAGTTTTGTGTTTCTGGACTTCACGTTAGTAAAATGTTGCATATCAGCATTTTATATTAGTAAATTATTGAGTATTGGTACTTTATGCTAGTAAAGTGTTTTGTATTGACACTAGACATTAGTAAAAGTTTATATTTCCTCACTAATGTTAGTAAAATGTTGCATATATAAAGTGTTCCATATTGGCGCTTTGTTTATTTACATTTGCATATTGACATTTTACATTAATAAAGTTTTACATATTGGCACTTTACATTTGTAACGATTAGCACACAAGAACTTGAAAATAGTAAAGTTAAATGTATCAGTACATTAGTAATGTGGTGCTCATTGACACTTGGAATCAGTAAAGTTTTGTGTTTCTGTACTTTTCATCTGTAAATTGTTGCATATTTGGCTTTAAGCTGCTTTTTTCAGCTTCAGAAAACATCAGTATGAAGCCATCCTAAAAGAAAAAAAATGTTTTAAGTACAACTTTAAAGCTTTAAATTTACGGAAAAAGAAAGTCATAATTGTTAAATGATGATAATAAAGTCGTATTTTTATTACTTTAAAAGTTAGAGACTAAATTTCTTAATTTTCTTCTTGTTAATTTACATGTTTTTCCAAGTCGTAAATTTAGAACTTTCAAACAAGTATTACTTTTTTTGAACGTCACTAAACTCATGTTTACGTCTGAGGTTTAAAATCAAAACGTTCTCTAAAACACCAATAATAAAAACGTACAATCATCCCATGTTTTTATGTTTCAAACTCTGCTGTTTCCTCCATCAGGATGAACTACAAGGACTACTCCATGGAGTCCAGACTGCACTTCAGGATCCACGCCGCCCTCAACAGCCTCAAAGGCTCGCCCGTCAGCACCCCATAATACTCAGCGGACGAGGACTCGTCAGGGTTTGGATTTCATCACCAGGGACTTTTTAATCTGCTTTAAAACTCTAAAACTGTTTATTTTTATTAGAGATTACAGAAACTTCCTGTTAGCAGGGGGCGGCTAAAACGGCTAGCTACGTTTGATCAATAAAGTTTTATTCAGACCGACGCTCTTTCAGTATAAAAGCACAAAGAACTGAGGAGCATTCCTTTACCGATAAAAGATCAAAAAAGTTTTAGTTTATTCTGAACCAAACCTGAAATCTAAAGTTTATTGATTTTTGACAATTCATGGCCTTAAATAACGTTTAAGCTTCTGCTTTTACTTCAGTGAGTCTGAAGCTAACGTCGTGCAGCTGCTTTAGCTGTTGTTTAATCACTTTAATCCTGATCCAAACGGATCTGATTCTGAGCTCAGATCAGCAGGAGTTCCTGCTGTAGCATGGCGTCCATTTACAGACGTTAGCATACCTGCTCCACGCTAACGCTAGCTGCAGTTGTCTCGTTTTTGCGTCATCCTTTACACACATGTAGCTGTGAGTTAACGTGGAATCATGTGATTTAATGCTAGCATCAGAGACCTAGCATGCTACATGCAGCAGCCACACTCACAAAACCTGGTCTGATGAGGAGTCAGGCTAAAGACACTATTTAAAATGCTAACCAAGGTTAGTTCAGGTTTGGCTAAAGATGAATTTATGGATAAATGACAATAAGATGATTTTTGTTTGTTTTCAGGGACACTATATAAATATAAATATATATTCAGGCTTTAACGCTTCCTTTGCCTTCAGCGGATCCTTAGCTCTTTCTTTGCGCTCCAGCCTTCTCACCGATCGTGGCTTATAGGAACACGGAGCGATCCCCTCATTCCAGACCGGATGCACACGCGACAGAGATTAGACGGGAAACGCTGGATCGCACCTTTTATTAGCAGCAATAGAAGCAACTCTGCCGTCCGTTTGTCGGACGCGAAGCAGCTTTTTCTAGAGACGCTTTTGCTCTTCTCTGCTTTAAATGAATCTTATTTTGACCAAAAGGAATCGTCTCCGCTAATGCTGTTGTGTCGTCCGGATCAAAGCTTTTCCCAAAGAGCGAAGCTGCCTTTTGTTTTCTTGTATTGTTCTACCGTAAATTGTTTTGATCAAAAGATAACTTTTATTTTGAAATGAAGCACAAGGATGTTTATTTACAAGTTGAAACAAAAACGAGTTTGTCAACAAAGAGCAGTGGAGTCGACCGTGACCCGTCTTTGCTCCATGTTGGAGACGGACCGGCGGTTCTGTTCTACTTGAAGGATCCCGGATCCTCAGACGTTCTTCATGAACCGAATGTATCGACCGGAAGACCAAACTGTTGTGTTTTTGTGCCTGTACACGTTTTTTTATGATGGAAAACATCAGCTTTGAACAACTGAAAGCTCATAAAGCAAAAGCAGAGAAACCATCATCAGCTGAAGGATTGTGGGAATGAGAACCTCACGACTGGTTCTAGCTAACGCTGCTAAAGTGGAGGAGAAGAAACATTTCACGTCAGATGAAGGAACAAACAGCAGTTTTCATGGATGAACTCCTGATGTACATGCTAACGCTAACTGTATAAGCTAATGTTAGCTATACCATGGATGAACTCCTGATGTACATGCTAACCCCTGATATACATGTTAACGCTAACTTCATTAGCGCTAATGCTAACTGCATAAGCTAACGTTAGCTATACCATGGATGAACTCCTGATGTACATGCTAACCCCCAATATACATGCTAACGCTAACTGTATAAGCCAACGTTAGCTATACCATGGATGAACTCCTGATGTACATGCTAACGCCTAATATACACGCTAACACTAATTGCATTAACATTAGCATATACCATTGATTAACTCCGGATGTACATGCTAACCCTTGATATGCTAACGCTAACTGCATTTGCATTAGCAATTAGCATGCATTTAATGAATTAACTCCAAATAAAAAGGCCAACTGTGTTAGTGTTAGGATGTACATCATAGATGAATTCCTGATGTACAAGCTAACTGTGTTAGCATTAGCATGTATATCATGGATGAACACCTAATGTACATGCTAATGTCAACTGCATTAGCGTTACCTGCTCTAGTGTTATGTAGATCATGGAGGAACTCTTGATGTAAATGCTAACAGTATTAGCGTTAGCACGTATATCATGAATGAACTCCTGATAAACATGCCAACCACATTAGCATTAGCATGCATATCGTGGATGAACTACTAATGTACAGGCTAATCCAAACTGCATTAGCGTCAGCATGTATATCAGGAGTTCATCCATTAAAAACATGATAACTGCATCAGCGTTAGCATGTATGCTACGGATGAACTCCTGATATACATGCTAACTGCATTAGCACTGCCGATTTAGCATCAGCGGTACAGACCAACGTCAACAACGTCTAAATTCTGTTTTTAATGAATACTGTTAAATTTTCCGGTTAGCACAAAGGACAAACACTGCCTGCTACGTTAGCATCGTAAAACTATTTCATTCTCACATTAGCTAATGCTAATTTAGCATGCTACTGCTGCTGTTTGTTCAGCTAAAATAAACAGAAAAACTGCAGTTTTTACTATTTTTAATATCTCCACCATGAGATCGCCCCAAATATTAACAGTTCATACGACTAAAACACTGAAAGTTTTATACGATTACTATGTGGTAAATGATAAATATTCTATTAAGTTACTTTGTTTTTAATTTAGGACATTCAAATCTTTATTGCTAAGAGTAAATGGTGTTGCACACGGTAGTATACGGTTTAAGGTCATGATTCATCCCAACATCTCGGATTAAATGGTCATAGGATGATGTCATCGTGTTCAGTCTCGTATTTTTAAACGGTTTCCTTGTTTTTGCCTTTGGTTTGTATGTTGGAAATAATGTTCAGGTTCATCTGCAGTTCCTTTACTACCTCAGTCTCCTTCAGTCTTTCTGCTTTTCTTTTCATCAAAGTTGATTCTTAAACTTTTGCTTCAGTTCTGCCTCACAAGAAAACACTATTCTGTTGATGAATCTGTGTTCTAGAAAATGAATAAAGATTGAAGTATTTTGAACACAAACTGTTATAAATAACATCATTTAAATTATTATTGCAGACAGCAGTTTGTGTTGGTGCCTCTGTCCGTCTGTGTGCTTTATGACTGCATGTTGTTGAATCCGGACACAGATCTCTGCATGGTTTCTGTCTGGAGGACAAACGCTTCACCACGAGGACGGGAGGATTCGGTGCAATAAAGTCAAACATGGACGTCCTTCACGTTCTGCTGTTTTTGTTCTGGTCTGTTTGTTTCCGTCAGTCCAGCAAAAGGAAATCTGTCGTAGTTCCATCATCGACACAAAGTCTCTGGTTTTCTTTGCTCTCATCAACCTTTAGACCAGGAGTGTCAACATAATCGCAAAATGGGCTGAAATCCAAAACCAACCTGAGGTCAGAACAGGATAAACGTTTATTGAACTCTAAAACTACATATTTACAACGATTAAATCGTAACTTTTTAACATAATTATGAACTAGATATATAGCATTACCTGTGATAATGCTAGTGTGAATGCTGTAAACTGAATTTGGCCGCTGAAGATGCTGAAATTGAATGAATCCCTTTCTATGACAAATCCGTTCTCACAGGTTACCATGGTAACCAATTCAGTCAAAACATAAAAAAACAAATTGGTGATATTTAAGCAGGCAATGATCTTCTCCCTCGTTGTGATATAGATTAAAATAAAGTGTCCGTTTGGTGCATAAATTGGAATACTCTTAAACGGTTTACACACTTTCTTGCTACTCCAAGACCATTTCTCAAATTTAAATCACAAACACATTTTTTTATTCTTAAGTACCAAACTGTGTTTTCAGAACTCCAAATAAAGGACGTCTTCATTCAGATGTTGGGACGGTTTCATCATTTTAGCACTTTTTAAGGACCGCCCACCTGGAAGACATTTAAGCTTTTCTGTATCCTTTACTCTTGTTTATGGAAGGGATAAAAATTATCTTTTGAATGCTTTATATAATATTTTTCCCATTTTCTATCAGATATAACCCTAAAATACATGTAAATAAAGCCCTGCATTTCTAAATTTGTGACAATCGTTTTCTGTTTTTCTGCATTAGTTCCTCCTGGTTGGAATTAAAATCTGTTGATCTGCTGAATGTTGATCCGTTTTCTGTCATGTTCAGTTGATCAATAAAACTATTTAAAATAAATAAGTGCTACAACTCAAATTTCAAAGCCCCTGAAGTTCAGGTTTTACAAATGCTAAAGCAGAAAATAATTAAGTTTTAGCTGAAAAACGTTCAAATGAAAACATGTGGAAGCCTGAAGCTTCAGGATATTCACAGTAGCAAAAGGTTGAAACTTAAATTGATGAACATCTGAGCAGATCAAGAAGCTGCTTCCATCTTTATTCTAAAAGCTGAAAGTTTCTGCAGATCCAGAAATCGTAAACATGAAAAGATCTCATGAACATTTAGTCCCCAAACCATCAAGTCGTTGGAAGATTGAAGATTTTAATTTTTAAAGATTTTTTTGAACTCCTAAAACATTGTTAAAAATAAATATAAATATATATAAAGTAGGTGCAGAAACATCAGGGATGTCTTAAACTCAAACTTTAACCTCAGCATCTGATGTCCATCCTGATCTGGTCTGAGGACTGGAGAACAGTCTGATATGGGAAAACTGCAGCTTTCTAATCATTAGAAATATCACATTTGGAGTTAAAGCTGCAAATATGGAAACAAATCTAATCTTAGCATTTTTAGGGAAAAATAAAAAATAAAAAAACACCACGCAACCAAAAAGGATTTCTTTTCCATAAACTACTTTATTTTTAATTGGTCAGTAATGTGATATAAAACGTCAGAAATCAGTTAATTCATCGTTGATCCAGCAGCTGCAATAGTTTCTGTAGGGCGGCGATAGAAGATCCAGGTCTGACGTTTCAGAGCAGAAGATCACTCAGAGTTTCAGTTCTGATCCTAAAAGACAAAACTAGAATTAGATATTTGATGATAGAACAAGATTAAACTGAGTATTCAAACGATGGAGAATCAGGAACAAACGAGCTGGTCTGGGAAAAGCTCCCTGCTCCGGTACATTCTGACCAACAGATCCATGAACGTCTGAGCTGGAATCTGGATCAGAACTGGATTCATCGGGTATTGAGAGTGTAAACAGAGGGATGATGGAAAATCAGTATAGGCCTACTTCAGGTGACTTTCTAATCAACTCCTGCTGCTCTGCAGAAACTCTGTCCTAAACAACGATGGCATCATTCCTTTGGAACACTTTGAAATTGGATCAAAAGATGATCAGAGATTATGAAACATTATCATTTTTGTTTCTACAAAAACTGCATCTGGAAACTGATCTAAACTTCTTTCTGCTGCTTTCAAAGTCCTCCATGCTGGAAGAGACTTCTTCTCCAGGAACCTCCAGAGACGGATCATTTCTTTGACGCCGGAGTTCCACCGACAACCCTCTGCATTTACCCGGACTTGGGACCGGCACAAGAAGCACTGGACCGTGCTGCATGTGGTTGCATTACTAAACCAAACTTACAGTTTAACATTTCTATATTATTAACTTTAAATTTGATTCTAGAAGTATTGGGGAGTTTTATTCAATTGACATTTGGAATAAAAACCTGCAGCTTATATGTAATCGGCCATTTTCTAGATACTTTACAGCATTTTATATAAAAAGATTTAATAAACTCAAACTTTGTTTTCTGGCTTTTCTGGCTGATAAATTGTCAAAAAAAAATGCTTTGACCAAATCATTCTGCTTAGAAATCCAAACATTTAGCATAAACCAGCTTTTATTACTTGTTAAACTTGTCCTGTCCAGCAGATGCAGCTGAAGGCCTCTCGTGTTGGACAGATGTTAGTTTAACAAAAGGAGTTTGAATAAAATCCAAACTCCTTTTGTATTTGAGCCAAAGCTGAGTAACCATGATGCATTTCTGCATTTCTGGTCGGACCGGACGGAAACAAAGAGGGAAATGGAGAGATGATAGAGAAGGGAGGAAAGGAGGAAAGAGTTTAACTGAATAAGTTGAAGAGAAAAACCTCAAATAGTTAGTACTGTACTTGAGGGTATTTTAGTCCATTATAGATATATTTACTAAAGTAAAGTAAAGTAAGTTAAACAGACAACTGTATGTATATAGTTTGAGTTCCTAACGTCACTATTTTTTGTAAAACATTTTCCTGATGCTCCAGAATATTTCCTCTTCACATGAAAACACGTTTACACACATTCTAAATAGTAAAGTTTGAAATAATCCTGTATTTGTTTATAATCTATGCTTGAAATAAATCAAATAGAACAATATTCTCAGACTGGTTTGATCTAACTACCAGCAATAGGATTCATTCTGTGGGTCAGTGAAGAATAAACTGAAAACATGTCCTTTAGTCGGCTCAGAACCAACATTTCTAAAGTAGCTTCAGAAGCTTTGAGGTCCACTCTGATCAGACGTCACGGATCTTCATGCAGCTGCAGAAGAACCAGAAGAACAGAGTTTACTCCATCCGTGACTTTCTCCTCATGTTCAAGATTCATTTTCACTTCATTGAAATTCAGAGGAGATTTTTGGGGGGGGGGGGTTACAACTTCTTGAGCATCCATTCGTGTCCATCTAAAGTTAGAACAACTCGTCCATCACGACTTTGTTCTCCAGCTTCCTTGTAGTTCAACAGTTTTGATCATTTTCCTTTGGAACAGTGAACATTTGTCAGGAAAACTTTTGTAAAGTTTGTGTAAATGTCTCCACTGAACTCAGAATAAAGAGTCGTTCTGTCTTCAGCTCAACAGCAGAACTTTACTTTTCAGGTCAAATATCCGGTTCAGATGAAGAAATCCAAAAGTTCCTTCCTGGTCTGTTGAAGGATGTCGATTATGAAGATTCCACATATAAAAATAAGTGACTCCTCCACAGATACAGTCGAGATCCCAAATGTTTATGAAACCACGTCTGAGTAAATCCAAAAACCCCAAGATGTTGGTATTCTACCATCAACACATTGAACTTTAGTACGTTGGTGATCATCTGTGAAGAAATCATCTGTTATTGCATGAATTCACCTTTTGACTGAAGGTTCCTCCTTTATAAAGTACAACAGCAAGAATGAAGAAACACATGGACCTGAAAACACTGAATCTGAACGTTCAAACAACAGTTTTAGTCGCTGCTGTGATGAAGAGTTCTGATGCTCCGACTGGAGAACGTTCTTCCACCAACAGAACCAAACAAACCATCATTGGATGGAAATGTTTAAAGTTCAGATCCAGCAAATGTGACCAATAACAGACAGTGAATCTAGTGACATCATCACGCCTGTAAGAATAAAAATGTTGATTAAATTGTTTTAAAACAACAACAGGGTCATTTAAATGGAAAACATTTAAAATTGGTCCAAAGTTTGATTGTTCAGAGAACAGACTCATGAGGACAGTGGACTTCACCAGCCAAACACTGAGTGACCAAGTTCCTGTAACTGATGCTGACATGCAGATACATGGAGGCTGGAAAGAAGAATCCCAATCAAACAAAAAATGAAAATCAGGCAGATAATTAATAATATCCGACCTTCAAAAGTCAGATTTCTGATCCTTCAAGAGAAGAACCACAGAAGACAAACAGCTTCATGCATTTAGTGAATCATTTCAACAGGTTTAAAGATGAAACATTCTGAATAACATCTGAAAACAAACACCTGGTTATTTTAGGATGGAACATTAAAAAACAAATGTAGAATCTATCCAGTTTAATCACTGGATAAAGAGCATGAATGAACATCAATGATTGACAGAACAAATCTGGAGAATCTGCTAAAAATGAGTTAGAAATATTTTAACCTGCAAGAAAAACAAAAATTAGGGTCATTTTAACAAATGACAAGTGATGACATCATGAAGAGGGTTAGTGTTAATAACATCTCCTGAACACTGACATGTTAAATATTCACATCAACACATCCGTAAGAGATGAGCCTCTGAATGTTGATGCATTTCATTGTGGAGCATTTGATTCAAACTGCTCAACATACCAAAAAAAACAGTTTAAAAACAAATGTAATCGCTCCAGAACGGACCTTCCTGTGAACAAAATCATTTAAACATCTTTCAGATGTTAGTGGGGAAAAGGTTCATTCAAGTGACATTTATAGCAGAAAAACAACATTTACCCCAAAATGTGTTTGTAGTAGAAATGCAGAAACACAAAGGCTGTTGGGGAATATTCAGTGACAGGCAGTTTATTCTGCCTCCAGAGAGAAAAGTACATGGATTAGAATGTAAATCAAGTGTACATGGTTTTCATGTACAGTCAGGCTGAAAGAGCAGGTTAGACTTTGAGGGCAGAAGAGAATATTCAATACATGAAATTCAGAGTATTCAAGTCAATGTGAGGGGGAGAAAATCCAACTGTCACCCATCAGTACAAGTTTGTCAGCTTATGAACTTCAATTTAAATGTAACACGGACCTCAGAACAAAACCCAAACCAACAGAACCATAAACGCATCACAAAGCATCGGTTTGAGCCCAGAGGCTTTTGTTTGGAAAATTACCACATTCAACCTGAAAAAACAAAATTCCTTCCGTTTTAATGACTTTCATGAACCATTTGGACATGAAATCAGCTGCTACCATCCCAAGTAGATCCAAACCTTAACGTGGTTTTTCAAAATAAAAGTCCTCAGGTCCACTTTCCTTGTTGGACCACCTGAACTGGAATCCTTACGCAGCCGAAGTCTCAGTTGTGTAGTTCCAGTGGGTATTCGTTTGTGTTTTCTGAACACTGTTGTCTTTAGGTTGGTAATTCCAAGAACTGATTTCACTTTCATGTCCAGGTCCAAACAAAAATATGTGTCCAAGAAACCATTTCATGACTCCACACTGACGTTCAGCTTCATTTCACTCTTAATTCATCCCAAGTCTTATGAACATCTATATTCCAACTCCATAGTTAGTTTGTTGAACAGTAACATTCATCATCATTCTCTGTAAGGAGTTTCATAGATACGAGTAGAAGTGTCAGAAGTTGAGTCCTTGGACCATTTTTACCAGCAGTCGTTCATCAAAATCCTTTCAATGGATCCAGTTTGGTGAATAATCTTTAAACATCTTGAGTTTGGCATCATGTACACAGAATTATTTTACTCTAATGCCAGAAGGTAGTGAATATGTCTATAAACAGGCTTTACATCACCTTCAATGCTGCCCAAATGTCAAAGATTCAAATTTATTCTCAGTAAATCAGGTCCTGCAGGAACAAAAACACCAGTTTGGAACTTTTGACTGTAGCCATCGGTCCTCCGTTGTAAATTAATGGGTCATTTATTTGCACATGTGGCTGTACTTTCATGATCCAATGTCCAGTTTTCCAGTCAGATCTCCATCCTTTGTTCCGATGTTTTCATTGGTTTAAGGTCCATTTATACAGTTCCATATTGAGAGATTACAGTTGTGTCCAGATCATAGACCGTAAAAAGATGGACATCACCCATAAAAGAAATGCCAAATCAGTCGCCATTTTCTGTTCTACAAGCACCGACATTTGGAGTCAGTCGACTGTTGTGGTCCAAGTCATGTTTCTATGGCAACTACTGTCACCAATCATGACTAAGCTTATTCCAAGTCCACTGACAGCAGCTCAGGAGAATCTGTCAAACGTTTGAGGTTCAGTAAAAGCTTCTCTAGAACTCCACAGGATGTTGGCTTCTGGAGCCAGTAGGTACTTCCTGTTTGGAATCCAGAGAGAGTCCAGTCATATACAGTCGATGGTCCAAATCTATTCTTAGTTCTCTAATGACCTTCAAAGATTTTTCTTAAAATTTGCAGCTTTCCAAGATTTGTGTTTCCACATTTTCACATGAAGCAATGCTCTGAAGTAGAGCTCATCTCCACATCTTCTACATTCAATGTCCTGCAATCTTTGCTTTCGTCTCCAGTGAGTCACGAGTCTCTGCGACTCGGAGCATCCTGTTGAAACCCAACAGTCTGAGCGTTCTAGAGGAAATCCTCCTCCTCCATTAGAGTTCAGAGTTCATCCATGCCAGATCATCGAGTCTTGAAGACAGAAGCTGCACATCCTGGTTTTCAGTTTCAAGTCAAATTCTCTTTAAGCTGCAGCTCCAGGAAATATTTAGTTTACCAACTTATTCCTAAAATAAAGCATCACAGCTCCTTAAACTATTAAATTAAATTTCAGAATTAAAGTAGATCCTCCCTTCACAACATTTAAGAAACCTGAACCAGATCAAAGCATTTAGGGAGAAGAGGACATTTTCTGGAGCATTAACTAAAAAAAAAAAGTTATTTTTTTTTTTCTTGTTTAATATATTGCAGTATATTTCTTTTTCTGCCACTTCCTTAAACAATATTTAAGTTTAAATTGTATAAAGTTTAGTGGTAAAGTTCTGTCTAAGGAAGGAAAAGATGATTTATTATAGACGAGGTTAGAAAATGAATGGAAATTAAAAGATTCAGAGAATAAACAGACAAGATAACTGGACTAAAGTGAGAAAGCTCCAGAGAAAAATGAAAGGAAGAGATAATCCAGAAAGACGACAAGAAAATGGAAGAATTAGTTTTTATGATTTTTATGTATTATTGATACTTTTAATTGTAAATGTTTAATTTTATTTATCTTATTTGAACTTTTAATATACAGCGCCTTGTTTGGCCGAGGTCATTTGAAGGCGCCACATAAATTAAACTTAAAGTCAGAGAAAAAGAGAAAAGTAGAGATCAAATGTAAATGGACAGAACATGAGTGGACCAAGAAAGACAAACCAGAGAAGAAGAAGCTCCAGAACAAAGTGTTCTGTGACAGAAAGAACCCGACATGCATCACCGACAGGTGGATGTGAGACGATCGAAGGTCCTCCCTGACCGACAGCTCCCTGGTTGTGGGCTGGGCTTTCACGACCACACCAACAGAACCAAACAAGACTAGGAACCAGAACCAAATCTCATCACAACAAACTCCCTTTTAAAGAATCCCAACCGGACCAGCAAAGCAGAAAGGCTCAACCACAGCGGGAAGGCCCAGCGCACGTCTGCAATAAAGAAATAAAATGGGTCTTACCTGTCGTCGCACCACCTGGAAAAAAAGCAGCACAAACCGATCCAAATACAGGAAGAAGCAGAAAAGGAAAGAGGAGTTCTGAAACCTCCAAACCAATAACTCCTTCACCGATTCAGCTCCAGCCCAACAACCACAACCTCTGCTGATCCTGTGAGCCTCAGAACCTCCTGATGGTTCCTGAAGATCTGATCCGTCCACACCTCAGAGCTTCCATCTGAACTAAAGTCTGACTGCTGCCTAACAGAAAGCATTGAAGGTGACTTTCACAGATGAGGATGAACTTATTCTAACAGATTCAGAGACAAACAGACAAATCCATTTTCAGCACAAAACTAACAAAGTCAAAACATCCAACAGGAAGTAACAAAAGGCACGGCGGCCACAACAGGGAAAGTCATGGCACGGCCATGAGGTCGTACGGCGGCGACACGGCGCCCCAGAAGGAAAGAATTGACCACACATACCTTTAAGGGGCTCCAATGATGAAATGTGCTGAGTGCATTAGAAAGAAAGTGTCTCACGTACCTTTGAAGAGCAGCACGGAAATGAAGCTTCCACAAATGAGGGAAATCAATGAGACCAGTACACACGAGGAAAATGTTTTATTTAGGAGCTAAACCTCCTAGAGGAGGTCAAGACCTGCAGGAGGAAAAGTTATGAAGGACATTCCAGCTGAAAAGGCCTTCAAACCATAAGTTCAGTCCTCACTGTGACCAATAAAGAGCAGATTGATCACTGCTGCACCAAGTAAAATACATAGAAATAAAGTCACCTTCAATGCAAGCTTAGAGGAAGAGGAAAAGATCAGCGCGGCGGCCAAACCAATAAACCCAACACTTACTGGTTGAAGATCTTCCTGAGGGGAAAAGAAAAAAATAAAGTTCTTTAGAAGTTGAATCATTAAGAATAAACTGAGATTGTCAAAGATTCCTGTCTTTAAGGATCGTAGCTGAAAACATTTATAATCTAAGAACCGTTGGTGATGTAGAAACGTCTTATGAGGCTTTTAGCTGCAGAAACCTTTAAGTTATTTAAGAATAATTCTTTCATTTATTTTAAGTTATTTAAGAATAATTCTTTCATTTATTTTCCCTTATAATTGTTGCGTTTCCTCAAAGATTGGACACTATCAATAAATGAACTTTAAGGGCAGAAAGTTGTTTTGAATTTATGTGGTGTTGGAAGAATCATCTTTTTTTTAATGTGTGTGTTTTCTGAGTCCGACAGTTCTTTGTCCAAACGTTCGAACACCCATAACATGAACGCAAGTTTATGGTTTTCATTGGTGCAATTAACACTAAAACTTCAACTAAAATCAGTTATGAAGTAAACCTGTGTTTATATTAGTTCTAAGCAGAATTAAAGCATGTTTTCAACCAGATTTATTCTATTTCTTTATACTCTAAATACACATCTGGCCCTTCCGTCAAACTTTAGAGCCTTTTTTGGACCTCAAGTCAAAACGTTTGCTGCTCTAAACTCATCTGTCAGGACCAGAGCTTCACTCCAAAGCCTTCATGGTCGACCATCTCTGAACGTAGTGCTGAAATAGTTACCTCTTTGTTTCAGTCTGAGCTCCACTTCTCCTGGACAGCAAGGAATTCTGGGAAAAGATCAGAGTACAGTCACCATCAGGTTCCGTTTCACAGCTTCATTTCCACTTCACACCCTGTAAGAGTTCGTTTTTAAACAAACAAACTTCTTTTATTTTGAAAGGGTTCCCAGTGGTCTTTTAATTTGTGATTACGTCGGTTTAGCCAAAACCAAAAACCTGTGAGGGTTTCTAGGACAGTTTCTGCAGAGCGGCTGGAGTTGTGGGCGGTGCCG
>NC_050529.1:937325-937812 GCF_002922805.2 Oryzias melastigma
CTCGAGTCAGTAAAAGGAATCATAATTCCCATCACTAGAGCAGGAAGTTTGGAGTTTGCTGGTTGAATATTCTGCATCTCATTTAGAAACTAATGGTTTCTATTTGTCTGCTCCTGATTCACAACAATGCAAATAAAATGTATTTTTGGGTTTCATTTCCTTACATCCCCATTATGACTGATTTTTTTTTAGTCCACTCTTGTGAACGTTGAGTTTTCAGTGTTTATTAAAGAAAATAAGCTTAAAAAAAACTGCATTTCTTTTTTCAAATCATGAATCAGAAACAGCTTAAAGAAACATTTGTGACTGAAATACACTGAAGAGGAAAGATGAAAGTACAAATAAACTTGAAGTGGTAACAGTTTTTTTTCCCAGGTTTCAAAATTCGTTTTTTTCTTTTTAATATTCAATTTTATTTTCTCACATTTTCAGTAATTCCTTTAGGTTTTCAACATGTATTTTGTTTAAAACTTCTTTCAGTTTCCCC
>NC_050529.1:937910-938668 GCF_002922805.2 Oryzias melastigma
TTCAAAAAGAAATCTTCAAATTTTGAAAAAAAAATTTCAAATTAAAAAAAAAATGTCTTCAAATTCTCAATATTTTTCTTCAAATTTTCATTTTTTTCTCTCAAATTTTCAATCCATTTATTGTTGACTTTGAGCAGATCCTGGTTTAACCCCTTACTCCCCGCTCTGAGCTGTCAACAGGGGGGAAGGGGGTGGGGTTTCACTAGATCACTGGTCCCGCCCACAATTCTGAGGTGAATTTCTAATGAACTATTGCCAGTCTGCAGAAACCGTAGAAATAAGAACTTTTTCACTTAAAGAGCATAATCATAATTAAAAGACCACCAGGAACACTGAAAAACAATCCAAATACGATTGAGTTGGCCTGTAAATTGTAACAAAAATACTGTAAACGGTCACTATTTTTAAAAACTCACAGCTGAATTTTTTTTGTCTGTATTTTTAAGTATGTTTGTCCATCAACTTCTAAGTAAAGCAAAAATATATATTTAGTGGATCATTTTATCATGTTAACTTTACAGTTTCATTTAGAATAAATTTCTTATTTTTCTACAGAGAATCTTTTTAACCAACTGATAAATCTAAAGAACATACAAAAAAATTATTTTAGTGATGTTCTCATGATGGAGGAATTTTGAAAATGAATGTTTGACTATAATTATTGACTTAAAAAAAAAAAAACATTTGAGATAAAAAGTAAAAATGTTTTCCACCCTCAGAAAAAGCCTGAGGCCTTTCAGGTTCTAAACTCTCCTGTT
>NC_050529.1:944179-945155 GCF_002922805.2 Oryzias melastigma
TCCTAAACAACGATGGCATAATTCAAAGATCCTTTGGAACACTTTGAAATTGGATCAAAAGATGATCGGAGATTATGAAACATTGATTTTGTTTTTTTTTAGTAGAAAAAAAATGATAAACAAAACAAAAACAAAAACTGCATCTGGAAACTGATTTAAACTTCTTTCTGCTGCTTTTCAAAGTCCTCCATGTTGGAAGAGACTTCTTCTCCAGGAACCTCCACACTGATCATTTCTTTGATTTGGTCGACGTTTTACGCCGGAGTTCCACCGACAACCCTCTGCATTTACCCGGACTTGGGACCGGCACAAGAAAGCACTGGACCGTGCTGCTTGTGGTTGCATTACTAAACCAAATTTACAATTTAACATTTCAATATAATCAACTGTTTTCTAGTAACTTTAAATTTCACATTTTTACACTTGGAATAAAAACCTGCAGCTTATATGTAACGGGCCATTTTCTAGATACTTTTTATTCAGTTTTTGTTGCCAAAAACTGAACAGCATTTTCTATAAAAAGATTTAATAAACTCAAACTTCATTTTCTGGCTTTGCTTGATAAATTGTCAAAAATAAATTACTTGGAACAAATCATTCTGCTTAGAAATCCAAACATTTAGCATAAGAACAGCTTCTGTTACTTATTAAACTTGTCCTGTCCAGCAGCTGAGCCAGCAGATGTGAGCTGAAGGCCTCTCGGGTTGGACAGATTTTAGTTTTGTATTTGAGCCAAAGCTGAGTAACAATGATGCATTTCTGCATTTCTGGTTGGACCGGACTGAAAAAAAGAGGGAAATGGAGAGATGATAGAGAAGGGAGGAAAGGAGAAAAGAGTTTAACTAAATAAGTTGAAGAGAAAAACCTGTAATACTTAGTACTGTACTGGAGAAGGGTATTTTAGTCCATTATAGATATATTTACTAAAGTAAAGTAGGTTAAACAGACAACTGTATATATATAGTTTGAGTTCCTA
>NC_050529.1:945198-945473 GCF_002922805.2 Oryzias melastigma
ACACGTTTACACACATTCCAAATAGTAAAGTTTGGAATAATCCTGTATTTTTTATAATCTATGCTTGAAATAAATCAACTGGACCAATAGTCTCAGACTGGTTCGATCTAACTACCAGCAGCAGGATTCATTCTGTGGATAAAGAATAAACTGAAAACATGTCCTTTAGTCTGCTCAGAACCAACGTTTTTAAAGTAGCTTCAGAAGCTTTGAGGTCCACTCTGATCAGACGTCACGGATCTTCATGCAGCTGCAGAAGAACCAGAAGAACAGAG
>NC_050529.1:945711-947372 GCF_002922805.2 Oryzias melastigma
GAATAAAGATTTGTTCTGTCTTCAGCTCAACAGCAGAACTTTACTTTTCAGGTCAAATATCCGCTTCAGATGAAGAAATCCAAACTTGATCAAAAGTTCCTTCCTGGTATATTGAAGGATCTCGATTATGAAGATTCCATATATAAAAATAAGTGACTCCTCCACAGATACAGTGGAGATCCCAAATGTTTATGAAACCACGTCTGAGTAAATTCAAAAACCCCAAGATGTTGGTGTTCTACCATCAACACATTGAACTTTAGTACGTTGGAGATCATCTGTGAAGAAATCATCTGTTATGGCATGAATTCACCTTCTTACTGAAGGTTCCTCCTTTATAAAGTACAACAGCAAGAATGAAGAAACTTGCTGCACATGGACCTGAAAACACTGAATCTGCAGGTTCAAATAACAGTTTCAGTCGCTGCTGTGATGAAGAGTTCTGATGCTCCGACTGGAGAACGTTCTTCCGCCAACAGAACCAAACAAACCATCATTGGATGTAAAGTTCAGACGAACTCCTTCAAACAGATCCAGCAAATGTGACCAATAACCGACAGTGAATCTAGTGACATCATCACGCCTGCAAGAATAAAAATGTTGATTAAACCGTTTTAAAACAATAACAGGGTCATTTAAATGAAAAACATTTAAAATTGGTCAGAAGTCTGATTGTTCAGGGATCAGACTCATGAGGACGGTGGACTTCACAAGCCAACCAGAGTGACCAAGTTCCTGTAACTGATGCTGACATGCAGATACATGGAGGCTGTAAAGAAGAATTCCCAATCAAACAAAAGATGAAAATCAGACAGATAATTCTGCCACCAAAATATCCGACCTTCAAAAGTCAGATTTCTGATCCTTCAAGAGAAGAACCACAGAAGACAAACAGCTTCATGCATTTAGTGAATCATTTCAACAGGTTTAAAGATGCATGAAACATATTCTGAATAACATCTGAAAAAATAAACACCTGGTTATTTTTAGGACAGAACATTAAAAGTTGAAGTTCAAACGGCAAAAAACAAATGTAGAATCTACCCAGTTTAACCACTGGATAAAGAGCATGAATGAACATCAATGATCAACAGAACAAATCTGGAGAATCTGCTAAAAATGAGTTAGAAATATTTTAACCTGCAAGAAAAAACAAATTAGGGTCATTTTAACAAAAGTTTGTTGTCGTCAAACGACAAGTAGTGACATCATGAAGAGGGTTAGTGTGAATAACATCTCCTGAACACTGACATGTTAAATATTCACATCAACACATCCGTAAGAGATGAGCCTCTGAAATGTTGATGCATTTGATTCAAACTGCTCAACATACCAAAAAAAAACAGTTTCAAAACAAATTTAATCCGCTCCAGACGGACCTTCCTGTGAACAAAATCATTTAAACCTCTTTCAGATGTCTCCGCAAATGTTAGTGGGGAAAAAGGGTTCATTCAAGTGACATTTATAGCAGAAAAACAACATTTACCCCAAAATGTGTTTGTAGCAGAAATGCAGAAACACAAAGGCTGATGGGAAATATTCAGTAACAGGCAGTTTATTCTGCCTCCAGAAAGAAAAGACACAGATTCAAGTGTAGATCAATCAAGGGTACATGGTTTTCATGTACAGTCAGGCTGAAAGTGCAGGTTAGACTTTGAGGG
>NC_050529.1:947384-954228 GCF_002922805.2 Oryzias melastigma
CATGAAATTCAGAGTATTCAAGTCGATGTGAGGGGGAGAAAATCCAACCGTCATCCATCAGTACAAGTTTGTCAGCTTATGAACTTCAGTTTAAATGTAACACGGACCTCAGAACAAAACCCGAACCAACAGAACCATAAACGCATCACAAAGCATCGCTTTGAGCCCAGAGGCTTTTGTTTGGAAAATTACCACATTCAACCTGAAAAAACAACATTTTAATGACTTTCATGAACCATTTGGACATGAAATCAGCTGCTACCATCCCAAGTAGATCCAAACCTTAACGTGGTTTTTCAAAATAAAAGTTCTCAGGTCCACTTTCCTTGTTGGACCACCTGAAGTCTCAGTTGTGTAGTTCCAGTGGGTATTCGTTTGTGTTTTCTGAACACTATTGTCTCTAGGTTGGTAATTCCAAGAACTGATTTCACTTTCAAGTCCAGGTCCAAACAAAAATACGTGTCCAAGAAACCATTTCATTACTCCACACTGACATTCAGCTTCATTTCACTCTGAATTCTCCAGAGCATCCCAAGTCTTTTGAACATCTATATTCCCAACTCCATAGTTAGTTTGTTGGAACAGTAACATTCATCATCATTCTCTGTAAGGAGTTTCATAGATACGAGTAGAAGTGTCAGAAGTCGAGTCCTTGGACCATTTTCCCCAGCAGTCGTTCATCAAAATCCTTTCAATGAATCCAGTTTGGTGAATAATCTTTAAACATATCTTGAGTTTGGCATCATTTTAGGATTGTTGCACACAAANNGCCAGGAGGTGGTGAATATGTCCATAAACAGGCTGTACATCACCTTCAATGCTGTCCAAATGTCAAAGATTCAAACTTATTCTCAGTAAATCACATCCTGCGAAACAAAAACACCAGTTTGGAACTTTGACTGTAGCATCGGTCCTCCGTTGTAAATTAACGTGTCATTTATTTGCACACGTGGCTGTACTTTCATGATCCAGTTTTCCAGTCAGATCTCCATCCTTTGTTCCGATGTTTACATTGATTTAATGGTACGGTCCATTTATCCAGTTCCATATTGAGAGATTACAGTTGTGTCCAGATCATAGACCGTAAAAAGATGGACATCACCCATAAAATCAGCCAAATCAGTCGCCAAGTCATGTTTCTATGGCAACTACTGTCACCAATCATGACTAAGCTTATTCCAAGTCCACTGAGAGCAGCTCAGGAGAATCTGTCAAACGTTTGAGGTTCAGTAAAAGCTTCTATAGAACTCCACAGGATGTTGGCTTCTGGAGCCAGTAGGTACTTCCTGTTTGGAATCCAGAGAGAGTCCAGTCATATACAGTCGATGGTCCAAATCTATTCTTAGTTCTCTAATGACCTGCAAAGATTTGCAGCTTTCCAAGATTTGTGTTTCCACATTTTCCCATGAAGCAATGCTCTGAAGTAGAGCTCATCACCACATCTTCTACATTCAATGTCCTGCAATCTTTGCTTTGGTCTCCAGTGAGTCACGAGTCTCTGCGACTCGGAGCATCCTGTTGAAATCCAACAGTCTGAGCGTTCTAGAGGAAATCCTCAGCATCCATTAGAGATCAGAGTTCATCCATCCCAGATCATCGAGTCTTGAAGACAGAAGCTGCACATCCTGGTTTTCAGTTTCAAGTCAAATTCTCTTTAAGCTGCAGCTCCAGGAAATATTTAGTTTACTAACTTATTCCTAAAATAAAGCATCACAGCTCCTTAAACTATTACGTTAAATTTCAGAATTAAAGTAAATCACAACATTTAAGAAACCTAAACCAGATCAAAGCATTTAGGGAGAAGAGGACATTTTCTGGAGCATTAACTAAAAAAAAAAAGTTATTTTTTTTTTTCTTGTTTAATATATTGCAGTATATTTCTTTTTCTGCCACTTCCTTAAACAATATTTAAGTTTAAATTGTATAAAGTTTAGTGGTAAAGTTCTGTCTAAGGAAGGAAAAGATGATTTATTATAGACGAGGTTAGAAAATGAATGGAAATTAAAAGATTCAGAGAATAAACAGACAAGATAACTGGACTAAAGTGAGAAAGCTCCAGAGAAAAATGAAAGGAAGAGATAATCCAGAAAGACGACAAGAAAATGGAAGAATTAGTTTTTATGATTTTTATGTATTATTGATACTTTTAATTGTAAATGTTTAATTTTATTTATCTTATTTGAACTTTTAATATACAGCGCCTTGTTTGGCCGAGGTCATTTGAAGGCGCCACATAAATTAAACTTAAAGTCAGAGAAAAAGAGAAAAGTAGAGCTCAAATGTAAATGGACAGAACATGAGTGGACCAAGAAAGACAAACCAGAGAAGAAGAAGCTCCAGAACAAAGTGTTCTGTGACAGGAAGAACCCGACATGCGACACCGACAGGTGGATGTGAGACGATCGAAGGTCCTCCCTGACCTACAGCTCCCTGGTTGTGGGCTGGGCTTTCACGACCACACCAACAGAACCAAACCTTCAAACCAAACAAGACTAGGAACCAGAACCAAATCTCATCACAACAAACTCCCCTTTAAAGAATCCCAACCGGACCAGCAAAGCAAAAAGGCTCAACCACAGCGGGAAGGCCCAGCACACGTATGCAATAAAGAAATGAAAATGGGTCTTACCTGTCGTCGCACCACCTGGAAAAAAAGTTACAAACCGATCCAAATACAAGAAGAACCAGAAAAGGAAAGGAGTTCTGAAACCTCCAAACCAATAACTCCTTCACTGATTCAGCTCCAGCCCAACAACCACAACCTCTGCTGATCCTGTGAGCCTCAGAACCTCCTGATGGTTCCTGAAGATCTGATCCTTCCACACCTCAGAGCTTCCATCTGAACTGAAGCTAAAGCCTGACTGCTGCCCAACAGAAAGCATTGAAGGTGACTTTCACAGATGAGGATGAACTTATTCTAACAGATTCAGAGAAAAATAGACAAATCCATTTTCAGCACAAAACTAACAAGTCAAAACATCCAACAGGAAGTAACAAAAGGCACGGCGGCCACAACAGAGAAAGTCATGGCACGGCGGCCACGAGGTCGTACGGCGGCGACACGGCGCCCCAGAAGGAAAGAGGAAAGAATTGACCACACATACCTTTGAGGGGCTCCAATGATGAAATGTGCTGAGTGCATTAGAAAGAAAGTGTCTCACGTACCTTTGAAGAGCAGCACGAAAATGAAGCTTCCACAAATGAGGGAAATCAATGAGACCAGAACACACAAGGAAAATGTTTTATTTATTCAGCTTTATTTAGGAGCTAAACCTCCTAGAGGAGGTCAAGACCTGCAGGAGGAAAAGTTGTGACATTTCAGCTGAAAAGCCTTCAAACCATAAGTTCAGTCCTCACTGTGACCAATAAAGAGCAGATTGATCACTGCTGCACCAAGTAAGAAATAGAAATAAAGTCACCTTCAATGCAAGCTTAGAGGAAGAGGAAAAGATCGGCGCGGTGGCCAAACCAATAAACCAACACTTACTGGTTGAAGATCTTCCTGAGGGGGAAAAAAAAAAAAAGTTCTTTAGAAGTTGAATCATTAGGAATAAACTGAGATTTTCAAAGATTCCTGTCTTTAAGGATCGTAGCTGAAAACATTTATGATCTAAGAACCGTTGGTGATGTAGAAACATCTGATGAGGCTTTTAGCTGCAGAAACCTTTAAGTTATTTAAGAATAATTCTTTCATTTATTTTCCCTTATAATTGTTGTGTTTCCTCAAAGATGGGACACTATCAATAAATGAACTTTAAGTGCAGAAAGTTGTTTTGAATGTATGTGGAAGAATCATCTTTTTTTTAATGTGTGTTTTCTGAGTCCGACAGTTCTTTGTCCAAACGTTCCAACATCCATAACATGAACGCAAGTTTATGGTTTTCATTGGTGCAATTAACACTAAAACTTCAACTAAAATCAGTTCTGAAGTAAACCTGTGTTTTATATTAGTTCTAAGCAGAATTAAAGCATGTTTTCAACCAGATTTATTCTATTTCTTTATACTCTAAATACGCATCTGGCCCTTCCGTCAAATTTTAGAGCCTTTTTTGGACCTCAAGTCGAAAGGTTTCCTGCTCTAAACTCATCTGTCAGGACCAGAGCTTCACTCCAAAGCCTTCATGGTCGACCATCTCTGAACGTAGTGCTGAAATAGTTACCTCTTTGTTTTAGTCGGAGCTCCACTTTTCCTGGACAGCAAGGAATTCTGGGAAAAGATCAGAGTACAGCCACCATCAGGCTCCGTTTCACAGCTTCATTTCCACTTCACACCCTGTAAGAGTTCGATTTTAAACAGTTTAAATTCCCACCCCAAACTTCTTTTATTTTGAAAGGGTTCCCAGTGGTCTTTTAATTTATGATTACGTCGGTTTAGCCAAAACCAAAAACCTGTGAGGGTTTCTAGGACAGTTTCTGCAGAGCGGCTGGAGTTGTGGGCGGTGCCGTTTGTGTGGAGTAAGCCTGTGCAGATTTCCCATCATCCCTGTGTGCTCTCTCTCCCTTTAGCTACAGCCCCTCACACACCTAACATTAGAAGTGAAAGAAAAATGCCGAGCAAGATTGGAGTTAAGCAGCCGTACAGTTTAGATCCCGAATCCAGGAAAACAAAGACGCTCCTGGATCTGTTGGTCTAGAAGTGGATGAATCAGAATGGAGCAGAGCAGGAAGTTTGGAGTTCGCTGGTTGAATATTCTGCATCTCATTTAGAAACTAATGGTTTATATTTGTCTGCTCCTGATTCACAACAATGCAAATAAAATGTATTTTTGAGTTTCATTTTCTTACATCCTCATTATGACTGATTTTCTTTTTAGTCCACTCTTGTAAACGTTGTGTTTTCAATGTTTATTAAAGAAAATAAGCTTAAAAAACTGCATTTCTTTTATCAAATCGTGAATCAGAAACAGCTTAAAGAAACATTTGTGACCGAAATACACTGACTGGGTAATGCCACAAGCTCAATGAAGAGGAAAGATGAGCGTACAAATAAACTTGAAGTGGTAACAAGTTTTTTTCCAGGTTTCAAAATTAGTTTTTTTTTTTTTCAAATATTCAATTTTATTTTCAGTAATTCCTTTAGGTTTTCAACATGTATTTTTTTTGGTTTAAAACTTCTTTCAGTTTTCCCCCCAAATTTTCAATTTCTCTTTTTTCAATTTTTTTTTCCTTTTTGAAAAAAAAAACATTTCAAATTTTAACAAAAATCATTTTGAAATTTTTTTTTCTTAAAAAATTCAAAAAGAAATCTTCAAATTTTGAAAAAAAATCCTTCAAATAAAAAAATGTCTTCAAATTCTCAATATTTTTCTTCAAATTTTCATTTTTTCTCAAATTTGAAATCTATTTGTTCACTTTGAGCAGATCCTGGTTTAACCCCATACTCCCCGCTCTGAGCTGTCAACAGGGGGAAAGGGGGCGGGGTTTCACTAGATCACTGGCCCCGCCCACAATTCTGAGGTGAATTTCTAATGAACTATTGCCAGTCTGCAGGAACCATAAAAATAAAAACTTTTTCACTTAAAGAGCATAATCATAAAAGACCACCAGGAAAACTGAAGAACAATCCAAATACGATTGAGTTGGCCTGTAAATTATAACAAAAATACTCTAAACAGTCACTATTTTTAAAAACTCACAGGTGATTTTTTTTTTGTTATGTTTGTATTTTTAAGTATGTTTGTCCATCAACTTCTAAGTAAAGCAAAAATATATTTAGTGGATCATTTTATCCTGTTAACTTTACAGTTTAATTTAGAATACATTTATTTTTCTACAGAGAATCTTTTTAACCAACTGATAAATCTAAAGAACATACAAAAAAAATCCTTTTATTGATGTTCTCATGATGGAGGAATTTTGAAAATGAATGTTTTACTATAACTATTGACTTAAATAAAACATTTGAGATCAAAAGTAAAAATGTTTTCCACCCTCAGACAAAGCCTGAGGCCTTTCAGGTTCTAAACTCTCCTGTTCTCCATCCAGGAACCTCTAAAGCTCTGACAGGTGAGCAGCTCCCAGAAAACTTCACACCTGAGTCTAAAGTTCAGGTCTGAAAGGCAGAACTTCAGAATCAAACCGAGCAGAAAGAAGAACCACTGACCTGAAGTCCACCGCAGAACTGCATCCAGAACCACTGAGCCGCGGTCTCACCTGGACCCAATTACCTTTAATGAGCACTCAGCGGCAGGTGGAGCGAACACGTGATCAGCTGGGATTACAACCAATGCATCTGAAGCTAGGATGGTGACGTCATAATGTGGCAATTTAACCCGAAAAAAAAGAGTCATTTATTTATTTGGTGCAAACGAGAAGCAGACTGATGAAAACGCTTCGCCAAAACAAATCACGTGACTTCTGAGCTTGTTTTATGTGACGTTCAGAGGCTCCATAGACTGTATGAAGTGTCTCCTCGTGGTGCGTTCACTGAGCCTCAGAACATAGAACACTCGTGGAACTCCCATCGCAAACCAGCCTAACTTAGTCCGCTACTTTTTATGATGAGGGAATAAAAACCGCCGAACCGACCCTAAACCCGCCCAAAATATCCCTACCCGCCCAAAGTCCCCCCCCCAATTAGGCGGGAACCCGCCCAATCTGGCAACACTGCACAGATCGCCTGCAGCGCGGTGCATGCTGGTTAGTTTCTGTCGCCCAACGTCAAATCATGAAGAATCGCGAGAAAAGGGCGGGTTAAAAGCGCCTTCCTTTTATTTTTATTGAAAACAGGTGACATACAGGAAAAAACAAAGAACATTAAACTGTACATCAGTTGTTCAAAATAAACCCCAGGGGGGGTTTGGATTTTCAAAAAAATGTCTGATCCTATTCATTTTAAATGACA
>NC_050529.1:954284-956319 GCF_002922805.2 Oryzias melastigma
AGATATAACACAAGAGTCATCTGCAATTAGATACAAATAATCAAGTATGTCCAAAACTAAAGAAATAATATTTGCGATGTGTCTGTTGGTCAAAAATCCTGATTGTGATTCATCTATTAAAGAGTAAATCATCTTCACACAATGACATAAATAATCCAAACTGTTACTTTGAAACTGTTTCCACTTGGAGATGATGCAGAAATGAGCTGAATCTAAACGCCGGTGGGGCAGATATTTTGTGGAGGAGCGACCACATCTGAAGAGGAGCGCTGGTCTGTCTGCAGTTCATTTGAAATCCTCAGGAGACGTCAGGACAATGAAGTCCAGTTCTCTTATACAGTCAATGGATGAAACATCTTCAGTATTTAAAGCTAAAACCGAGTCCAGTTGAGATGTTTTTGTTTTACTTTCTACGTTGAAGAACTAACCTGGATCTACAAATTGAATGAAATCATTTCATTTATATCAAAAAGATAAAATGACCTTTTTTTAATGGTCTAAATAAGTAATCAACAAATTAATGAATTGATTGTTGTTTCACTTTGCAGCAGAGCGAGAAACTGAGGGAATGTGGAGAAAAAAAACATGAAAGTGAATCAAGAAGAAGTGAAGTGGAGTTTTTATCTGTCAGCAGAGCAAACTAGACTGAGGATGAAAGTCTGAGTTAACCTGATAAACACGACCTTCTGTGTTTGCAGAACTAAATAAATAATCCTCCAGTTCTACCCGTAAGTGATGTAGGTCATCTAAAGATTTGGGTTTGAAGGAACAAATGATTCAGTTTGATCAAAGCATGGGTGATAAACTGTGATCGACTACAATATATTTATTTATTTCATGTCTAAAGAACTAAGTGAATCATGAACAGAACTCTGTTTCCTCTTTTATCATTAAATCTGTGATTTGGCTCCAATAAAAGTCATCTGTGGACTACAAGAAGAGTTACCAAGAATGATTTTTGTGGTTCAAACTTCTATTGGCCTCTCAGCTGATGATGTCATCAGGAACTCTTTTTTTCTGCAGGGAAACCCGTCAGGTTTTGACCCCCACCTGCAGCCAAAGTGAGCCGACCAAAGAAAAGCCTGACGCTAAATGAAAAGGCCTGAAGACTTGGCTGAGGACGTGACCGTCGTTCAAGTGAAACAGGAAGAGAAGAAGAAAATGGTCAATGACGGTCACTTATGTTGCACTAGTGCTTTACAGTCCCATTCACACACACCTGACACTGGTGCCAACCCTCCACCAGAGGTAAGGTGGGGTTCAGGGTCGTGCTCAAGGACACTTCAACACATAGGCGGGCAAAGTGGGAATTTAACCTGCAATCTTCCAATCAGAGATCCTGGATGGCTCGATGGAGCCAACAGAACAACATCATCATGAAAGAGCAGAGAGGAAATCCAGTGGTCCCCAAACCAGACCCCCTCCGGCCCCTGGCTGCACCTAGAAATTCTGTCCATAAAGACTATGAACAGAACCGGTGATAAAGGGCAGCCCTGCCGGAGTCCAACATGCACCGGGAACAGGTCTGACTTACTGCCGGCCATGTGAACCAAGCTCCTGCTCCGGTCGTACAGAGACCGGACAGCCCTGAGTAAGGCTCCCCGGACCCCATATTCCCAGAGCACCCTCCAGTTATTTAGCAGTTATTTTATCGATCAGCAACATCCAGACAGACGCCTGGTTGGCCTGGAAGCCGATGACAGACAGGTGTCTGTGAGAGGCGGGAAGAAATGTTTGACCTCTGGGAGCTTTGTCTTGGTGTGTCCAAAAAAACACCTAAACCAGGTGAGCTGCACGACTTTACTGCATCTTTTACCGAGGTCACAGTGGCGGGGGAGGGGGACGGACACTGGAATGTTTTCCAGAAACGCTGGTAGAGATGGATGGATGGATGGATGGATGGATGGATGGATGGATGGATGGATGGACGGATGGATGGATGGACGGATGGATGAGTGATGGATGATGGATGGATGATGGATGGATGGATGGATGGATGGATGGATGGATGGATGATGGATGGATAGATGGATGG
>NC_050529.1:956818-958862 GCF_002922805.2 Oryzias melastigma
CTTATCTTCAGGACTACAACTCATGTAATAAGAAACAAAAACTAAAAACTAAAAGAAATTAGCCAGACAAAATATATCAAAAGACAAAACAATTCTATCAAAAATCATCTTGAGAAATAGTGTCCCAAAGTTGACCACGCCCACTAGTGAGCGTCCAGCTCGTCCCACATGGACTCCAGTACTTTGTGTCCAGTCAGGATTGACTCACCAATGAAAACAAACAGCTGATACTGGTCAATGTTTGATACTTCCTCAACGTTTAGCTCTGTGATGTTTTCACTGCTAAAGACGATTATTGTGTTCAGAAACAAATCAATTTCATTATTTCAAACCTCAATGCTTTGCTAGTTCAAGGCTAAACAAGTGTTTATATAATGATGAACAGAACATCTTCTGTCCAGTTGTAGAAATCTGGGTTTTTCTGCTCCCACACAAACAAACAAACCCCCCTTAACTCTTACCGCTGTGGGACGGATCAATCGCGGTCAGAGACTGTGGCCTCTGGTCTTCCCTCTATGACATCAGCGATCGATGGATATTGGAGGTTTGACAGTAGAGCAGACCTTCAGAGTCAAGCAGCACTCCTGATGTGTGAGGAGCTTCCAGGGTCCTAGTCTGTCCTGGTATCAGGTCCTAGTCTGTCCTCATATCAGGCGTTTGTCCGGATCAAAGAGGAAACTGTCCACGATGACATCATCGTCTCTGTTTCTGCTGTCTCTTCTCATCTTCTGCTCGGGAGCGGTGAGTCCAGCTGATTTATCCTTTTAGAGGTTTTTACCACAAAACAAAGTTCTCAAACAAAAGAGGAAAGGAGTTTGAATCCAGACGACTACGGATTAGAACCTGAACTTTGGATTCAAAGCCTCCACAGTCCAGGTCACGAGTTTGTAGACTGTTTCTGAAAATCCATTCTCAGGTAACATGCTTGTAAAGCTTTTTGGTCATTCAGAGTTTTGACATTTACCCAGATCACTCATGATTTGATTAAAGTGGATCATCTGATCCTTCAGACCCAAATCTTCAGATGACCCACATCACTCACTGGTAGAACTGTTTACTTTAGTTCTGCAAACACAGAAGGTCGTGTTTGTCCAGGTTAACCCCAACTGTTGTCCTCAGTCTAGTTGTTCGGCCGATAGATAAAAACTCCACTTCACTTCTTATTATTATTATTCGTCCACTTTTAGAGTTTACTTCCTGTTTGAAACACAAGGGGGCGGAGTCACTTAATAGTTGTGTGAATGGTCTGTATGCATTCACTCTATATCATGTTTGTCTTTACTATTATTCCTTATTTATTCTTCCGTATGTTTCTGATTCATAAAAACTCAATCACACTTTAGCAATTTCTGCAATCTGGATTTTAAAACGTTCGTTCAGGACTTTCCTGCTTGTACTTTTGCTATTTTTACATTTTAAGTTTTTTAACATTTTACTCAATTTATGCAATTTTACAGCCCCATTGAAAATGAATAGGAAATTATTCAAATATATGCAATTTATACAATTAAAAACATTCAACCTGTTCAGGACATTCACACTTTTACTTTCACTAACATAATTATTGAAATTTTAAATAAATATCTACAGTTTATGAAAATGTTGCTATTCTTTTCACTCAATTCTTCAAACATTTGTGCACTTTTATACGAGTTTGTATGATAAGAGTTTTAATAATATTTTAGCAACATGCTAATGTTTTAGCTAATATGGCATCTAATTAGTTTTTTTTAGGCTAATATGGAATTAAGGTAGTATTTTAGCAACGTATTAGTTTTTAGATTCTGAGTTAAGCTAATATTTTAGCAACATATTAGTTTATTAGCCTATTTTGGCATTTACTGAGTTTTTGGGGATTAACTTTGAGTTAAGATAGTATCTTATCAACATGCTAGCCTTTATTTATTTATTTATTTATTTATTTTTACTAATTTGGCATCTAATAAGTTTTTTTTGGGATATTCTTGAGTTTAGCTGATATTTTAGCACCATGCTAATGTTTTTGGCTAAGTTTGAATCTACTTAAGTTTTTTGGGCTAATTTG
>NC_050529.1:960263-961943 GCF_002922805.2 Oryzias melastigma
TTTACTAATCGTTTATGACTTAAAATAAAATAAATGGGGGGGGGGCAACTATTTTAAATGTCTGTTTTAATCACACAGTGCCACATATACGAGTTTGTATGATAAGAGTTTTAATAATATTTTAGCAACATGCAAATGTTTTAGCTAATATGGCATCTAATTAGTTTTTTTGAGGCTAATATGGAATTAAGGTAGTATTTTAGCAACGTATTAGTTCTAATCTAATAAGGTTTTTTTGGGATATTCTTGAGTTTAGCTGATATTTTAGCACCATGCTAATGTTTTTGGCTAAGTTTGAATCTACTCAAGTTTTTTGGGCTAATTTGGAATGAAACTAATATTTTATGAATGTGATTTTTTAAATGAAATTCTTAAAATTCTTTGCACACTTTTTAAAAATTATACAAGTTTGGTTTCGAAACATGACATTATTCAGCAATTAAAAATACATTTATCATCAGATTCAGCAAAAAGCTTCAACATCTTCAGCGATTACATTCAGTAAACTCATTCACTCTAGAATTATTGCTGCCAATGCAACTCTTCTTGTTTCATGTGTTCTCCAGAACTGAGAAAGCCTCCTGGAGAAAAGGTGAATAAGATAAACCAACTTCACGTGACTTATTTTTAATTCAACAAATTGCAGAACTTTTGTTATTTGATTCAATGTTTCACTTTTTACTAGTGCTGGACAGATTGATCTAAAGTATCAATGGTATCAATCTCAGGTTGGTATCAGATCCATACTGGATCACAGACATCAATATTTAGACTCTATTTAAATGCTAAGTTACTTTTCACCTGTTTTCATTTTTTAAAGGCTAAGAAGTTACAAATTATTTATATTCCTACCAGTTGTTTATTTTTTTTATTGTTAACATTTGGATTCATGTTTGCATCATAGTTACTTTCTTTTGGTTTGTGGACTGTTTTGCTTTCACTTCTTCACTTTTTATTGAATTTTGAGAAGTTTTCATTATATAAACTGTTTTTCATTTAATTACAAATATTGTTCTAATTCTGTTTTTATGTTTATCAAGAAATTAAAAATGAAAACGTACAAAACAAAAACATTCGTGTTGATTTCAAATAATTGTGCTTTTGCGGTTCGTGTCACAGATTTATGAAAAATGTCGATACTGGTAGAGATATCGGAGATGCTGACTAATAATGTCCCTTCAAATGGAGGGGAAGAAAGAAGGGAAGAATTCGGATTGGGCCTTAGTGTGAGAACAGGAGGCCAGGTGAGAGTCAAAACTCGAGAGATGGCTCCCTCTGGTGGTCGGTTGAGGGAACGGGGCCTCACTCATGACACATTGATCTCTTTTCCAATGAATTCCTGCACACACCCAAGACATTTCAGACAAATTTGACAAATGTTGAAAAATTAAAAACAGCCACAAATTAACTATTTAATTTTCAGATCTTTCATAATGGCATCAAACATTTCAAATATAATGTCAAATATTTCAGAATCAAAATGTTTCTGTTTAGCATTGTGATCAAAACTTGTGTTGAATTTAAGACAGAAGAACATTTGACAGTAAGATGGACAACAGGAGCAACATGTCAGACCAGAAACAATAAACACGGCCATAGAAAGACCAAATGAAGTGACCTTCTGAAGAAGATAATGGGCGGTGCAACTGTTTTTGCTGACGTAGAACTGTGTATCATCTG
>NC_050529.1:962165-985160 GCF_002922805.2 Oryzias melastigma
AATTCTGGGTGTTTGGGGTTTTCGAGTTTCTGTATTTGATGAACCTCTGACCTCTCCGGTCGGAGGTCCTGGTGCTGCTCAGCTTCAATGGTTTTCTCAGGGGTTTGTACTCCACAGGTTTACCCGTGCGTCATGTGGGCGGGTCTTTTGCCCCCCCTGGCAGCGATGCATTGAGGGGGTGTGTTCCTGTAAGCCCCCCTACATGTGTCCCAGAGATGGCGTGAAACCCGTTTGTGTGAGGAACCACAAGAGGTACTTCTCCTACTGCCAGGTAACGCACGCCGCTCGCCACACGGTTCTGGTTTCACTCCGCTGTCGCTGACCGGTCGTTGGTCTGTGTGAACAGGCAATGGCGATGTCGTGCATGAGCAAGACGCCCCTCCTGTCCCACTTCGGCGAGCTCTGCGGGGGTCCGTCAGCACCGACAGGCTGATTCTTCAGACGCTTTGTGCTGTTAGTCTGAGAAAATGTCGCTTTGATTGCAGAAAAAATAAAGAAGTTCAGAAGCTCAGTAGACAAAACAACCGGCGTCGTCAAGATCTTCCTCCCTGACAACACAGCAGGGGAGGAGCTACTGGTGTGCCACGATCAGTGGGACATAGCGGCGGCGAATGTGGCCTGCAGGGAGGAGCATCAGAATCCAGAGCTGAAAAGCAGGTAAGGCCGACGGCGTTCTCAAGAAGCCGAACGTAAAACAAAAACAATATGTTACAAGGGGAACCATTAACTATATCACAGGCAAGCGTGTTCCAATAAATTGACAATATTTAGTGATCACCACCATCCACACAAATCTGGCACTGCTGGGCAGCCCCGCCCACTCCTATTTAAAGGGACCTTAATGGCCGAGCCACACCCTACAGGTGTCACCCATCACAAATAGAAGTTAAAAAAAACAGCAGTAAACAGCAAAACACAAAAGGGGCGTGGCAAATGCAAACAAACATGTCAATGATTTCATTCCATCAAACTATTAGTGCAAAGGTGAGCTGACACCTGTGCTCAGGTGAGAGAGTCATTTTTTCCTGACATAAAACGGTGCATCACGTGAATATTGAAGTCACTTTTTAAAGGACATTGTTCAGCCTATCAGATTTGAATATTTCCCTGGACCATCAAATGACAGAGATTATTGGTTCAATCTGTCAGTGGGAGGGACTTGAGCTTTAGTCTGACACTAGCCCCACCCACTGGAGGTTAACTGACCTCAGAAGCAGGTTCAAAGCTCTGCGTGGTTATTGATTCATGAGTTGGAGGTTGTTGTTTGTCTTCATTGTTTTACTAAAGTGTAGGTTTTCTCCAAACATGTTCATTATCATGAAGGACAGGTACACTGAACCTCAGTTCCTCCTGCAGGGGCGCAGCGTCAGCCTTCGCCGTCGACTACTCCGAGATCCGCGGCGGGGATCAGGAGCTCCCGCGGCGGTGCGTTACGGTCCGCTGCCAGGGCTTCGAGTTATCTCTGGCCGAGTGTGAGATCTACAACAAGGTGGACATCGGTGACGGGGCGGTGGCTGCAGCTCGCTGCTACGAGTCCGAACCTGAGGGTCAGTGCAGGAGAACAGGACCACACTCAGTCCAGCAGCTGTTACCGGTTTGGTTTCTCAGGTCTGGGTCTTCCTGAACCGAATGCAGCAGTTTAGTGGAGCTCGCTTTGGTGGAGAGGACCAAATCTGTCCCAACCGTACCACTCTGACCCTAAGAAACAGCAGAACTGGAAGGAGAAATGATCAAAAGTTTTTAGATGATTAGAAAGAATAAGAGGACCAACATTTGTCATTAGTATTTCTGAGGTAGAAAAATTCCAAATTGGACCAATCCAGCAACTCCAGCTGCATGAAGACCTTTTTACAACACATGAATCACACTGCACTAAACAGAAGCATAGGAAACTAAATAAGAATAATAAATAAATGGAAGTCTCAAGCACTGATGTACTGGTGATGCTGTTGTTCAGTGTCATGACACCACACTCTGGTGCACGTGTCAAAGTCAAGGCCCGGGGGCCGGATCCGGCCCTCCGGGTAATTCTATCCAGCCCTCCAGATCATTTTATTATATTGTAGCAGCACTCTTGGTCTGATGTTTCTTATGCTCATTTCTAACTAGTATAAGTTTAACAAAATATATTTTTATGGGTAGCAAAATATTGAAAGTTTTTTAGTATTAAGTTAATTTATTCTGGAATAATATTCCTGATTTTTTATTATCAATAGTTATGTTAAAAAGTTAAGGATTTAAAGTTTAAAAAATTTCCATTCTGATAGCTTTTTGGATTATTTTGACATTCACTAAGATTTTTTAAGCTATTTTGGAGTGTAGTTAACATTTCAGCTACGTGCTAACTGTTTCAAATAATTCAGGCTTTCTTAAAAGTTTTCAGGCTACTTTGGAGTTTAGCTAATATTTCAGCTACATGCTAGTTATTTGGTTAATTTCAGCTTGTTTTTTTCAAAGTTTTTAAGGCTGTTTTGGAATCAGGCCAATATTTACATGCTTGGTGTTTTTGCTAATTTTTAAACGTTTTTTAGGATCTTTTGAAGTTTAGCAATTTTTTCAGCTACGTACTAGCTGTTTCGTCTAACCTAAGTTTTTTTTTTTTTTTTTCAGTTTTAAGCTAATTTTGCATCTAGCTAATATTTTAGTTGGCAATCAGCTTCAGTCCCTTAAGCTATTAGCTTCAGTTTTTTCAACCATCAGCTTATCAACTTTAGCGTTTTCAGCTATCAGCTTCAATGTTTTTAGTTATGAATTTCAGCTTCTTCAGCTATCAGCACTAGCATCTTCATTGGCCAAATTCAGTTTACAGCATTCACACTAAGACGTCACACTCATGATCTCTCCTGAAATCCTTTCTGAGTCCTCAAGAACTTTAATTTCAACAGAGAAACTCTTAAAACGAGGAGTTCCTTCATGAATTCTTGTGAACAAACCAGGACCTTCGAGCATGAGCAGCTTTAATGATTATAAGGAACCACTGAGGAAAGTTATTGTTGGAGTTGTCTAATGTGAGATTCTCTCCGCTGATGATCTCCTGATGTTCCTCCTGCAGACTGTGGCTTCACGTGTGCCAACGACAAGTGTGTGTCTCTGAACCAGACATGCGACGGCGTCGACGACTGCGGCGACCGCAGCGATGAGATGTGCTGCAAAGGTAAACAAACACAAATGGAACAAACATTTTGAAAAGCGGCGTCTTCAAGCGCTTCGTCTGTGTCAGATTGCAGGAATGGAGCGTTCCACTGCAACACGGGGGTGTGCGTGCACCCGGACGCCGTCGGCGACGACCAGCTGGACTGTCTGGACGGTGAAGACGAGTCGTCCAATCACCAGGATTCCTTCAGTAAACCTTTTTATGTTCTGTTTGCGTTGACAGGTTTGAGTGTTTCCTGTGAGTTATACTGAAGTGTTTTCTTTCTGCTGCAGCTCTCAGAACCGCCAAACAACAAGCAGAACCTTCAGGTAAATCACGTTTGCAGACGACTGTCAGAACTCTGCCACAGCTGACACTTTATGATTGTTTCTTTTTCTTTCCTTCAGAATACGTCTCTCGCAAAAACGGTGAGTTTTTGAGGCTGTTAGCTTCACTCTAATGCTACGACTGGTTAACCCTTTAACACCTGAGGCGTCGCCAGAGAGACAGAAATACAAAATCTTAGCAAACGTAACTTTAAACCATTAACACGATAGGTGAGCATACTGCTTTTCTTCTACTGGAACTATCAAGTTAACGGCGGAAAAGTTACAGTAAATCAAAGAACATAAACACTGGAGCTCAAAAGATGAAGCTCCGCCCACTATCTCTTTTAACTAACTAAATCACAAGCTGGTGCTGATTTAAATTTTTAGTGGCTTGAAAGCAATAATTGTCATAGTTTATGCGTGGAAGTGAAAACGTTCTCTCTTTTTAAGAAATAAAACTTACTTTTGGATTTGTATGTTTGAAGATTTATTAACTTTACTGATAAAAATGATTCAAATGGTAAAAAGCTTAAATTATAATGATACACACTTTTGAAGTTTTTAACTTTTGTTTAAGGAAAAATAACATTTTGTTCAATGAAATTATTACCTTAATCTGAATTTTTACGTTTTTGGCTCAAAAATAATTTTTTTTATCATTCAAACGTTTACTGTACCAGAGACCTGGACTAAGTCATCTATGGAAAACGGTTTACTTCTGGCTCCAACCAAATGAAGCTGATTCAGAGGCCATTTTTTAAGATGCAGATGTCGCCATGTTGGAGCCAGATTTCTATAGCAACCACTCTCACCAATCAGGCCACACCCCACCACTTGAAAGCTGGCTACATGAATGTTTTGAACATTGAACAAGGGGTCCAGCAGGCTCCGCCTACTTCAATTGAGGCACCTGATTGATCAATTTTTAACCTGAATTACAGAGAAAGTATCATGAAAGAAATGTGAGAATTCTCAAGAAGCTGTTTTAGGTATCAAGAATGTTTATTCTGACCAATTGAATAACTTTTCTTGGAACCAGCAGGTACCTCCTGTTTGGAACACCGGGGGGCGGGGTCACTTAGTCCAGTTCTCAGATACAGTCAAATGACAGCTAAACAATTGATCATTCAGGATTTCAGGATTAGGATTTTACAAATTGAAAGACTTAAATTCGAACTCGTTTTCACCTCAGAGACTAGAACCACCAGACGTCTGCTGGAGTCCAAACTGAACTGCGGGATTCCCAACATGGAGCTGGTGGATGACACAGAGGAGCAGACGCGTGGGCAGAGAAGCAGAAAGAAAAGGGTGGTGGGAGGAATACCGGCCAACCCTGTGAGTTAAAGAACATCTGGAGCAGATCCGGTTTCCTGTGAAGCAGAACGTTCATGTCTTTATAGCAAAGACATCATCATTGGTTTAGTCAAACACACAAACTCGATGTTTCTGTTGGAGCCATTTCTCCACCTTCTGTCTGAACTGTTGTGAGAAGTTTTCATGAGCTGGTGGTGGTCTGGTTGATGTGATCTCCTGTGGGCCCACAGACTCAGATCCAGTGGCAGGTGGCTCTGCAGGAATACAACAAGATCGACTGTGGAGGAGCTTACGTGGGCGGGTGCTGGGTCATCACTGCAGCTCACTGCGTCAGGTACGAACTACAATCGGATCAGAAGTTTTTTACTGCTTTGTTTTTGCCTCATTAGCATATTCACAATACCTGTAACTCCCAACCATAAGAATACAGACTAATACCACTAAAACGTTACTGTGAGTACGCTAACTCTGCTATTGTTAGCCACATTAGCGTATTCACAATAATTGTAAGTCTCAACTTTCTTTACAGCTCGTAAAAAAATGACTTATACCACTAGAATTAACGTTACTGTAACTATGCTAACGAGCTAACATTCGCCCTATTAGCATACTCACAATACCCGTAACTCCCATTCATAAAAACACAGACTTATACCACTAAAATGAACATTACTGTGACTTTGCTAACTCTGCTAACATTAGCTGCATTAGCGTATTTACAATACCTGTTACTCCTAAACATAGAAATACAGACTTATACCACTATAACTAACGTTACTGGATCTGCGCTAACTCTGCTAATGTTAGCCACGTTAGCGTATTCACAATACCCATAACTCTTAACAATAGAAATAAAGATTTATCGTTGCTTAGGCTAATGCAGCTAACAATAGCATCGTTAGCGTAGTCACAGTAATGATAGGTCTGTATTTTTTTTTTCACACATTACTGTGATGATGCTAACCCACAAATTTTTGGGTAAATCTTAAAAAAAAAAACACAGCGACTCATTAGCTGTGTTAAATACCTGTAGGCTAACTCCTAACCTTGTTTGCAATGATTCAGCGATTGTGACGCTAATTACAAAACTTATTTGCAGCACCAAAAAACAAAAAACAACCCAACATCATGACACCTTACCTGCATTAGAGTATTCACAACACCTGTTTGGAACACGTAATGTAACTTTTTCCGCTAAGACTAACATTACTGTGAGTACGCCTACTCCGCTAATGCTGGCCACATTAGCGTATTCACAATACTTGTGCCTCCCAACTTTGTTTGCAGCACATAAAAATTTGACTAGTACCACTAAAACTAGCATTACTGTGACTACGCTAACTCTGCTAGCGTTAGCCGCGTAAGCCCCGTTAGCATGTTCACAGTAGCTGTAACTCTCAAATTGTTTTGCAACACATAAAAAAAGACTGATACCCCCAAAACTAATGTTACTGTGACTATGCTAACTATACTAGCATAAGCCATGTTAGCCTAGTCACAAAAACACAAACTACTTTTTCTAAGTCGCTTGTGTTTTTGCAATGTGTGACCATTTACATGAAGCAAAAGGTGGAGAAATAAAGAAATATTTTCACACACGTCAAAGTTTAAAATGGTCATATTTGTTCAAATTCAGTTTATTTATTCATACAGTCTTTTTATTATATACATTTATGTTATTATATTAAATACAGTCTAAGACAAAGTAAAGAGGTTAAAGCTGGTTCTCATATTCCTTAAGTTCATCGTTTTTGTCTTTACCAGACCGAATCCTGCTGCCTTCAAGGTCAAGTTCTCTCTGTGGAGAAAGTATTCCCCTCAAGGAACCACCGATATCATTCCTGTGGAGCAAATCATCATTCATCCACAGTAAGACCATCTTTGTGGATTCAGACACTTCAGACCTCCATGTTATCAGACATTTGTAGCTAAAGTGTTTTTGTGCAGCTACAACCCCGCCACCTACCAAAACGACATCGCTCTGGTCAAACTGGAGAAGTATCCCTACAAAGACTTCTGCGTGGAGGAGAACCCGGCCATCCGAGCCGTCTGTGTGCCATGGTCCACGGAGCTCTTCCAGCCCAACCACACCTGCAGCATCTCCGGGTGGGGTCGGACCAAAGGTGAGGACGTGGAAACTGGTCTTTCCAGTCTTTAAGTAACATTAGTGTTTTCTGGGTCAGTCACTTTACAATGACTTCTTTACCAAATATAGAGTTTATGTCTGTTTCCATTTAAGTAGTCCACTTCTTTACAGCTTAGCTTAAGATTCTCCTTAGACAATATATTGAAAGAAATTGACTTTAAAAACATTGCCAACTTGTTTATTTGTGCGTTACTGTAAACACTATTTTAGTTCTATTCTATTCTATTGCATTCTCCTGAAGCTCTTTTAAATATTGGTCAAATGTTTCTCTAACAAGAGTTCAGTAAACCATTTTGGTGTTGAAGCCAAACACGTTTCTGTTTATGGTCCAGATTGGACCAAAGAACAAATGGTTAAGGACCTCTCTGGAATAGAGAGCTCAGCACTTGTTAATGTCATTAAAAGAGGAGGAGCCAAAAAAACCCTCGTCAAGATCGATGAGTTGCGTTTGACTCGTGTGTCCGGTCGGTCACTGTTGAGCTAACACAAAGACTGTCCCTACAGCGGGAAGGTCCTCCGAGGTGCTGCTCTGGGCCAACGTGTCGCTCATCGAGGGCTGCCAGTCGTCCTACAAGCACCGCTTCAAACCCGGCATGATGTGTGCGGGTAAGTGCGCACGCCGTCTTTCAAGTTTCCCATTAAACTACTACAGAGAGAACAGGTGTAACCATGTTTGTGTTCAGGTGATCCGGAAGGCAGCGTGGACTCGTGTCAGGGGGATAGCGGGGGTCCTCTGGTTTGCCAGGACCAGCTGGGAGTGTCCTACCTGTGGGGCATCGTCAGCTGGGGGGAGAGGTGTGGACAGCCTGGGTTCCCTGGAGTTTACACTCAGGTAAAGAAAACTGATGGAGGAAGAGTTTTGAAGTAAACCAGGAGACGAGTGGAACCTGTTCCACACTTCAATGGATTAGAACAGGGATGTCCATCACAGACCGCATTCCCGTTTGGTTTCCAACATATCCTGCTCTTCCATGTCCTAGTTGAGTACACACACCTGATCCAGGTAATCAGACATGAGTAGAGCATGGATATCTGGAATAGGTGAAGACACACCAGTCCTTGAGGCCTGGAGTACTCTGGGTTAAACAAAGGCTTGACCAATCATCATCCATCTTTTACTGACCAATCATCCTCCATCTTTCATTGACCAATCATCATCCATCTTTCATTGACCAATCATCATCCATCTTTTACTGACCAATCATCATCCATCTTTCATTGACCAATCATCCTCCATCTTTCATTGACCAATCATCTTCCATCTTTCATTGACCAATCGTCTTCCATCTTTCATTGACCAATCGTCTTCCATCTTTCATTGACCAATCATCCTCCATTTTTCATTGACCAATCGTCTTCCATCTTTCATTGACCAATCATCCTCCATCTTTCATTGACCAATCATCCTCCATCTTTCATTGACCAATCGTCTTCCATCTTCCACTGCTCCTATCCTCTGTTTCTGGGTTTTCTGGTGTAGAGGTAGGCGTCGACCTCTGATTGTAATGTCACAGGTTTGGTGGTGACCAGCTCAGTGGCCTTGTAGTAGAGTGTCCGCCTTGAGACTGGAAGGTGGTGAAATCAAATCCAGGCCGAGTCAGACCAAAGACTCTAAAATGGGACTCAGACCCTCCCCTACTCGACACTCAGCATTAGGTGGTTGGGTTGGGTTCCTGGGTCTACAGCTCACCACTCCCCCAGGGGAGGGGTTAAATGCAGAGAACAGATTTCACGCACCGTGGTGTGGGACAACTACTGGGACTCTAACTTTGGTTCCGGCCTAGTATCAAAACGTCTTTGGAAAAGACTTTGAACGCCACACTGCTCCTGGTGGTTCCAGGTTGGCACTAGTGCAACTGTGTGTGACTGAAAAAGACTGTGACTGTAAAGCACATTAGCCTTTATAGGTATAAACCTTTTTCAACCATCCCACAGTTGTGTCAAGGAGACAGAGGTCAGTGTGGTACCTACACCAGGAGGAAGTTCTGAGAGCTCCATGGTTACAGCTGAGAGATCAAACTGGTGTTAGCTAGTAACTCACAGGCCTGAATTAAAAGCCTAACACCGCTCAACCATCATGTCTCTGGCAGGTTGCCTATTACTTTGAATGGATCCGGAGTCACACCGGTTGGCCCGCAGTCACCAAATTCAACTCCTAATGAGAAGAACCTCCACCGCCTGGACGGAAGGTCGTGGAAACCAAACGGTCCTCATGGTTTGGTTGAGTTTGCAGACGCCATCCTGACCATCATCGTTCCAGCAGATTCTGTTCAGGGAGAACTTTTTCTTTCAAACACTGCTGGTTCCTTAAAATGCTACAACACAATTCCATTTACGGATATTAGCATGAATATTAAGAAAGGTTTAGAGTGACGAAGATTTCATTTTCCACTTCCAGGTGTGAAAACTCATCAAAGTTCAAAGTTTTCTGTCATAACTTTCTCCTTTATTTTGGTAAAAATATTCCTACTTAAAAACAAGTAGAACATTTATCAAATAAAATTAGTTTTAACTAAATAAAGATTATATTGGAGTTGGAAATTGTTTACTGTATTAATTTATGTTCTCATTAACATTTTAATACAAGCAGATAAGCGAAAGTGTTTTTGCTCAAATCAAGATAAAACTCAGAAGTCTTTTCATGGTTTGGAGCCGAGGCAGACTGAACAGGAAAAGACTCAAAGTGCAGACGTGATGCTGATGATGAAGCTGAAACTCTCAGCTCCTGTCATTCTGGATCTGGTCCACCGGCAGCTGCAGCTGGATGGCGCTCCGGAGCCTCCTGAGATCCGCCTCCACCTGAACACACACATAGAGAGGGTCTTTCAGGTCCTGGTTCTACCTCTGACTGATGTGAAGGTCTAACACAGCAAACATCTTCAGCCAGTTTGAGGAAATCACCGTTGCCAGCTCGTCCTTCAACTTGTTGTACTTTTGAACGTCAAACTTCTGGAGTGCAGCTTTCTTGTGGAAGTGGAGCAGGAAGTGACGGTCTCTTATGTCTGGGAAGACGACGTCCTGCAAGGAGACAAAACTTACTTCAACCTGTGAACATCCTTGTTATTTATGGAGTCATTTTTTTAACTCTCTCAAAAAATACCACTGCTAAAGATGCTAATTGTGCTAATGTTGCTTAAAATGCTAGAATTTTGCTCAACATCATCAACGTTTTTGGTGTTTGCAAATTTTGGTGAGTTTTTGAATCTGTGGCGAGGGTCAGATTTTCTCTCAAAGAGGAGTAAGAAATGAGATTCTCAAAAACACTCTGGTCCTTGCACTCCAGGACTTCTGCAGGATGGAACAACACATTTTTATAAATTTGAACCAAATCCCAAAAGGAAGAAGGCAGTGAGAATCAGATAAAGACAAGTAGACCTGACTAGCATTGGTCTGTAGAACATTTATCTGTTTTCTGATTCACCTCTCAGGGTTATGGGGTTGCTGGAGCCTATCCCAGGGTACTATTTAGCAGAGGCGGGGTTTATCCTAGATAGGTCGCAGATCTGTCACTGGGGCAGACAGACATACCTAAGCGACAATTTGTAATCACCAAATAATCTTTGAACCATGTGTCTGGAGGGTGGGAGGAAATAGAAAACTCACACATTAACACAGAGAATATGCATAGAAAGAACACAGCTGGGGTTTGAACTAAGGTTTTCTACAAGTGAGGGGAGAGTGTTGACCGCTACACCACTGTGTCACCCTCTGTTTAACCTTTTTAGTGTCAGTGTCATAACCTGGAATATACTTGTATCACATGGCATAAATATGTCCCTCTAAAACAAGGTATTTATTTAACTTGGGATTTGAACCCTTAACCACTGCTTACCCAACATGCCGTTCAACCCACTGACAAACAAACCCGTCTTTATCAGTCTAAACCCAAACGAAACCCTTCTGTCTGAACTTTAAAACCAGACACCTGCATCCAGGTGTGAATCATCACAGAGGCTCCTCCCTCACAGAGTCTGGGTCTCACCTGCTTGGTGAGGAGGTAATACCCAAAGAAGATCATGCTGGTCGTGCAGGAAATGAAAAAGGTGATTGGTTCCATCACGTCCCAGGCAAACACATACCTGAAAGGCAAACACAGCAGTTTCCAGAACACGGGACAGTTATCGGTCCATCTGCACGCGGGCTGGTCCTTACCAGGTGAGGTATCCCAGGAACCCCCCCTGCAGGGACAGGTAGGCCAGTCCTATCCATCCCAACATGGAAGCTCTCGCCTCGGCCTTCACTGCCATCTGGACTCTCACCTGCGTTCAGAAGGTCTGTCAGTGCAACCAAACCCATTTCGGCGTCAAAGCAGGCGTGGTCCACTGACCTTCTCCAGAGGCTGCAGCTGCTGCTGGAGATCCTCCTGTTTGACCAGCAGCTGTGAGTGCTGGATGTGCAGCTGCTGAGGATGAGTCAGGGCCGAGTGGAGAAGGTGGACCAAGTACTTCATGTCATCCAGACCCAGCATGTGTTCGTGAGACGCGCCTGAAGGGAAGGAAGGTTGAGGAGAACGTTGGTATCTCCGTTTACTTCATCCAAACATTCATCTGTTGATAATCAAAGCCCACCAGACGGAGACAGAGTACCTCGTCCAAGTGAGCGGATGTTGTAGGTAGTGTCATTGAGGACGAGCTGGAAGTCCTTGTTGAGAACCGTTTCCATGGAGGTACAGAGTGAGATTCTCTGACCATCTAAAGCAAAGATCAAAGACTTCAGAGGAGCTGGAGATTCACTCTTACGTTCACACTGGAGTTAAAAAAAAAAACAGAAGTTCAAGAGACCACTTCCAGGGAAAACACTATGCAAACGCTCACGAATGAGTGTTTTGGACTCTTGCTTTCATGAGTCACTAAGCAAGTTTCTACAACCGTTTTTAGGCTGTACGTACAAAATGCATAGTCATGGAACAACGTCAAACCAGACTACACTGTGACCAATCAGAAACTGGTTGTGTTCACAGAAGTACCAAAATTGATCAGGAAGGACAAATGAATAATTGCAATTTGTATCCGTCCAGAATTCTATGACACAAAGTCTTTCATTTACCGGAATAGAGCAGTGAAAGTAAAAACCTGGAGGGAGATTCACCACTTTAACATCTCACACCAAGACTACCCAATACTAGCGCATATCTGCCAGACTGCCACTGTAAGTGCTGGACATGTGCTAACATTGGGTAGCCACAGACCAGTGTGAACATCATGTGATAAAAGAGCATTCAACGCGCTTCACATTCTCAATCCTGGTCCTTGAAATCTACCACCCTGCCTGCTTACTGCTGATTACCTGGACCAGGTGTGTTCACTCAATCAGAATGTGGAGACATGTGATGGAGCTAATCAGCAGCTAGCAGGGCTTGGAGATCTGGAAAAGTCAGGGTGGTAGATCTGGAGGACCAGGAATGAGTAGCCCGGCTTTACTCTCTCACTGAGCAGATACAGTTTGGAACAGCAGTCCTCACCCGACAAAATAAAAGCATGTCAGAGATTCCTCTCAGTGTCTAAAACTACAAACAAGTGTTCTCCAAATAATTTTAAAAATGAGGTATTGATCTTGAAGCGGCTGCGGAAGAGCAAACTTGTCAAGTTTACTTATCGTTGAGCAATGCGGCGTGATTGGACGTGATTTCTGTGACTGTAGTGTTTCTTGACAGTCGCATGTCGATTCCTATCAGGAGTCAGAACTCTGTTTTTCCTCTTTAGCCACCAGCGGGAGGCGTCTCCAGAGTTCTGACTGCACTACATCTCCCAACAACCCCAGTCCACAGATCCTAGATACCACTCACCTGATATTCATTGACAATCACCCACAGCACACTTAAGCGCTGCACAGAGGCTCACTCAGTGTGAAGTATTGTTTGTACCATCCTGCCTGCATTACTGAGCATTTCTACCTGGACCTGATCTTCAGATTCTGACCTTGATTGCTTGCTGCCTGCCCTGACCCTCATCTGGACTCTGATAACTCTAGTCTCTTCTTGGATGATCTCATACTTGTGATTGACCTCTGCCTGTTTGACTCTGATTTATCTTTGTTGACTTTTAGCTGTGCTTAGTTCCTGTCTGAACTAATGAACCTGCTGCATGTGGAACCATCTGTCTGCCTGTTTGTGACAATTCCGGACAATCCTAAAAGACACATCTGCACTCCCCTAAGACGCGCCGCTCCTCTCTACGGAACAGACAACCCAAAAACCTGCAGAATCCGTATGAGTAAACCCCCGTATGGATAGTTGCGGTTAAGGCTTCCGGCTTAAGGGAGTATTTTAAGGTGCAACATGGGTATCTAATGCAGAGAAAAGCATGAAAGTTTTGTGTTGGTGTCGAGTCTCTGTATGAGTGTGAGTGCGTACCGTCACTGAGTAGCACGGCGGTGTGAATCCCGGGGTCTTTGGCGCGGATGTCCCTCAGCAGGTCTTCCACTGTGGTCAGCATCGGCGTCAGAGTGAAGCGGCCCTCGTGACCCGCAGGCAGCCGGAGGGAGAGAACGGGCCGCCCAAAGCTGTGGCGAACAAACCCATCTGAAGAAGAAAGCGGCGGGAGACGTAGATGAAGCTCACAGGTGAACAGCTGTGGACGCTCCTGTGTCTCCGAGGTTTCAGAAGACTGAAGGAAAAACCCGAGGGAAGACTACAGGAGAGCATAAAGACCATCCAGAACTGCCAACATTTCAAAGAGCTCAATGGTTTTAGTAAAAACTAATAATCTTGGCCCAACTCTACAAACACTTCGTCTGCACGTCTCTAGAACTCAATTGAGACATCTCTTAATTTTGGCATGCCACAAGGCTCTACTGTAAGACATCCCTCTTTTTATGGTCATTTTAGATTCCTCCTGGTGGTATTTAATTAGGTTGGTGTTTTAGTTGATGGCAGCTGTCCTATTTATGACCCAACTAGGACTCACTCAAACAGAACTTCTGTCTCTAGATGCTAGATAAGTTTAAGGACATAAAATATCTGATTTATTGAAATAATTCAAACTAAAGTAGACAGATACCCAATTTACCCCTTATCTTACCCTGTCTCTCATTTTCTCAACCCTTTCATCTCCAAGACAAATAAGATACTCCCTCAATCTTAGGGGTCACCGGATGGATTTGGGGTTAATCTGAGGACAGACTCTGGTATTTGTCAGAACTGGCTGTTTAGAGCTATAACTGGACCAACTGTGACAAACTGTGGATGACCTCAGAAGGGTTTGGCTACACTCAAGCCTCGTTTCCACTGAGTGATCTTGTCAGGTAGGGACTAGTACGGTACGGTCCAGTTAATTGTGCCAAGCATTTCCACTCAGGTAAGCCTCGCTTTCACTGAGCGGTTCGTTTTCACGGCGCATGGGTGGTGTAGACCGCTAGCGTGTCATACTCAATAAACTCCTGTTGTGACAGTAAAATCTGCCCAACACTAGAGACTCTCAGCCCGGATCTGTTTGCTCAGCTGTTGGACAGGACATAAAAAAAAGAATACAGCGGCTTTACCCCAACCGACCAATCAAACCGTATGGCTCGGTGGAAACGAGGCTTTAAGATCTAAATGAAATTAATAAATAAAATGAGATGAAAGATACTATGATGACTGTGAGCTCTTCTGTGTTCTTCTGGACCAGTTCAAACTTCATTTTGCTTCAACATGTTCCTGCAGGCGACAGAAACAGAATCCTGTCACCCGGATCTGGATCCACTTAGTCTTCATGACTTTCTGAGCTGCTCCAAGAATGTGATAAACCAAAACATCTGGAGGAGGTTGTTCTGAGGAACCAACACATTCTCATTCCAAAGACCACACAGATTGATGTTTGGCTAAGGACCGTTTTGTGTCACGTTTTACATTTTAGGTGTCTGCAACTCACCGTTATTTCACAAGCTGGATGTTTCCATTAAATCATGGGTCCCCAACCTCTGGGTCGTGAACGGAACCGGTCCAGCATATTGGTACTCAAATCTGGTACTGGTTCAGGTTCGGGCCCAGATTGCACCAGGTACTGCATCTGGTGCCGCATTAGGGTTAGGTTACCAGGTCAGGTTACCGGTACTGGACGCGTCCTGATGACTAGTCTGTGTTCGGTACCGCATCCGGTTCTGTGTCCCAAAGGTTGCGGACCCTTGATTTTACAAACAGCCAGAACATCAAAAAAAGATGAGTTGGGTACCGGAACATTGTAATCTAACCCTGACCCGAATCGGTACCAGGCATGGTGCCAGGTGCAAACTGGGCCTGAACATGAACCAGTACCAGATTTGAGTACCAATGTGGTCCACGTCCTGGTAGTGGACCTGTTCTGTTCAGGACCTAGAGGTCGGGGACCCGTGATTTAATAGGAACAGTCAGCACCCCAAAAAGCGACGACTTGGGAACACAAAACTTTAAAAAATGACGACTTGGGGATGAAAATGTGTTGGAGGAACCCATTGAAATGAGCAGAAGTGGAAGTCTGTGTGAACATTGACTTAATTTTGGTCTAAAAGCAAATCTTCTTAACAATATTCATATCTGTTGGTCACAGACTGAGTCACAACTGATTCTATTGATGCAGCACGCTTTACAGAAAAGCGGAACTTCTGGCTCGACAGGATGTTTGTTTGTTGTTCTTCTGAACCGTCAAAGTGAGTCTGAGATCCAAAGATCAACTGAGACACAAAAACCTTCTGAAGGATGTTGAAAGAGGAGGGACAAAAACAGCTGAAGGAGAAAATCTGCATCTTTAGATTTTTACTCTAACTTGAACCAGCTGAGCAGGTCAGAGAATTTTCCTCCCTTAACAATCCACCGCCAGACAGAAGCCACACCCACAACCGCCTCCAAAGATCCATGCTGATGTGTGTATGCGTACCTTTAACCAGGTGTTTGTCGCTGTAGTTTGAGACAAGGCAGGAGGACCAGACAGGACTTCTCTGGAAGACAAGAGCATCGCATTCATCTGAAACGGCTTTCTGACTCGTTTCTGTTTCAGTTTACTGTTTGTGAACCCACCAGCCCCCTCCACCCCCAAGGTTGGTGGTTCAGAACCAGAACCAAAACACAGCTGAACCCGGTTTTACTCAGAAATATCTACCAAAACGAGTGTGAGGGCCCTCATAATGATACTAACGCGCCATGCTGATGTAAAAATCTTCACAAAACAGCAACTCTTTGAGGTTTTAGCCTTCACAAAACATCAGAACTTCCAGTTTACTCTGTGAAAGATGGATTGAAATGCAGCAAAGATCTGGACACGACAAAGTCAATCATTTACTTTAATGAATTTATGAAGAACAAATTCAAAATATAGAAAAAACACTTTTAAAACAACATTAAATAATTAACATTAACATTATAATACAAGCTTAAATAAAGCTACATTAAAAATATGAATTATTGTTTGATTAATTAATTGAGAATTCAATAAAACCAAAAAAGTGTTTTTCCTAAATGAATAGTTTCTTACTTCAAGTTTCAGGTTTTTTTCTCTGTGGGTTGAAGTGCCCCTCCCCCAACAGGTAACACACATGCACACGCATGTTAACACATGAACACACAGACACGCCCACAAATCCCAGAGCAACACACCCAGAAACATGACGGCCTCAAACCCAGAAAGCAGCAGAAAATCTGAACTCACCACGCAGAGTTTGAACCTTCGGCTGTGGATCACGGCTGACCTGCAGAGGCGTCCGGAGAAGAACATGACCTGAAGCTCTGAGGACAGACTCCCCCAGACAGACCAGACCTTCCTTTATGTGTTGAAATGGAGACACTCCCAAACAGGTTCCAGGCTGAACGTCGGGAGGTGTGGCGGCGCCGGCTGGAGGTTAACTCTTCACTGACAGACTCAGATTTCCATCCTCTTCCTGTCCAGGTTCTCAAAGGGGTCTGGAGTCTTTCTCAAAGAGGGGGCTCACTCTGGACAGGTTACCTGGGCTTAGAGTCACCTGGAGGTCAAAGGTCAGACAGTCAGAGTCAGTCAGGTTATAAACGTCCTCCCAAACTCCAGTCTCCATCACTGCAGTCTGCTGGCTCTGCTCTGAGGACCATCCGGCATGTTCTGCAGAAACCTCCTGACAACAACGAACCTTTGAAAAAGTCCTCCATAGTCTGAGAGATATGATGGAGCGCATAAAGAAAGGGGCGGGGCTTGATCTTTTCTAAACGCTGAGGTGCTGATGGTTTCTGTGATGCTGTTCTGAGCAAGTACATCAATGAGGACAGGAAACAACGCTGATGTTTCAGAGTAAAACTCCCAACCCCAGCAACATCAAAGCCACGAGAGTGATGATCAGTTATAAGTCAAAGATTTCTAACTTTTGGAGTTTGGTTCTGGGAGAGATCACCTCATCGGAACTTTTGCTCTTTAAAAGTCTGTCATTGTTGAACTGAAGGAAGTTCAGCGGCTCTGCAGCTTTTCTGATGATGGTTTAGTGGCAGAGCTGCATAGAGCAGAGTGTCGCCTGCATAGCTGTGAAGCAACAAACACACCGATCATTTGAGATGCATTCAACATATGATGCTCACACTTGATATATTGGGAGGGGCTTCTTCTTCTTTTTCTACTGTAAACAAGTAGTTGGAAGAGGTTTGGTGTGCAAATCTGTGTAATCTTACTCCAGGCTCGATACATGTAAGACTTGGAGTCATAGAATATTTGCTGGACCAAAACTACAATTATCAACAGGCTCACAATACAATATGTATTGCGATACAGGCTCATAATACGATACATATCGCAATACCGGCACAAAATACGATAAGTATCATGATACCAGCTCACAATATGAGATGTATCGTAATATTGACTCACAATATGATACTTATCGTAATACCGGTTCACAATGCAATATATATAGCAAAACTACCTCACAATACGATACGTATGGTAATACTGACTCACAATATGATTCGTATCGTAATACCGACTCACAATACAACACTAATCGTAATACCGGTTCACAATACAATATATGTAGCAAAACTACCTCACAATACGATACGTATGGTAATACTGACTCACAATACGATACGTATGGTAATACCGACTCACAATACGATACGCAACACAAAACCGGCTCATGATACAATACTTATTGCAGAACCTAAGTATCACGATACAGGCTCACAATATGATACGTATCGTGATGCAGGCATACAATAAAATATGTATTGCGATACAGGCTCACAATATGGTGTGCATAGTGATACAGGTTCAGAATACATTATGTATCGTGTGTATGTTTGTATCTCATAAAAAAAAAGTATTGCGATTCAGGTTAACAATACGATACATATCGAGATACAGGTTCACAATACAGTATGTATTGTGATGCAGGCACACAATGCAATATGTGTCGCACTACAGGCTCACAATACGATACGTATCACGATACAGGCTCACAATATAATACGTATTGCGATACAGGCTCACTATACAATATGTATCGTGATACCGGTTCACTATATGAAACTTATTGCGATAGAAGGTCACAATACAATACGTATTGCAACATATCCCAAGAATGTACCAGAACAATTTTACACTTTTTAAAAAAATTTTAAAACCCACCTTGAATTGCCATGTTAGCATATAATATCGGCAAATGGAGTATTGCGATATATCGGCAAATGAATTTTTTTTCTACAGCTTAGTTAATTTCTTCTTCTTAATTGATTTTCAAATGGTTGGTAGTTAGTTAGTTACGAGGATGCCATCCATACGTCACTACCATGTCTGAGTCCCTGACTGGTCAAAGTTCGAACTTTTAACACTCTTTAAATGGACGTGGATTTTGTTCGTAGAGCCCAAAAAATGGAATAAAAAAACTTGAGTCACTACTCAAGTTTTTGACAGATGTACGTGAATTTTGAACACGGAACCCCAAAATGTGCATTTAAAGGTTCTATACCAGGTAAAAGGTAAAATGTGATCATATTTTACTAAAATACAAATTATTTATGACATTAGTTATTTTTGTAAACTCTTTTCATACTCAGAAGTAAAATGACTCAATCTTTGAGGCTCCGCCTTTCACTCATTGTAGGTGGAGCCTATTTCATGAAATCATCCTAGAGCCGGCCTTGTCAGCCTGTCACCTATTTTTTAAAAATATCTTTTTTTTTCAAATATGGACATGCATGTTGTGTATCTGCTGGGCGTTTTATTTTCCTGGAGACACGCCCACCTCTCCGTCTTTGCTCAATAATCCATGTTCAGTCCAGTTCTTCTGATTCGTCACTTTCTTTGCATCTCCATTAGGAAATCTTTTACTTGTTACTTCTCTCTCTGCAGTGTCTTCTCCATATCCCCCGTCCCCTTGCACCATTCTCAGATACCTTCAGGATCCACCCAGATGTGGAGCAGATTTCTCCCCAGGATGTTCTCTGGCACATGCCACCACACAAAGTTTAACGTCCCACTTCAACCATGTTACTTTCCTTTTGTAAAATCATTCCCAGTCATCATTTAAATATGAATGAGCAGTTTTAGCCAGAATCAAAAAGTCTTTGTCACTTTTTAAGATATTCTTTATGCTCAGCGGCAGTAGGTCTTTGGAAATACATTATTGGGTTGTTGGCTTGGAGAAACCCCGCCCCTTCTCCTCTCCATCACGGGAGTTCTGTTTGTAATAGATCAAATCCTTCAGATTAGATCAAATCCTTCAGATTGATCACATGAACAGAAACGTTTGCTGATAAACGCACAAAGATGTTTTTGAAAGTCACAGAAAAAATAAAAACAGTACATTGAAAAAGAATCAGAAGCAGCATGTCTGCACAGTCTGACCCTCTTCCTCCTCTTCCTCCTCTTCCTCCTCTTCCTCCTCTTCCTCCTCTTCCTCCTCTTCCTCCTCTTCCTCCTCTTCCTCTGTCTGCAGCATCGTCTGTCGTAGTAAAGACCGGGTCTCCTGTGGTTCTCTGTTCGAGAGCTGACGTCCTGATCGGAGTGATAACACCGAACCACTGAGGTGTTTGGCCACTCGGCACATGTGGTGTCATTCTGACTGGCAGTGTTCTGACGTGGCAAACGTGAGATTGTAGCGTTGTGTGCAGGGAACCGTGAATGTGTTGCTTTGAATTGCAAAATGTGTGTCGAGATAAAACGAGTGTTAATAACTTGAGGCTTTGCTCTGTGTGTCAGTTTGAATAATTGTTCTGTGAAGCTCAGCTCAGGGTGTTAAGGCTTAGAATAAACTGTAGAAGTCAGAACACTGAGTCATGAAGGGCAGCTGTGGTGCAGTGGTAGACCGGTTGATCAGAAGGTTGAGGGTTCGTACTGATACTGGTGAATAGTATTACTAGTACATACAAATGATGTTTGATAAAACTAGCATTGTGGTTAGCAGAAGTAGCAGTCTTTCCTGGAGCAGTAGAACTAATTTAAATTTCATTTTAAAAGCATTTCTGAAGGAAATGGTTGATTTGAGGTGTCCTTAATGATCAGAATCCTCACCATTTTCTCCAGATCCAGACATATTTCAGCTTTCAGAAGTGCAGCTGCTGTCCGCTGGGCCTGAAGATTCTTCCTGTGATAAGAAACTCTACCAAACAGCTTCACAGGAGTTTCAGAAACTCCATTCTCAGCCGAAAAAACGTTCAAAAACTACAAAGAAACTAAAGACATCCGAGATACAAACATTTATGGAACTGAAAAACACGACCTCAAAGATCATTTTAACTCAGAGGAGAAGAACTGTTTTATTTGAACAAAAGACATCCAGCAAATATACCAATTAAAGTAATTGTTAGTGTTATTAAAAGTTTAACTCTGAGGAAGATCAACACACTGTTTCTTTCTCTGCTCTCTCTGATTTTAACGGCTCATCACTTTCCTAAACGATGTGATCAGATGGAGGATTCACGGATGCTTTTCCAAAATCCAAGGATTTACCTGCTGATCTCCAGGATTAGGTCAGTTATCCTTTGACTTCAGGATCCAGGGGAAACTCCATCATAGATCTGGGAGCCGAAGTTTCCATGGCGATCGTTACCATGTTTGGAAAGGCTTACAGAAGAAAGGGGAGAGGGTTCTCTGGTTGATCCAGAAGGTGCTGTGATGTCAGAGTTAGACAGAACAGCTGGTTGGAGAAAAACTGACTGACGTCAGACCAGAGAGACTCCGGGTTTCGCCTAAAACATCAAAACCTGCAGACAGCCGGCGAACGGAAGTCACGTCTGAGAGAGAGAGTGAGGTCTTAAGGTTGGGCTCGGCAGCAGACAGCAGGTCCCCCACCTCCACCCCCACCCCTCACCTTCACAGACCCAGGTGGGAGGGGCTCAAGTCGAGAGCCGAGGTCGAGTGAAGAACGGAAACCAGAGCAGGAAGCCGAACATCTTGATCCTCCTTCACGTGGTGGCGGCGTCTGCCTGAAGCCTCCTGCGTTTCACTTTCAGGTATCAAACTGAAAACTTCACAGCCGAGGAGAGACGAGCAACGGCAGAATCAACGTTCTTCTGTTCAATCAGAGCAGATCCTGACGGAAAATATTCATCCTCTCTGGGATTTTGATGCTGCGAACTGACGGACACGTTTGTTTGAATGTAAACGTTTTAGTTCAGAAAGTAAAGTAGAAACATCACAAACAATCTGGATCCATGTTTAGAGACTGGATTAAACTGATCATGAGTCTGGCATTGGTCCACCTACACCGGGGTCCAGATCCACATGTGGATCTTTGATCTCTCCATGGAGGATCCTTGGACAAGCAAACAATAAGTCATTTAGACTGCTGATCCAGACATATCGACCGTCAGAGTCAGCAGATCCCTCTAAACAAAACTACCTAAAGAAAACAAATAAACAAAGCCTGTAAACTAAGACTACCAAACTAAAATAACAAAACCCAGCAGTGTAAGACTGCTGATCCAGTCATGTCAGAGTCAGCAGCTCCTGCTAATGACTGCCTAACTGAAAATACCCAAAGAAAACAAATAAACAAAGCCCACAAACTAAGACTAAAATCCTCAAACTAAGATAACAAAACCCAACAGTGTAAGACTTAAGAGGACAATAAAGGAAAAAGTACAAAAAAACAGCATTTTTTTACAGTAAGGATTACTTACTTAGCATTTATTAAATTTAGATGAGTTAATTGTATAAACTGATGTCTGAGGTTCACATAGATGATAAACTATGTAGGTTTTTACATCCTGTTGACCTGAAGACGTCTTGTTTGATCAACTCTACCTCCAGAATGAACAGATTCTGGACATTAAGAGAAAACATTTTGAGAGATGCTAGATTCAGCCTATGGCGCTGTAGTTCCATCTAAAACAAAAACTGTAGCTACGGCAGCATGGAGAAATAAAAAGGATCAAAGCCATAAAAAGAGAATGCAGGAGAGCAGAGCGAAAGTGGAGAAAAACAATCCAACTGTTCATCCAGAAACTTCTAGACCGGAGATGTCACCAGTAACACGTAATTAACACACACTGTAACACACACTGTAACACATACTGTAACACACACTGCAACACACACTGTAACACACACTGTAACACATACTGTAACACACACTGTAACACACACTGTAACACTTTCAAACGCGATTAACGTAAATCCGCTGATTCTGATGCAGGAAAAAGCAGCACAAAGAATCAGAATCAGATACTTCATATAATACTTCACTACTGTAATGCTAGGAAACACCAGACGTGATGCTGGAAGTTCATTCTTGAGCGTGCTTTTAGCAAATGTTGTCGCTACCTGATACTAGCGCATGTTCCTACAGTTGAAAGAGTCTTGGTGTGAAATCTCAAAGCCGTGCAAACCTGGTTAATCTTTCTCCAGTATTCTTCTTTCACAGCTCTGTTCCGATATATGAAAGACTTAATGCTGTAGAATCGTAGCCGGACACAAACCGATCAATTTCTCCTTCAAGATCAGTTTCCAAACGGTTAGCACTTCCTTGTTTTGAAAAGGAAGTTACCAAAAGGTCACTAGCAAATCCAAGTTCCTGTTAGGTCAGAGTTCAACTGGTTTAACTTTCAACACGTATTCAGTGGACCTTAAGACTTGGAATACGTTATTGCAAAAGCCAGAAAGTTGCATATATGTGAGTTTACATAGAAGTGGTTACATTTCTGAGCCTGATGTGAACATTGCTAA
>NC_050529.1:986145-1003925 GCF_002922805.2 Oryzias melastigma
TACTGTAATGCTAGGAAACACCAGACATGTGATGCTGGAAGTTCATTCTTGAGCGTGCTTTTAGCAAATGTTGTCGCTACCTGATACTAGCGCATGTTCCTACAGTTGAAAGAGTCTTGGGGTGAAATCTCAAAGCCGTTCAAACCTGGTTAATCTTTCTCCGTTGTTCTTCTTTCACAGCTCTGTTCCGATATATGAAAGACTTAATGCTGTAGAATCGTAGCCGGACACAAACCGATCAATTTCTCCTTCAAGATCAGTTTCCAAACGGTTAGCACTTCCTTGTTTCGAAAAGGAAGCTACCCAAAGGTCACTAGCAAATACAAGTTCCTGATTGGTCAGAGTTCAACTGGTTTAACTTTCAACACGTAGTCAGTGGACCTTAAGACTTGGAATACGTTATTGCAAAAGCCAGAAACTTTTCATATAAGTGAGTTTACATAGAAGTGGTTACATTTCTGAGCCTGATGTGAACATTGCTAAAGTGTTTACAATCTTAAAAAGCTTCTTTATGGTTATTGTGAAAACGGTTAAACAGTTAAAATAGTCAAAGTAATGTAGTTAGGAACACAGGTTTGAGGTTTTGGGTTTTAAGCTTAAACGATGTTTTGACTCTATAAAAATCTCTTTTGTGCTACAAATGTGTGAAAGGAACCTGCAGATCATGTGTCAAAGTTAAGGCCCGGGGGCCGGATCCGGCCCTCCAGGTAATTCTATCCGGCCCTCCAGATCATTTTATTTTATTGTTATTAATGACCCGATGTTATCTTGAGCTCATTTCTAACTTGTATAATTTTGACAAAATATATTTTTATGGAGAGTAAAATATTGAAAGTTATTTAAGGTTTAAGTTGATTTATTCTGGAATAATATTCCTGACTTTTTATTATTCAGAATTAGGTTAAAAAGTTGTAGTTTAAAAGTTTAAAAATTGTTATTCTGCAGCTTTTATGACTATTTTAGCATTTACTAAGATTTTTTAGGTTGTTTTAGAGTTTAGATAATATTTCAGTGACATGCTAGCTGCTTTGGCTAAATTAGGCTTTTCTTTTTAAGTTTTTTTTTGTTTGTTTTGGAGTTAGACTAATATTTACTCGTTAGCTATTTTGGCTAATTGAGGCTTTTTTCAGTTTTTTAGAATATTTTGAAGTTTAGCTATTTTTCAGCTACATGCTGGCTGTTTTGTCTAACCTAAGTGTTTTTCTTTTTGAGTTCTTCAGGCTAATTTAGCATTTAGCTAATATTTTAGCTAGCTACCCGCTTCAGCATTTTCAGCTATCAGCATTAACATCTTTAGCAGCCAAATTCAGCTCACATCATTCACACCAGTATTATCTCAGGTAATGTTATATATCTAGTTCATAATTATGATAAAAAGTTACGGTTTTAAAGTTTTAAAAATTTAGTTTTAGAGTGTTCAATAACTGTCCTGTTTGTCCACGACCTAAAGTGTGTTTTGGATTTTGTGTGACTGAGTTTGACACTCCTGCTTCAGATAACGTTTCATTATTTTTGGTTAAAGACAAAACTGTGGTCCAAAGTGTTTAGATGTTCTTCACAAGAAGTCAGCAGCTTCAAACTATAGTGACTGTAATTGACAAGAAAGACTTTTTTTAAATCTTATCTCAAAACTCTCATTTGTTTAGAAAAAGGTAACACCCCCCCCAAAAAAATACAGCCTGTTACTTTCAGATTAAAGGCCGAACCCCCCCCGGCCCAGCAGACAGCATCGTGACCTTCTGGGGTTCACAGACTTGAACGTGCGCTCTCGTCTCTGTGGTGATGATGAGTAAAACTGTGAAATGTTGGTTTCATTTCTCTACCAAAGAGGTTTGGTTGATCTGACTAACCCAGACGATAACTCCATCATGACGACTTCATGGAGGCACAAAAGCTTCTGTATGAGATGGTTTGAACACGTTGAGAGGAGGAACTGGGATGATTTTGATGTGGTTGGAGAAACCAGGAGAGAGGAGGAAGACCAAAGATGAGGTTAGTGGATGTGGAGAACGAGGACAATGCAGAAGATGGAGTCAAACAGACGGAGGAACTCTTGAGCAGAACAGCTAAAAGATCAGAGCAAAGGCAAAGAAAAACTCAACCAAATAAATATCCCAACATTAACATTTTTATGTTGGTCAGAGTTCATTAAACTTACTCTAAGCTCTTTTGGAGAAGGTTTCTGTTAGAAAATCAAATCAGCAAACATCAGACCGGTACTCAGCGGTATAAGTGTAGAACAAACCAGCTCATTGGTTTTATTCACATTTTTAATAAGAACAACACAATCATGATTAAAATAACTTTTCTCTGCTGAGACGAGGCTGAATCAGATCTCTGTGGGAGGGGCTAGTTACTGGCTGCTGTTGTTTGAAAGCAGAAAAAATAACTTACTACGCATGATTCTCCCCAAAGTTTTGCTAATCAGTGTTTTAAAAAAGACTCTAGACGGTTGTTTGGTCCAACAGTAATCTTGACCAAAATGTCAACAGCAAAAAAGGAGAAGTTAAACCGCGGTGACGCATGAGGAGCAGCTCGTAAACATTTGATTCATGTGTGCAACATAAAACTACTGAAATTTTGTAGAAATAATTAGTTAAAACTGCGATATTTGGTCAAAAACTCAAGGCAGAGCAGATTCTGGTGGATTATTTGAACATTTATTGGACACTCTAATACTACATTTTTTTAAATAACTTTTTAACATCATTATGAGCCAGATATATAGCATTACCTGCAAAAATGCTAGTGTGAACGCTGTAATCTGAATATGAAGATGCTAGTGCTGATACTGAAAACGCTGATAGTAATAGCCACCTAAAATATTATCTAAATACCAAATTAGCCTAAAAAAAAAAATAAAAAAAAACTAAGGTTAGTCCAAACTGTTAGCATGTAGCAGAAATATTGCTAAACTGCAAAACAGCCTTAAAAAAATCTTAGTGAGTACCAACATAGTCTAGTAGAATGACAATTTTTAAAACTTTAAACTGTAACTTTTTAACATAATTATGAATAATAAAAATGCAGGAATATTATTCCAGAATTAATCAACTTAAACCTTAAATAACTTTCAATATTTTACTCTCCATAAAAATATATTTTGTCAAATGTATTCAAGTTAGAAATGAGCTCAAGATAACATCAGGTCATTAATAACAATAAAATAAAATGATCTGGAGGGCCGGATCCGGCCCCCGGGCCGTGACTTTGACAGGTGGTTTAGATTGAGCCACAATCAAAATCTGAACAAGTTTTGACGTCAAATATCTACAACTGGAACTGTTGCGTTAAACAATCCGACCATAAAACAAAACTTTGACTAAATTTCTAACCTCAAAACATGTTTTTTTTCCCTAAATTTACCTGATCCTGAATCAACAAAACAGATCATTTTTCTTCTGCTCTTCTTCTCAGATCTCTCAAAGTTTCCCAGCCCCATCGTGAGAACCGCCGCTCTCCAGAAAGTGTGTCAGCCGCTCGGCGGGCGGTTGAAGTCTGCAGACGTGGTAGCGGCGGGCTTTCAGCTGACAGGAAGTCAGTGAGGTTTTGGCACTTCCTGTGCAAGCGGCTTCAACTTTGGGCTTCCTGCGAACTGCACTGCAATTGAATTGCAGTGCAGTGCAGTGCACTGAATTGCTCCAAAGCAAAATAAGTTTCCACATGTCCCTCTAGATCTGACTGTATTACTCATGATTACCCTTTAAATGATTGTTATACTCTTGATTTTTGTTGTATTTTATCTCTACTTTGTTCTTGAACCTGTACAAAGTTTCTGGTAATGATGCCGTTCGCCCCAGATCTATCTTGAAAAAGAGATCTCATCTCAGTGGGACTTCCTGCTAAAATCAATAAATAAAAACTATGACAAATTCAAAACAGAACCCCGCTGAGGGTTCAGATTCTTTAATCTCACCCCTCCAGGTGTTGCTGTTGTTCCCCTCCTGGAGGACAATAGAATCCCCGTCCCAGGACCCCTCAGAGAAACACCAACAAGGCCAATTTTCACTTTGAGTTGGGCCAACCAGGAATTGTGGAAGACTTCCAGTCACCCAGGAGAAGGTCACTCAGCAAAAGGGCAGAAAATGTTGGCCCAAATGGGTTTGTCCACAGTATCCATGGTGGCCCCACCTGTGTTTACCCACCTTGGCTTAAGTGGAAACTCAGTGAGCTGGGTCGCTATCCCCCTGTCCAGGATCCAGTAGACCCTTGGGGCCAGTCCCTGCCTTCCTGGCTGGGGGGCGCTCACCTGTGAACCCCAACGCCACGCCTGTCCTCAGAGTGGGGCACCAGTGAACCATGATCTATGTTTTATCTTCTCATAAGAGTGTTCTGACCCGTTTTGATCAGTTACCCGGACAGACCCCTCCACCACGATCAGGTGGAGGTTCATGGGTAATTTCCTCTGAGCTACAAATGTTCACCATGAAACGTCTCAGTTACCTTATTCTGACTCTCCTCAAACACCTGAGGGGACTGTGGCGCCCCCTGCTGACAGAGGAGGTTCATTGCAGGACAGAGTTCTTCATTTAAACAGAATGTTCATGTTAAGGTTAAGAAACACATTAATAAATATATTTTTGGTTTATTTTGAGTTTTTGTTAATTTGAATGAAAACCTTGTGTTCAAAGTTTAACTAAACAAAAAAATGATGTTTTTGTTTTAGAATCAACATTCAGCAGCATTTTAATTATTAACATTTATTAATGTAAATATAAAAAAAATGTTTTTTTCTCTGAAAACATAAAAAACACTTTTTTATACCTGGAAATAAATTCGGGGATCAACGGATGAAAGACTGTTTAGAAGTTTGTGGTTTGAAAAATAATTCAAACGATTGAGAAATGACCAAAAACAAAATCAGCAAATTTTCACTTTTATGGTTTTATTTAAGTGAAACAAACATTTATCAAACATTTATCTGATTCTATTATTCACTTTGAAAAAACCTGCTAAAATAAATGTTTTCACTGAAAAGAAAAACACATTAAATGAAATAAATATTAACTTTAAGAGCTTAAAGGTGAAAATAAACATGATAATAAAACAAATAAAGAATACATTTGTTCATTTTTTTCACCGTGGAGTACAAAAAACTCCAGAACTATTTTTTTAAAATGACTAAAATAATATCATAAACGTTTTTCAGAGACATTTAGTCAGATATTAGATTATAAACTGATGGTTCGGTTGAACTTCCGCTTCATCCTGAACTTCATCAGGTTTTCCGGCTGCAGTTTCTCCATGAAGCCACAGAAGTTCCGGACAAACATCTCATGATGGATGTTGTTCTGCTCCTCCTCCTCTTCTCTGTATCGGTATCGGTGCTCATGTCCGTGCGCGTGCTCGCAGAAAGCTGATAAAAAGCCGCGCACGCTCTCCCGCGCGCCTCACCTGTCCGCGCAGCAGCGACCAGAGCGCAGCGTCCGCGGCTTCAGTTTCCAGGTGAGTTTCTTCTTCCGGAGGTTCTGTTCACCTGCAGCGCTTTGGCTCCGCCTCTTCTCCGGACAAGTCATCCTGCAGACAGGTGCGGTTCTGGTCTGCAGGATCTGGACCGGCCTGATCCCGCTTTGGTGGAGATGTCATGAAACTGCAGATCTTCACCGAATCAGGGAGTGAAGACACAAGCAGCTGGTTTGGGATGAGGTTCTGAGTCCGGTCCAAACTCAGAATCTGATCCATCAAATCCTGCTGCACTCCCTTCAGGGACCTCTGGTACCGCCCAGGTGGGTCTAGAGGTTCTGGTCATGGTCAAAGTGGACCACAGAACCCTGCAGGTCATTTCTATCTCCTCAAACCAGACCCGGTTCTGCTGCTCCTCCACAGTCATGCAGGGTTTGGTTCTGATCCTGGGACTCCTGGTCCTGGTCTGTTCTCCACACGTGGAGCCACGGGTCCAGCTGAACTCTATCAGAACCGTGGTCCTTCGGGAAGGTCCAGCCGTCCCGGCCAACAGGAGCTCATGGGAGTCCAGCCTGGACCTGAAGGTGAGAGCTCCACGTCTACATCAAAACAGACGGCTTCAGGTCCAAAAGACTCATGACACGGGTCAACTGACCAGAACCAAGACAGAACATTCAGTAATTCATGTCAGAGTCTGAGAGGATAAAAACGACTTAAAACGGGATTCAGATTATGAGATTTGATGGTTTCTGAACTGAATCTCTGATCAGAACTTTGTAAATCTTTTCCTGAAAAGGATTTTCAGAACTTCCAGTAGAAAATATTGAACTGAACTCCACAGATGCTTCAGAAACGTTTGAAACTTTATTTTAATGTTCATATTCTCTCTGCTTGTGTGTAAATTCACTCACTGTTCATCGAGTCAGACGAGTCTCTGAATCTACAATCCAACATCCAGAGTCCTGGAAATTTCCCAGAAGTCTTTGCAAAAATTCAGTGCATATCAATGCTCCCTAGATTGGAGATTATAGACCAGAATGCATTGTGTTTGAACAGATTTTCATGTGGAAAAAATGTAATTTTTCATGCACTATTCATGTTTTCATCATTAGAACTCCATGGATTCATTCACTGTTTCTGTGAAATATTCAGATTTATTAGATTTTTACTTTAGGAAATCTGTGACGTCAAATTTATTATTTTAAAAAATATATTTATATTAGTGAGGATGTGTTTGAATTGCGTTAACCATTAAATACTTGAGTTTTAGCTCCTATGTTTACAACCATTCAAACATTTAACATAATTTTATGTGTTTCCGATGCAGAGAAAAGTCGTTTTGCGATGTATGCACCACTTTACATTAAAAAGATGTTCAGAATCCGCTGATTTATGGTGTCATGTGGTCAAAGACCGTGTTTTATTTGTGTCTCTGGTGATCGTTCAGGTACTAAAGGGTTAAAAACAGAGCACTGGATAGTACCGCCTTATATAGCAGATACTAGAAAAACTCTTAAAAACCTTCATTAAAGAACAACCGTGCGACTTGTTAGTGAGTGAATCCTGGTTGTGTTTAGTGTTGATTCAGTTTTGAGATCTCCGCTGACTCCTCTGACTAAATATGCTAACGCTGCTAATGTGTAGCATTTTGGGACTTCTTTTTTTTTTACTTTTTTTGTGTGTAGCTAATAAAATTGAGCGTTAGCATAGCCAGAGTAATGTTTATTTTAGCAGAATCTGTTGCAAACAAGGTGGGGAGGTGCTGTGATAACGCTAACGTGGCTAATGCGGCTAACGTGTGGCATTGTGGGATTGTTTTTTCTACTTATTTTCTCGTTTTTTACTAATAAAGTTAGGAGTTAGCGTAATGATTGTTTCAAAGGAATCAGTCCGTTTTTTAACATGTCGCAAACAATCTTGGGAGGTACAATTATTGTGATAATGCTAATGTGGCTAATGCTGCTAATGTTTGGGGTTTTTGTTGTAACGTGGCTAATGTGTAGCATTGTAAGACTATTTTATACTTATTTTTACATGTTACTGAGTTGGTAGTTAGAGTGGTCACAGTAACTTTTATTTCAATCTGTTTATGTGTTGCAACAAAGGTTGGGAGGATCAATTATTGTGATTACACGAAAGTGGCTAATGTGGCTAACGTGTAGCATTGTGGGACTTTTTTTTCTACTTATCTTCAGGTGTAAAAATAAAGTTGAAAGTAAGAATAGTCACAGTAACCTTTGTTTTCACTGAATCAGTTTGTGTACAGAGCGTAAAAAGATTGGGAGCTACAATTATTGTGATTACGCTAACATGGCTAAAGCTTCTAACGCAGAAAACATTTAGCGTGTTCCAAACAAAATCAAGAGTCATGTGAGTCATGTTAATAGTGCGACTAACAGATGGAGTTATCTCTGACACGCTACACTTCCTTAAAGCTCCTCACAGTTTGGTTCACGCTTTACATCGTAAAAATACGCTAATCTTTGAGAAGGAAATCCAGACACAGCCTCGCCGATGCTTTTATTTTGTAGTTTCTGGAATCTGTTTTTCTTCCTGCAGCTCCATCAGTGCATGAGCGACCTCGAGTGTTCTGAGGGAAGCTTCTGCCACATTCCCGCCACAGGCCCCGCCCACTCCCGCTGCAGGACCTGCCGCAGGAGCGGCAAGCGTTGCCTTAGAGACGGCATGTGTTGCCGTGACAACCGCTGCCTCAACAGTAAGGTTACGTCTCCGAGGATCCCCGAGTCTTCAGTTGAGGCTACGGCGTTCTCATTTCCTGTTTTTGATCGTATTTTTGTCAGATGTTTGCGTTCCCGACGCGGCGGCTGCTCAGAGCATCCCAGACGCTGACGGGGAGATGAAGATGAAGGGATGGAGACAGAGGAAGAGGATGAACATCAAAGGAGCTTCTAGTAAAGGTGGAACTTTTTCAGGTTTCTGAGGAGTTTAAATTAAAAAATAACTTGAATTGATGAAAAATGAGTTCTTTAATAATAAACCCTTTAAATTGTGATTATTTCTGAGTAAACATTCTTGAGATAAAGAACAACCTCTGGACCGTCATCCTGGATGTGACGAACCCGGCGTGCTGTGTCTGCAGGTCAGGTCGGGGACCCGTGCCTGCGCTCGTCTGACTGCTCGGGGGGGCTGTGCTGCGCTCGCCACTTCTGGACGCGCATCTGCAAGCCGCTGCTGCAGGAGGGGCAGGTGTGCACGCGGCAGCGCCGGAAGGGCCACGCCGGCCTGGAGCTGTTCCAGCGCTGCTCCTGCGGCGGCGGGCTCGGCTGCCGGGTCATGCAGGACCCCCGCCTGCAGCCTCCGCCCTCCTCTCTGCTGCTCGCCGAGGCGACCCGCTCCAAATTCACGGCGTCGTCCTCCACCTTCAGGTCAAAGTCAGCGAGCACGAGGCTGCACGTGTGCCAGAAGATCTGAGAGAGAACGGTCCTACCTGCAGAAAGCATGAACCTTTAGGAAAGAGGTCACCCCCTCCCCCACAGGGCCGGTTTCTGGATGCTAATCAACTTCCTTTCGGGCAGCTCTGATACACAAACGGAGCTGGAGTCTCTGAGGTTCAGATCGGGTTCCTCCAGCCGTCTAGACTAACAGAAACTGCTTCAGAATCCAGTTTGACTCCATTTCTCCTGAATCTGCAGACCTTTGACTCTTATTTTGAAAATCCCTCAACCGAATTTGTCTGTGGAGAGTTCCTGAATCTACGTTGTTTCTGTCAATAAACAGATTGAAGTGAATTCTTGCATTGATTTTCTTTAGAGTAAATAAACATGATTGAAATGTAAAAATAATATGAATTTCCATAAACTGAAACCATCCAGAAGGTTCTGTCTGGTCTTCTTTCTTTGCTCTTCTCCATAGAAATGTAATTTTCTTTCAAACTAAATCATTTTTTGTTTTTTTGCTGAAAATGTATTTATTTGTTGAGAAATTTTCCACTTTTTCCTTGAATCACATATTTATGTTGATGTTTTATCAATAAACACATTTTAAACTGTTGTTGAACCAATAATTTGTATGTTAATAAACTTTATTTAAAACCACTAAATGAATGAACAGAGTAACTAAAGTGAATTTGTTCAACTTTTTCAGATTCGATCTTTTATTTTTTGCTTTTAAAGTTCAGAAATGCTGAAAAACACTGAGAATGTGTTTGAAATCATAAATTAAGAACCAAGTTTTGAAAAATACCAGTGACTGTATATGAGAACTGGACTGAGTGACTCCTCCCCACAGAATCCCAAACAGGAAGTGGCTCCAAGAAGCCAAAATCCCATTGACTTCTGTGTAGAAATAAACAGCTGTTCCTCAGCTAATAAACATTCTGGCTCTGATTCATTTTTTACCCTAAGAAACCATTTGGATCATATTAATAAACATAAACTCATTAGCATGATCCAAACTTTCCTTTAATTATCTTTGTATAAATCTGGTCCATGTTTTCTGCCCTGTAGTTCACCATTATTCCACTAGGGGCAGTAGAAGGACTTATTTGGTCATTTCAACATGGCTGCATCTATAAAATCTAATTTTTTTGTTTCTAATGTTAAAATCTTAGCTTAACATGTTCTTGATAATCCTCTTTTTTCCATATTCTGTAGATATCCAGAGCTCGATCAGAGAAACTAAACATCTTGTTTGACCCTTAAAGCTCTGAAGGTCGAGAAACTCAAATGAAACATTATTGAGCCAATCACGATCAAGAAGACATAAAACGTAGAACGTCCTGGAGGTCACGTTATTGACTTATGACAGGAGCCTGTGAGCTGGTTTGAACTGGTTCCACATTTGTCCCACAGCCAGACTTTGGACACGTTTAATCTAATCTGAAGGAAACTGTACCAACCATTTGTCTCCTGATCCATCCTGGTCACTCCAAAGAGGACCTCAACATCTTCATCTCTGCTGTCTCTGGCTCCGCCTCCTGGTTCTGCTTCAGTCTCTCTGGACTGTTCACCCTGTAACGTGATGACCTTTCTCTACTCTTCTGCCCCAGAACATCCTGATTCTGTCGATCATTTGTTGTTAGTGATTCCATGTCTAACAGGAATAAAACCAGCTGTTGTTGTTGTACCTTTAAGCTCTTGGTAGTCTTTGATGTTGGAGTCAGGATGTAACATGGGGGCTCGTCCGGGATACTCTAGATCCAGGTTTGTGGTGCATTGTTGTGAGCGAGTGTGAGTTATTTAGTGAGATTGTTTGTGGTGTCTAGTTTGGGTTAGAATAGGGAGTGTTTGGTCATTTTGGTCATTTGTTCCTTTGTCTTCTTTAGTTTTGAACCCTGAGGACTTAGTCGTCCTTCTGGAACATCTCCTGCTTCTCCCGTCCTCTCAGAGTTCCACTTTTCTACCTATTTCCTCATAATAAACTCCTGAACTTTTCAGTCCGGTTTCACTGGTCCCTCAGAGTTGTGTCAGAAGGTTCTTGGAGTCCGAACTTCAGCTTCTCCTGGTGGATCAACGGGTAAAGGTGCTCTCCATCTGTGATGTTCTATCAAAGCAGTCCAGATGTGGAACAGAGTTCTGCCAAACAGCTGGTTCTTTTATCATTTAGATGTTCCTGAATCTTCTGTGATGTTCTCTGAATAGATCAGATGTCTGAACAACTTCAATCAACCGGAAGCTTCTCTGGATTATTCATCTCTACACTCTGATCTTCATTTATGAATTTCTTTAGATGACAGAGTTCATCCACCTCCTAAACTCCTGGTTCCACTGAACCTGGATGAAGATATTGAGGAGATATGTGGTTCTATTGGACCAGTTCAGCTTTAGAACCTGAAGAAACTGAGAAGAGCAACTTTTATGGATTCTGTTGCTCGATTAACCATCTTCTAAACAGGTTCAGATGATTAATCCATCATGACTTTTAGATATTCACTAAAGTTCCTCCAGGAACCAGAAACCAGGACAGACAGGAAACAGAGAAGTGGAGCTTCAGATCTCCAGTGCTGCACTGGTTGGACTGTTTGATCCTTCAGGGCTTCCGTACATCATCGTCTCCTCCTGCTGGCAGTCGGTAGTCCGTCATCCAGAACTGTTCCTCACCAGATACGGATCTTTGAGAAGGATCACTGACACCTGTCCTTCCTGGTCTGTGGTTGACAGGTGTGGGTCAGACTGTTCCTGCGTCGATGACATTTATCCAGGCGGGGGTCGTCTCCGATGACCTTCAGCCATGTTCCCCAGCTTCCTGCTCTGCGTGGGTCACCTATCTGCTTTGCTTTCGCCGGTCCGCCTGCGTTTCCCCGTTCCTGAATGTCACACCTGTGCTTACCTGTCCTGATCGGATCTGTGGTGGGAAGCAGCTCGTCCTTCTGGAGTGTTATCAGGTTTGACTCTTCTTCAGGACAGGTCACTCGTTCACCGTCAGACAGGTGGAGGGACGACGGCTTTACTGTTTATAACGTGTTCTTGTGGCTTTTTCTGATGATGGAGCACAAATATGATGGAAACTGAGCTTGAAGGTGAAGGTGGGATGCACCAAGGATCAGCTTTGAGCTCCTTCTGGTTACCATGGTGATGGATAGGTTAACACGAGGTTAGACAGGAATCATCATGTATGCAGATGATACTGTGATGTGTAGTGAGAGCAGAAAACATCTGGAGATTTCTTTATTCAAATTGGTGTCAATCAGGAGCAGATAAAAAAAATATTTTTTAAAAAGTTTGCATTAGTGATGTAGAAAAGCTCACTGCTCCGCCCCTTTCTGATACATCCACTTGCACACAAATAAATCTATGAACGTCCATGTTTTCCTCATTTTTGTTTCAATGAGGGGCTGTAAGCGAGCAGGACAGATTGTAAATAGAGAGGTCTCAGTTATGCGGAATACATGGGGGGGGGGTATTCTGTGCCAAAGTCAGAGGTGAATTTTTGATCAACTCCTACCGCTCTGCAAAAACTGTCCTAAAAAATGACTCAAGGACTTTAACTTTTGTCTAAAAACATCATCATCATGTGGCCTTGTGGTAGAGTGTCCGCCCTGAGATTGGAAGGTCGTGGGTTCAAATCCCAGCCGAGTCATACCAAAGACTTTAAAAATGGGACCCAGTGCCTCCCTGCTTGACACTCAGCATTAAGGAGTTGGACTGGGGGGTTAAACCACCAAATGGTTCCCGAGTGCGGCTGTGTCTGCAGCTCACCGCTCCCCCAGGGGAGGGGTCAAATGCGGAGAACAAATTTCACACACTTAGGTGCGTGACAAATAGTGGGACTTTAACTTTAAAAGACCACCAGGAAGTGGGACTTTCAAAATTTGAGCTGTAATGAGTTTTTTAAAATCTAGGATATTTATGGTCTGTTCCATGAAAAATATAAACAAATACTTGTGGCGTCCAACATAATTTGTGATCTTATAAATATAGTAGAGTGTGGCAAAAATTTTACTCCAGGCATTTTAATTATCACTCTAAATCCAGAATAATGTAAATAATCTAAACAAACCGAATCCACTTCTGCCACAGAAGGTAAATTTATCTTCAAAGTAAAGCATCGATGAAGGTTCTGATTGTCATTGTTAATTTTTTTAGTGTTCGTAGATTAAAAAAAAGTCAGAACTTCAATTTAATAAAATGATTTTGAAAAACTGATTTTGTTTTAAACATATTGACAATTTTATTAAAAAATGTAATCAAATTAAAGGTTGTCAAGAACAGTTTAGATTCAGAACAAAAACATCTAGTTCATATACTCTTACAAACAAATAATTTGGGCAAAACACAGAAAGATAGAAAAATAAATATTGTTTCCCTGTAACCGATTAAGACTATTAACCTATAATTAATCTTAAATTATTATGTGTATGCTGAAATGTAGATTTTTTTTGTTTCTTTCGTTGTTCATTTCATTTGGTTTTTATTTTGTTTTATTTTCCTTTTATTTCTTTTTATAAGCGACAGTCTTAAATAGGTTAAGCTAAAAATTGAATTTTTTTTTTTTATTCTGGTAAATAATTTTGTTAACTAATTTCAGTGTCCCTCTGTCTCCCTCTGCTGGTCATTTTCGTTACTGCATTCTTCTCGTCTTTTCCGCTGATGGTTTTATTGGTCTCCACAACTTTTGCTCAAACCGATAAACATTTATTTCTTTCTAAATGTTTGTATTTTTATTGTTGATTCTGATCTAAATCAGAGTATAAATTATGCTTTTAATGTTTATACATCCAGTAAATATTCTTGTGTTTTGATCTGTGAATATTTGGCCTTAATCCTGTAAGTAACGATCACAGCTCTCATCAACACTGAGGAATGATCCTCCACTCACATTTCTCCTCTAAAATGTTTTACTTTCACATCATTTCCAGCGTTTTGGTTCCCGATCAACGAGGTTTCTGTGATCCGGTTGTAAACCGTGAAGCTGATCTGTTTCTTTGTTTAAGATGAGAGTTTATGGCCGAGTGAAAGTCCAACACGTTCTGACCAACACGCCTCACAGTTCTGTGTTTATGGTTCTACAGCAGGATGGGTTCTGGAGTAAAAGAACACAGATCGGACCAAATGATTCTGAGGCTCCTTCAAAACCAGTCGAGGTCTCCATCTCCTGACTCCACTGCTGTCACCTGACAGTCAGAGGTGTTTTATGGTGTAATCTGTAGAAATACAGAGTAAGCTAACTGCAGGATGATTGTGTTTTATGACCCAATAAACATGAGCGGCGACCGAGCCGACCGGTTACTCTTTAACCAGGAGACCAGCAGATTCCACATCGACCGATCCAGGAACTGAGTCTGTTCTCTGCAGCCGTGGAGGTAGGAGACCATCGCTTTGGTTCTGTCAAAAAGCTTTTTGTGTTTGTCCTAAACTGGTTTATGATCATTTACAGTCGGGTTTTGTTGTAGCGTCAAATAGTAAAACTACAAAACTTTTCATTTTTTTTGTAGACTTTGTTCTTTTTCTTTTCTTCTGCTTCACATCCTGATTTTCTGTTTAATCTTAACCACTGCTGTAAACCGTTGTAAACCGCTGTAAACTGCTGTAAAAACTTTCTCCGATTGGTTCTGTGTTGCTCAGATGGATCCCAGCGTCGACGACGGTCTCCATGCCAACAGCCTCACAAACATCCTGAGGACGTTGGGTTCCCGCAAAGCCGACGGATCCCAGAGAGCACTGGTCCTAAACGTACTGTTGCTAGGAGACAAGCAGAGTGGGCGGAGCTCCGTGGGGAACGCTCTGATTGGTCAGTTCTTCTTCGTGGACTCTTAACGCTGACAGATAGTTTGAGTATTGATGAGGGATTTCCTCTATCAACAGGTGGAAACGAGTTCCAAACCGGCGTTTCCACGGCGACACAGTCTCAGCTTCTAAGTCACAATTTTCCGAAGTTCTTTCGGAGGCAGGGAGCAGAAACGGATTTGGTGCTGAGAGTAATGGACACGCCCCCTTTGAAGGCCCGCCCTCCGAGTCTGCAGACGTTCTGTCTCGAAGGCGTCCATGTCCTGGTGGTTGTGGCGAGAGTGGACCGCCCGTGTAGCGCACACGTGCAGAAGCTAGCCGCGGTACGTACCAAAACCTTCACCTGTGGACTGGCTTCCACTCCTGACTTTGTTCTTTTGTGTCTCGTGATTTTCAGAACCTCCTCGGTCCAGATTGGCGTCAACACACTCTAATCGTCTTCACGCACGCTGACTATCTTAAAGAGGCGGGGCTTAGCCAGTCGGACTACCTCAATCAGACTGCTGACTGGATGAGAGTCCTGTCCAAGGAGGTTAGGGGCGGAGTCTGTTTCCTGGACAACAGAAGCGATTGGCCGATAATCCTGGGTCAGCCCCTCAGAGACCAACTCCTCCGACTGTCAGCCGCCAACCATCACCGAGCTCTGAGGGTCCGGACGGACGCCGAAGGAGACCTGTGACGGGCTGAAGAGAAACTCGCCGTCTTTACGCTTTAGTCTCTTTAACACTTTAAACTCCTCGTGTTTCGCTCCTGTAAACAGTGATTATCGTGAGAAACAAAGAACCGAAGTCTTTACCATCGAAACATCTGGAAGATCTCCTGGACGTGAAGATGTAATGTAAATGCCTAACCCGTGCCTGGTCTGTGTCTGGGACCACATCTGGAACCGCTATCCATCTGCGTCTGGTTCTGGGTTAAGGTTAGGATTCTGGTGCAGTCTACATCCCGATACCGGTACTCTAACCCTAGCCTGATCCGCATCTGGTACCGATCCGCATCTGGTACTGGGTTAAGGTTAGGGTTAGGATTCTGGTGCAGTCCACTTCCCGATACCGGTACTCTAACCCTAGCCTGGTCCAGATCTGGTACCGATCTGCATCTGGTACTGGGTTAAGGTTAGGGTTAGGATTCTGGTGCAGTCCACATCCTGATACTGGTATCCTAACCCGGTACCCTAACCCAAGCCTGGTCCGCGTCTGGTACAGATCTGCATCTGGTACGGATCCCCGCCCTGTGGCGATCCACTACTGGTACTGGGTTAAGATTAGGGATAAGATTCTGGTGTGGTCCACATCCTGATACCGGTATCCTAACCCGATACCCTAACCCAAGCCTGGTCCCCATCTGGTACATTTTTTTTTTTTTTTTTAGAAGAATAAATTCCTGTTTAAACTGGAATTCTGTAATCTGTTGTTTGTTTGATGTTCTCTGCTTTTAGGAACAGAAAAAGTGATTCTGTCTTAAATAAACGTGTCTTTATTCTGACAGAATTGTTTGGTATTTCAGTCTCCGTTCTCTGTTCGTTTAAACGCTTCACATTCAGACAGATTTGACCCAAACTGAACCAGACTCGTTCATTCGTCTCTACACAACAAAAACACTTTTTTAATCGTTTTTCTGATGTTCAGCAGTTTTTTTCTCCTCCGGTTCTGCAGGATTTCTGCACCAGAACCCCGTCGGTCGGATCTATCTGATGGTACAGCTGACGAGGGAGGGGGCACGGCACAGCCCCTTCCCCTTCACCTCGAACGCACAGCCTTTGTAGTTGGCCACGCCCCTGCAGTCCACCTGCAGGTCGGGCTTCAGCAGCTCCCAGACCCGCTCTTTGGACTGCAGCTCCCGGTCCGGTTCACCTGAGCCCATAGAGACGGGAAAATAAAAGAGAGAAAGTGGGAGGAGCCTCAGCGATAATGACAGTATTGATGTTGCCATGGTTACCAGGGTAGCTGAGGAAGGTGACTCTGTCGCCTGGGGCGGAGCCAGTGGGGGGGACCAGCATCTCTACATCGTCATCGGAGGCGGAGCAACACAGGAGGCGGGCCTGGGAGACCACGCCCCTCAATTTAGAAGCTTTGACGTTGCACAAAACCACCACCAGGGGGCCCTGAAGAAGTTCAGAGTATTTCACTTTACTGATTTTAATTCAAACAAAAAAGACAGCAAATGTGAGAAACAAATAATTTCAGTTAAAAAAAAAATACAATTACAGTTATACTTTTTGAATAAAAAGCCAAATAAGGTTAGCATAATGCTAAAAGGTTAGCTTGACCCCAAATTAAGCAAAAAAATGTTTAAAAAAAGCTGAACTTTTAGTCTTAGATTAGGTGTTTCTGCGGTGAGGGGGCGTGGTCACCTCCTCCAGGTGCGTCTCCCCGCCCAGCTTGCTGACGACCCTTCGGGGGTCATTTTCTCCCACGTCGACCTCCTGGACGCTCAGGACGTCGCTCAGCGGGTGTGGCCGGACGCTGAGGATCCGCCCCACTCGCAGGTCCAGACGCGAGGCGTCCACGCGGGGCTCCGCCCCCAGGCGGAAGGCCTCAGAGGTGGGAGGAGCTGAAACAGAGCGACGAAGAGCGTCAGCTGATCTTTTAAGGTCCCGGTTCTTCGCTCGTCCGTTCTCACCTCGCCGTTCTCCTCTTCGTCTCCGCCCCCGTCGGTCCCTCCCCTCGGATGAAGAGGGATTGAGAGGTTGGTCGGCGGTTTTGGGAGAAGATTGCTCAGTTAGCAGGCTACGGCCGTTTGGGGGCGGGGCTTGTGATAGCGAAGCTTTGCCTGGAAATATCAAACATGAGCAATTTTGCATTTAAAGAATATTTAAAAACGAGTGATGGACATGTGGTTAACGGAAGGCGTACCAGCTCGCCGTTTCTTCTCCTGCTTGTCCTGCAGCTGAGATCGCAGCTGCTCGATGTCGCTTTTCAGTTTGGCGTTTTCAACCAGCAGCTTCTTCTGCTCTCTGATCGACGCCTGCAGCACTGGAAACATGCAGTGTCGTTTTCAGCCACTAGGGGGAGCAGCTTATCATGATGACATTTGTGACATTGTCATTCTGATAGCTTTTTAGACTGTTTTGGAGTTTAGCTAATATTTCAGCTACATGCTAGCTGTTTTGGCTAATTTAGGATTTTTTTTTCTTTTTTTTCAGCAATTTTGAAGTCTGGCTATTTTTTCAGCTACATGCTAGCTGTTAGG
>NC_050529.1:1004014-1005217 GCF_002922805.2 Oryzias melastigma
CGTTTTTAGCTATCAATTTCAACATCTTCAGTGGCCAAATTCAGCTTCCAGCATTCAGACTAGCATTATCTCAGGTAATGCTATATATCTAGTTCATAATTATGTTAAAAAGTTACGGTTTAAACGTTTTAAAAATGTAGTTTTAGAGTCTTCAATAAATGTTTATCCCGTCCGGCTAACGACCTAAGGTATGTTTTGGATTTTGGCCCCTGTGAGGTGTTTGGGTTAAGAGGTTATAGCCGTACTGATGTTTCTGTTATCATTTCCTAGCTAGCTAGCTAGCGTCACGTCCTCCGTGTGAGTCGCGTCCTTTCTTACAAGCTTTCTCTCGGCTCAGCAGTGCGTGGGCCTTGAAGTACTCCATGATCTGCTTGCCGTCCTCCGGGTCCATCTTCATGATGGTCTTCTCCAGACTGGAGACACAGGAGAATGTTTGTTTACAGACATTTGAGCTGAGAATGTGGAATCAGCTGAGCGACAGCCGACAGTCGGCTTCATTTTATTGATGTTCCACCAAGTTTAAACCACCACTTCAACAGAAAACTTTAACAGGAAGTGACAGGAAGTGAGGGTGATGGAGGCGGAGCCTCTTTACAAACAGCTTTAAGCAGATTTAAGAAGCGGGAAGTTTTTGAAAAGGTCTGTTTACATTAAAAACATGTTTTTTCTGAACCAGAACTACTTTAAATATAGATGAATGTGTGAAAGAATCCAAAAAAACCTCCACATATTATGGTTCCATTTCTTAACATATTTAAACCCCAAAGCGTATCACTTTTTAAATAATTTATTGATTCATCAACACATGTTCTTGTCTGTTCCACTTTAAATATAAAAACAAAAGTTTAATTTTGAACAAAATCATTTATAGAAGCCGTAATGAACCAGGTGTGCAGCGGAAACACTCTGTAACAGATCTGACTCTGCTGCGTGGCGGTAAACCAGAGTGGCGACGTGACCACGACCTGCAGAGAGGATCCACATTTCCATACAGAAACAGACTCTCCTGTTCTGGAGGGAAATGAGCCGCAGCTTCAGAGGTTTTTAGAATCAATGTTTTGAGCAAACAAATGAATTCTTCATGTTTGTGCTTCTGTGTGTCCATGTTTTTCTGAATGCAGCTCGTAAGTCTCGTAATCCAGACTGAACTAGACTTCTATCATCTCAGTGCAGTCGATGTGAACTGAAAATGTCATAAAGGTT
>NC_050529.1:1005308-1039536 GCF_002922805.2 Oryzias melastigma
AGACTGAATCTGAGTGTAAATCTTCAGCTGATAGATAATCCAGTTCTGCTGTTTGTCCTCCGAGAGGCGCTGTTATTGATAATGATGGATCAATAATGACGCCTCATGATTCACCATGAATGTGACTGGATGACAGATGAAATCACGCCTCGTTTGGAGGTTTATCAGACTAAATCAGAAGATCAGGGAGTCAGTCATGATGGAAACAGATGTGTTGACTTCTTAAAATAAAACTCTTTTCCTTTTTTTCAATGTAAGTCTGAAAATTGTTTTTGTCCATCGGTTTGAACATCTGATTCTGAATTATACTTGTTTTATTTTATAGTTGATCCTAAAGCTGTTCTTTAAATTAGAAAACATCTAAATGAGTCTTTAAACAGCAGAGAATGAGAAGACTTAAAGACTTTTAGTTTTATTTGAGTCTAAAATCGATCCTGAAATTCGGATTCTTTCATTTAAACTTTCTGTGTGTTTTTTGTGATTTTATTAGGAGTAAAAAAACGTCAAATAAAAAAGGAATAACCTGTGGACACGCTGTCCTGAGTCCTCAGAGAGCTTCACACACTCCCACCTGATAAACGCACACACACATGAACGCACAACAGTTGTAGAGTTGTTGACGTGCACAGACACACAACAGCTGCAGTCATTCCTGCTGCTAAAAATAAGACGTAGAGCAGCAACTCTGACGCTCCCAAAACCCTCAGACTTTTACAGTAATGAAAAGAAACAGAAAAATCTGAAGCTTTTAGGAAAGTTGTTCAGAAACGTTTCATTAAAGACAAAATTAAAACAGATTTTCAGTGTATGATTGAATTTAACAATATTTAGTTTCATTTCCTTAGACATCGTCTGTTTAAGTCCATCCAACTCGGAGGCTAAAAGTAAAGATGGATTTGATCCAGACGTTTGTCTGGATGTCGTTCGTGACTTCCAGACCTCCTGAGGATCCAGAACAGAATGAAGGTGTAGAAGATCTACCTGGGGTGGAACAGGTTGTCCGTGTTGTTGTCCATGTTGTCGGTCAGTCGCACACGGGAAGGTCACGGAGCGCGCCGGCTCAGGTCCTCGGTCTGTCAGCTGTCTGCATCCATCTCCCTCCGCCGGGGGCTGCAGGTCGGAGGTCACAGAGCTCCTCCTTAAACCACAGAAGAAGAAGAAGAAGCTTCCTCCTGGATTCTTCAGTTTGACAACATTGTTCAAAAGAAATTTAATCTTTGGTTTGTGTAGATTATTTTCTGCCAATGACAGAAAACGACTTTGACAAAAACTTGAATGCAACATATTTAAAAAACTTAAATCAAAGTGGAGATGTTTGGGAACCACAAAAAGCTTCTTCATTGCCAAGCACGGCGGCGGAGGGTTGTTGATGTGGGTCACATGACCCGGATCTCATGAGATCAGAGGGGCGTGAACTCGTCTGAACACCAGAATATGGAGAGGAAAGTCGGTCCGTCTGAGGAGTTCTGCACCACAAATATGACAGAACAATGCAAAGAACATCCTGACTTCAGCCAGCGGGAGGCGCCAGAGAGCAACGAAGAAACCAAAGTCCACAAACGTTAATGAACTGAGGAGAAATGACAGTTTTGTGTCGAGAACTTCAGTTTCATAAATGTTTGTTGAATTCTAGTCGAGCTGAAAGTTAACCTCAAGGGTGTTTTTAATGCTAGGTTATGAATTGTAAAAAAATGTATAAATTCTTGAAATATAAACATAAGATGATTGTATCCTTAAAATCTGTACCACAAACTTCTCCATCCGATCATATTTACCTTTGACCTCTGGAAGAACTCGTGTTATTGTTTGTTAATTCTCACTGGATTTTTTTGTTCTAAGCTGTATAAAAATAAATAATTAAACAAACATTAAATCACTTTTAATTTCTCAATTAAGAAGTTTCTTGTAAAAGTTAAAAACATATTTTATTAAAAGCATCAATCATGAACTTTTACAAAAAGTGCAGTGTAAGGATTGTGCAGCAGTGATTCAGATCAGTGAGTGGGATTTTATGTACAGTCAGCGCCCTCTAGTGGTTCACAGCAGTAGGACACCCTTACCCAAATGTTCGGGCCCAGCGGTCATTGCAGGATTACACCTCGAATCTAATTTTCTGGTTAAAGAAAAATAAAAAGTTTTCAATTTAAAAAGTTACTGTAAAGTCAAAAGTAAAGTAATTTTAACTCAAACTTTAAATTAATCAGTACTGTAGGACAGTTTCACTCCGTGAGACTTTTGTAATTCTCATCATCATCCTTCACAGTTTACCAAACTTGTACTATAACACGGACAGATTTATGAGTGTCGTGTACAACAGAATATTAATTTTCTCAAAACAATCACAACCAGAACTCAGACTTGGTGAATTTTCTTTCATTTAGCAAACTCAAGGATTTTAAGAGCACCTTATGGTTCAAAATTAGATCTGATTTAATTTTAGTTATCTAGATTTATGAGTTTCTGGCTGAGATGCTCCACAAACGGTGAAATAAACAGTTTTTTAATGTTATTATCCTTGATGACACTATTCTGCTACATTTGCTGCTTTGAGATGATCCTACTTTTATTTTGAAAGGACATCCTGTGAACCTCTGTTAAAAGTTTAGGCTAAAATCTCTTCATGTTTTATTCATTCAAAAAATAATTACATTTCATTTATATTTATCATTAAATAGAAAAATCACATAAAGACAAAGTATTACCTCATTCTTCTAAAGGTGGAGTAAAACGTTGTGGTTCATTTTGGGTTTGAATCACTGAAAAATTTCCCCAAATGGCTCTTTAAGTGTTGACGGTTGCAGACTCCTGATTTAGTCGAACTTCCTATGAGTTTACTCTATCAAATCTATGACAAAGACGTGTTAAATCTGTAGCTGTTTTTAAAGTAGTTGTTGTCCTCTGGATTGCTTCTTAAATATTCTTTGTATTCCTCCGGTAATGGATACGTATGGTTTCTATTTTCCAAACTGCCAAGCCAATATAACACATCAGTTGTGTGTCTGGAGGACAATAAAGTTAAGTCAAACAAACACTTTACACATTTTATCTTGATTTTTATTTAAAACAACAAAACCTTAGTTTTTCTCATTTGTGTTAAGTATTTGTTTAAAGTTTTTTTTTGTAGACATACTGTTTTTTTTTGTTGCTTTTTACGTTTTTCTGGTTTTTAATTTTTTTTTTCAATATTTATCTTCTTTTATTTATTTACATTTTATTTTAAATTTTAACTAGTTTCCCAGTTTCATTCGTGTCTCCAGAATTTTACAAGTCTTCCATATCTATCCATCCATCAGCAACACTTTAAACAACCCATGAAAAGATGACTGAAACTGGAGACAAAGTTCCTCTCCACTGAAGAACAGGTTCAACTTGCTACAGAAACCAGGCTGCTGCTGGGGCTGCATAGAGACTGGACCGCCCTTCGTGGGGGTCCTAGAACTCACATTCAAAGACTGCAAGAGACAAGTTCAAAGTTCTCCAAATAACAAAAAAAAATCAACAATCACCCTTTAAAATGTGTAGAACTGATCTGACCTTTGAAAACTACAGTGTTCTCTATAAATCAGAGGTTGGACTATCATTATAGTCTCAGCCCAGAGGCCTCACAAAGAGGTGAGTAACATGATCCCTCCACAGTTGTTCCACACCCTCCAGACCCTGACACAGAAGTCCAGAAACAAAACAGTTCAAGTTCAGATCAGGGAAGCGGATCTTCCCTATTATGTCCCTCCAGGCATCATTGTCACTGTCCAAGTTGGTGTTGAAGTCTCACAGTTTAGGTACTTTCTAGTATCTTCTTAGAGACACGCTTAGACACCTCCCCCTGACCTGAGCAGTAAGAATCCTCCTGTTCCACAGGGTGACCCTCAAACCTTGATGATCAAACCCCAACCTGTCTACTGCCTCTCATCACGGGCAACCCTAAGTTGAAGAGAGGCCAACTGCACTTGAGGAGTTGTGCTTCAGAGCTTAAACTGAGCGTGGAGGTGAGCCCGACTATAGATCTTCAGCCTTGAGCTCAGGCTGTGTCCACCCAGTGTGGTGACACTCTATGTCCCAATCGTTTGACCCCATTGATGTGGATTTGACAGTTGAGACACTTTCTCTTGAACCATCACCCAACGTGGTCCTTCCTGCTGGCCATGGGTTTATGGACAAGGGTTCCCACGTGGTCCCTTCAGGAACCACAGGAAATCTCTCACCGTCCTCCTTCACACCATCCACCCTCCTCCTTCTCTACATCACGAACCTCCTCTTTAATCTTTCTCTTTTGGTGTCTCCGACCTCGGCATCCTCTTCCCAGCATCATCACTGTTCCTCCTCTCAACATCTCCATCTGCTTCCCTGCATTTATCTTGAAAACATCAAAGATAAACTTTAATTATGTTCACAGAATAAAGCTTTGCTGTCAATATTTATTAATATTGCATTATTTTTGTATTGATTGGGCTATTAAACACCATCATATTAGAAAATAAATTAGAAGGAATCTGTATCAACACAATTCTTTCTTTGCTTAATTGAACAAACGCAGATATTTTTGTCCAACACAAAATGAAAATAAACACAAAAGTAATAAGTTGACAAAATAAACAAAACAATGCCCTTGCCAAAAATAAGTATACTTCAAGAATACATTTTAAAGTATACCTAAGTATAGAAAAGTACATTTCCTCAAGTGTACCAATACAACCAAGAAGTGCAATATACTGGCAGTTTACTTACAAGTGTATTTCTAAGGACTAAATTGTCCCACTTTTAGATTATAAAAAGTATACTTAGACGTATATTTAAAGCAACTTTTCAGGTAAAAAACCTTTAAGTTTACTCAAAGTTTAGGACAGTTTACTAAAAGTAGCCTTTCTGGTATACTGTTAGCTTACTTCAAGTTTAAGCTTATGAAAGTACCCCTTTGAAGTATATAGCTTTTATGGTGTACCTTTAGTTTAAAAGTAATAAACTCCTACTTAAAAATGTATTTTAAAATATATTTTAATACACAGGAAATATCCCAAAAATATCTCTTTTAATCTCCACTTTTAATGCTGTTTAAGTAAATGCTTAGGGACAGTAAAAAATATAGGCTAAATATATTTAGACTTGTGGTATAATTCTAAGAATAATCAAAGTATATTTAACATGAACTTACTAACTTGTAAAGTTTATCTCTAATAAGTTTGCTTTTTATAAAAAGCAAACTAAAAATATACCATATTAGGTTTAGCTTTAAAATTGTATGCTTATAACAAACTTGAGTATACTTATTTTTGGTGAGCATGAAAAAGAGGGTGAGAAAATATTGTATGGTCCCATCCCTTTTTACAATACCTTATGCTATGCAAATTTACGATTTACAGTTCAAATTACCTTCTGTATAGCACCTATGAGGAAAAGACATTTGCTTATTTGTTTTTATTGATCATTTTAAGCCTTGTAAAGATTTAACAGTGACATCTTGTATGTTTTTAAATATGTAAACTTTGCTTTGTTTTAAACCCTCATTCAACCCATGAATTTACACCAAACATTGATATTATCAATTTGTTACTTTTTGATAGCTGTTTTCTTAAATCGTATCCCTCATCGCTGTCCTTGAATATTTGTTGTATATTTACTGGAATTCATTTATTTCTGGCTTTAAAGAATTTACTAATATATGAAGATCTCCCCAAAAGAACAAAATAATTCAAACTAAATAATCAATGAAATTCCTTAAGGAACCAAAAATAAAAACAATAGGCTACAATAGATTAAAAACTTTCCTTTTGTTTATTTTAGTTATGTAAAGACATTTTTGTTGTCTTCCTCACTTTATTTAAATTTTTTGTTGATTTGCATTTGCTCACTATTTTTATTTGTAACCATTCAAAGACTTTGTTAATGTTTACTATGTGACGTCATGTCATGTCTTGTTTTGTTCAATGTTTTGTTCAATGTTATGTAATGCTGGAATTCTTCAATAAAATTAAAAGTAGTTGTTTGCCAGATTTAAATAATTTGTTGTAAAGTTTAGCTTTGGTAGAGTTTCGTTTTAAACTTTGACTTTAGTTAAATATTTGGCGTTCATATATATATATATATATATATATATATATATATATAGCTAAAACAAACAAACAAAAAATGTATTTGGGAGGAAACCGCAGCCATTTTGGCTCAGTTCCCGCCTGAAAGTGTGGATCCACGTCATCCATCGGGTGCTTCCCGATCCCGGAACACATCCGGAAGTCGCACCTCCATATTTGGGTTGTAAGGACAGACGCGGAGAGGGGGGCGTGGCCGCAGAAGTTGGTTCACAGAGGAGACCTCCGTCTGCGGAGAAGAGGATTCAGCGGGAGGAAAAGGGAGAAAAACGTTACGGAGGATTGAAAAAGTGGAAAAAGCCCGCGTGAAAACGGTACTTCTTCCTCGTTGGTTCGGTTTCCGCGCTGCTTTCTGCCGTTCCGATCGGTTTTTGAGGGTAAAATGTAGAAATCCGATGACCTCCGTCACACAGGTGAGTTCCTGCTGCCAACCTCGGAGCCAAAATGAAAGACGTGAAGGAAACGAAAAGAGAGACTCGGAGAAGACGCAAACGGTCGATGTGGTGAAAGTAGCTTCTCAGCTGCCTTCTGTAGATTATATTGATTAGATCAGATGATCCGTTTATCCTCTAGGAGTAATGTTTACCTTTAAGGGGATTCTGGTTTCTTGTTTATTAAAACCTCTTAGTTAAAGTATTTTGTTTGGGTTTCCTTTGAAACCCATAAAGTTAGATAAAAGTTGATGGTTAACCTGAGATCCTGATGTTTATCAGTGAAACTCGTCAGGATCTTGTATTACCTTTGAGAGATCAGGACAAACTGGAGTTTTCACAGGTGAGAAGCCTGCTGTGCTTCAGGTAACTGTCATAGACCGAGCGGCTGGAAACGGTCGGAGCAGAAGCCCTGGATGGAGCCGTTGTGTCCATGAATCAGTGGTAATTTGGGAAATTGAATTCTCATGCTCCTTAATCCGATTGGGCCTCATTTCTGCTGCTCCTCCGTAAACAGGAAGCCTGCCCCTGCGGTGTCGGGTGAGCAGGAAAGTCAGACGGCAGTAAAAGCTCCATGAACCAATTAAACATCTTCGTAAACCGTTTTAAGCCACCAGACGGTCGCAATCCTCAACCAGGAGCCGCAGGCGTACACTGAGCAAACAGTAGAGTCGTGTTTGAGAAACGCCGCCTCTGCCGCTCTGTGGACGACTGAAAGTTGTCTCAGCGGCGAGGAAGTCTAAACACTTCTGCTGAAGCCGACTTTCATCCCTGAACTTGGGTTCAGTTATGTGAAAACAAAACTCTTGTTTCCATAATCCTGTGGGCGGGGTGGTAGTAATGACCACCGCCGTGGTGTGCGTATGTGTGGTTTTCTTTCTCGCACACGTGTGCATCTGAGTGAAAGCACGGCAGAGGAGGGATCTAACAGTGGACAAGGGCGCGAGCGTCTGCAGGAGTCTAGAAAACGGCAAGAAAACCTTACGGTCTATGGAAGTGATGACAGACCAGAGCCGCTTTTGCACTGAAGGATGCTATGAAGACCAGATTGAGACATTAGTGTCGTCATGATAAAAAACTAGAGGAGAGGAAAGCCTATGTCTCTTTAAAACACCAAGGCTGAAGATGAAAGTCCACTGGTCAATGTCAGAGACATCAAGAGACCTGTTACGAGTCAATGTCAGAGACCAGTGACCGGTGAACGCCAGAGACCTGTGACCAGTCAACGTCAGAGACCAGTGACCAGTCAGCGCCAGAGACCTGTGACCAGTCAACTGCAGAGACCAGTGACGGGTCAACATAAGAGACCTGTGACCAGTCAACGTCAGAGACCAGTGACCAGTCAGCGCCAGAGACCAGTGACGGGTCAACATCAGAGACCTGTGACCAGTCAACATCAAAGACCTGTGACCAGTCAACATCAGAGACCTGTGACCAGTCAACTGCAGAGACCTGTGACCAGTCAACATCAGAGACCTGTGACCAGTCAACGTCCGAGACCAGTGACCAGTCAACGTCAAGAGACCTGTGACCAGTCAACGTCAAGAGACCAGTGACCAGTCAACGTCAAGAGACCTGTGACCGGTTAACGTCAGAGACCAGTGACCAGTCAACGTCAAGAGACCAGTGGCCGGTCAACATCAGAGACCTGTGACCAGTCAACGTCAGAGACCACTGACCGGTGAACGCCAGAGACCAGTGACCAGTCAACGTCAGAGACCAGTGACCAGTCAACGTCAAGAGACCTGTGACCGGTTAACGTCAGAGACCAGTGACCAGTCAACGTCAAGAGACCTGTGACCGGTTAACGTTGGAGACTGGCGACCGGTCAACATCAGCGTTTTCTCTCTACGTCCTTGAACTTGTAAGAAGATCTCCGGTGTTTAACCCTTTAACACTGGAGCTTTAGCTTCAGGGTTGATGCTCTTTAAATTATCGTAACTCTTTAAATGTTTAACGTAACCCTTCAACTGATTCACAAAGCTGAGAAATGCAGTTTTGTACTGATTTGCAACATTAGTGGACTGTTTATGCAATCAACTGATTCTGACACGCAAAGCACCTTTGCATAATTCTGCAACACTTAGCTAAGGTAAGGTGTAGGATTTTAGTGCTATGGCTCTTTTCTATACATCAGAATCCGTTGGAATTAGGTAAATTGTGCGAAGGGTAGAAGAGTTAAGGTGGTTCTAAAGCTTGGTTGTCGTTGGCAACGTCTAAAGCGTTGAAGGGTTAAATATAGACGGTCGTTTTATCCACAAAAGGAAGCAGGAGTGTCCAATTCCAGGCCTCGAGGGCCGGTATCCCACCTGGTTTTCCAACGGCCTACCATTGAAGCTCCTTATTGGACAAACACACCTGATCCAGGTAATCGGCAGCAGACGGGACAGGGTTTCTGGAAAACCAGCTGGAGGCCGGCCCTCGACATCCCTGGACTGAAGGATTATGGGTTTGTTTCTTCAGTGCTTTGCTCATTAAACCGCCTGTTTGCACAGGTGTTTTCGAAACATTCTTTCACCTGCAGCCATTAAAGCTCGTAAATACTTGAGACGGATCCGGACATGACAAACTCTTCATTGTGACGGGACTATCAACGGCGGTGAAAGCTGCAGGTTTTCTGTGGGGGCGTGGCCGTACTGATCCTTCATTCTGTCGCTCCTCACAGTGAAACTGAATGTGAAGCCAATGTGTCAAGTTGCAGTGATAACGTGGGCGTGGCTTGTGTAAACACTGGTCGATACAGGGACGATAACGTACTCGATAACGGGAATTCCAGAGATGTCTGGACTTTACAGAAGCATGAATGAAACTCCAGCTGGTGTTGTAGAAGCAGGAGACCCACAGGAGGTCTGCTTCACCTCCTGATAGGAGGGTCTGATGGGGGTTTAGTCCTGAGGAGTTCCTCAGGGTCCAGGAACGAGTGCTGAACACCGCGGCTCCACTCCAGCAACGTTTTGACTCAGTGACCAAACTTCAGGACAGTAGAGGACAGCGGTTCCTGTGTTTGTGCACAGAGGAGTGTGACCTTCTACAACACAGATCTTCCTTCTTGTTCTGGTTCCATGAAAGTAGGAGGAGCTTCAATTTTCATTGTTTGACTTTAGTTTCCATTTGTCTCCAGGAACCGTTCCCATCAGACCCACATTTAGGTTTCTTCGTTCATCTCATAACCGTCCAGTTTAGTCAGATGTTTGAAGTTTCTCGGGATCAGAATTCCTGTGTGTGTCTGTGTGTGTTTGCTGATACTTCCAATGACAGGCATACCAGCAGGCCTCAGCAAACACACACGTGTGAGTATTTGACTGTAGTCATTGTTGTCGGACTCGTTTGTCTCCTGGATCTCATGTCTCTGCGACCGTGTCAGCTGGGAGGCGGAGCTCCTTCAGGTTACCTGAAGTCAAACCGTTTACCACCGACCTCCTGCTGTGATTGTGCGTTTGTGTGCGAGTCCTAACTGTCAGCTGTGAACAGAAATCCGGTTTCTGAGGTCTGAAGGTCAACTTGTTTCTTCTTTTCAGGTTTCTCTGAACTTTTGTCTTGAATTCCTGCAGGTTTTTCTGCAAATGTTTGTTCTCTAAATACTTGGTCTGATTTTCTTCAAGACTTTACAAAGCACTGAACGAGATTTCTATTGTTGTCTTTTAAGTGTTTTCTGTTCATTTTTAAACTGAATACTTGTGAAATTCTGATTATTCTGATTATTGGGAATAAGTCAAAAATACAGAGTTCATCTCAGGCTGACGGCCTGAGGAATCCGGCGTCTTTATCAGCAAAATCATTGAAAAACGTTGATTTTTAATCATCTTCAGGTGTAAAGTCCTCAGATTGGATCATTTTATGGATCAGTTTTAGTCAGATAAGATAGGAGATCACGTTTGACGATCAGCTGACGGGTAACCGGATGCTCATAGAAGAAAGCTCCTCCCTCTGTTGTGTCACAAGACTGACCTGTTCAAAGCCCCCCTTTTAACCTGAATTTTAACGTTTAAATGTTTCTTTGGCAGACGCCGTCCTGTGACCTCACCGATCTTCAGTCGGGTGCACTCCTCCGCGTGGAGGCGCTGGTCTTCCTCCTCCTCCCATCAGTCGGACCGAGGAGGCGGGATAAAAGAACTGCTGATTGGTCCGCTGACTCTTCACTCCGACTGCGATTGGCCGGCGGAGCTTCCATGGCAGCGTCGGAACGGATCCAGAATGATGGCGACATTGTCGTGGAACCCAACACGACTTCATCCGGCTCTCAAGCCACGGCCCCCCCTCAGAGGGTCGCCAATGGCGTGCCGAGCCGCCACAGCCCGTCCCCCACAGACGACCACAACGCCAAAAGCAAGGGCGGCGGGCGCCTGAGCGGCCTGCTGAAACAAAGCCCCCTGGGGCAGACGCTGAGCCGGCTGCAGCGCCGCTGCGACTACACCAAAATCTCCATGCCCGAGGAGCGCGCCAACCGCCTCCCGAACGAGTGGTGGAAAACGGGCGTGGCCTTCCTCTACGCTGTCTTCAACCTCATCTTCACCACCGTGGTCATCACCATCGTCCACGAGAGAGTCCCGGACAAGTCCGTGAGCCCGCCACTGCCCGACAAGTTCTTCGACTACGTGGACCGCGTTCCCTGGGCGTTCACCGTCACGGAGACCAACGGCCTGATCCTGGTGGGGTTCTGGCTGATCCAGTGGTTGCTCCTCAAACACAAGTACGCACTTCTGGACCCCAAACGGTTAACCTGTCTCTCTGCGGTTAACCCCTTAACACCGGAGCTTTAGTAGGAAAGTCTTTATGTAGCTAACAATTTTCTTTGGTCTACGATATCAAACGGTAGTGTTAACGATATTTTATCAAGGATAGTAGGTAATACTGTTTGATATCACTAGTGTTACCATATTGTGTATCGTAACACTATTGTACAATATTGTAACACTATTGTTCGATATCGTAAAAACTATTGTGTGATATTGTAAATAGAATATTGTAAACACTATTGGACTAAACTGTTTACGATATTGTGTTTACGATATCATATGCTAATGTTGAAGATATCGTATTTACGATATTGCACAATAGTGTTAACGCTATTGTATTTATGATATCGCACACTAGTGTTTACACTGTTGTATTGACAATATTGTAGGATAGTGTTTACGATATTGTGTTTACGATATCATATGCTAATGTTGAAGATATCGTATTTACGATATTGCACAATAGTGTTTACAATATTGTATTTATTATATTGTACGCTAGTGTTTACGATATCGTATTTATATCGCACAATAGTGTTTACGCTTTTGCACAATAGTGTTAACGCTATTGTATTTATGATATTGCACACTAGTGTTTACACTGTTGTATTGACAATATTGTAGGATAGTGTTTACGATATTGTACAATAGTGTCTATGATTTTGTACAAAGGTGTTAGTTATCATACGACAGCGTTTATTATATCGTTTTCAAGATATCACACAATTGTATTTACGATATTGTAAATAATTGTAAATGTAAAATGTTTACAATATATTTTCTGATTTTGTTTACTAACATAAAGTGCTGCATCAGCACTTCAGAAGTTATTGAAATTACTTTTATTGCGTAAATAGTTTTAACGTTCCGATGGTTTAAGGGTTAAGAGGAACTTTGGTTCCAGTTCTGGTTCTGACGACTAAAACTGTGGATCTGGAGTCTTAAGGCTTAACTAAACCAGAACCTTTATTTACAGTTTATGTTTGTTTACATCTTCAGATTTTATTTTTAATTCAGAACCAAAACACCAAACCCGTCATGTTTGGTTTTTAACATTTTTATTTATTTTTTAAACCACAACACATTCTAATCATGAATTTCGTTGGTTTCTATGTGGAGTAAAGAACTCTAAAGAACCGCTATGGTTCTGTTCAAAGGTTTTGGAATTATTGACCAATAAACGTCTCTAAAGACCAAAGGGTTTGTTCCTTTTCCGTTTGTTGACATGTTGTTGTTGTTTACGCAGAGCCATCATAGGCCGGCGCTGCTTCTTCCTCATCGGGACGCTCTACATGTACCGCTGCGTCACCATGTACATCACCACGCTGCCGGTACCGGGGAAGCACATGGTCTGCGCTCCAAAGGTACGGTTCTGCCCCGGCTGCTCCCCATGACCTGGGGCCCGTTTCAAGAAGCAGGTTCAATAAATTTAGAGTTCAAACCTGAACTTAGAGTCACTGGACTCAAAATTCTCAAACTCAGGGTTTTTGGTTCCAGAACAGCTGAAAATGTTTGATTCAATCAACTTGAAGTTGTCAGAACCAGAACCAGGTGTGAGCGTCGCGACCATTAAAAGCCCTGATCAATGGAGCAAAGACAGCATGATTCACCATGGCAACGGGAACAAACGCCTGAGTTTAGTACTTCCGGCGGTGGAAATTGATAAGTTCCTTCAAGCATATGTGACTATAGGAGAACATTTTCATCAAGAAAAGCAACACAGCTGCAGCGGTAGAACAGAGAGAAAATATCTGCAGTTATTTGAATCATTTCTAATAATGAATAAATAATGTCAGGAAGGTTATTTTGTCTCTTGTTGAGTAAGGAGTGGTTTTTGATCTGTTACCAATCTAATAAGTAATCTCCGTGATCGTACCCCCCCACCTACACACACAGATATCACTGCACGCTAAAAAGAAACTGTAGCTGCCTGGCATATGTTAAAAAAGTATTTATTTAATTTTAATTCTCAAGACTTAAAAAATATTCGCCGAATTTTTTTAAACGTAAAAATAACTTTCCGTAGCTGGGAGTCGAACTCGCTACCTATGCAGTGGGAGGCAGCGTTGCTGTCAATTGAGCTAATGTCTGACGGAAGTACCAGACGGTGGATAAGTCCAGATCCTTCTCCGGTGTTTGACATTCCTTAATTCCTATTGTTAAGGGTTTAAAATAAGGAAAAGAAAACTGTATTTTTTAATAGCGAGTCCCTGGAAAAACTCACTATTTATAATATCGCTGAAATAAAAATGAATTGGGAAACTGCAGTCAGTCGACTCGTGTCCTCCAAATCCTCTACCGACGTAAATAACATTTCCTCTGGATTAATCAGCCTCCTCTCTACATGATCCTCTATGAATGAACATGTCATTTTGGTTTCTGAGTGGTGAAAACGTGACGTCTCTAACGTGAATGTTCTCTAAATGTTCATGAGGAACTCATATTTGAACATCTTTCACTTTAAAAAGGGGCGGAGACCGCAGAGAACTCTAAGTTTCCTGAAGAAAACCTGCTACCGACCAGGTTTCGTTCACAGACTCAGTTACCATAGTGACTGATTCTGAGTTCATCCTAACCCGCTTCTTGGAACGGGCTTGGTTTGACCCACTTTCCCGGGTTTGAGTTATCCCTCTTTCTGGAACCGAAAACTCAGAGTTTTACTGAATTTGGAGTTCACGAACTCAGAGTTCCAACAAAACCTGCTTCTTGGAACGGGCCCCTGCTGTTCTGTCAGTAAACAAACGTTTGTTTGTTTGTTTACAGCTTTACAACGACTCTGTTGGGAAGATCTGGAGGATTCTGCGGCTGCTGTCAGGAGGAGGTGACTGACCGGCTCTTTTGATTGGCTAAACGCTGCATTTAGAATACAAAATAAGACATTTGAAACACGAATAAGAAGCTTTTATTGTGGAACTACTGACAGTTTCCTGTCCTTTTATTTTGTTCAGGTTTGTCCATCACAAGTTCACACCTGATGTGTGGAGACTTCCTGTACAGCGGTCACACGGTCATGCTGTCTCTGGCATACCTGTTCATCAAGGAGTGTGAGTCAACACGCAAACACGTGTACACAAACACAACACCTAAAAAACACACATAAACACAACACAAGTACAAACACACAACACGTATACAAAAACACAACACCTACAAACACACAAAAAGACAACATTTACATACGCACTAAAAGACCACATGTGTACAAACACTAAAACACAACAGTTGTACAAACACACAAAACATGTACAAATACACACAAAAATCCAACACGTAACAAACACAGTTAAGCAGCCAATGTGTAAACCCAACACATGTACAAACATGTGAAAACACATTCGTTTACAAACACACAACATGTCTATCAACACATGAACGAACCCAACAAGTACACAAAAATGTTAAACGCATGTCCAAGTGTACACATTTGTTCATGTATAGAAACATAAAGTCCACGTACACAAACATGTACACACATGACACAAAGTGCCTCCAAACACTGGCGTTGTCTGAGTGGACTGGTTCTCCTCAGACTCGCCCCGCTGGATGTGGTGGTACCACTGGTTCTGCTGGCTGCTCTGCGCCTCCGGGATCGTCTGCATCCTGGTTGCTCATGAGCACTACAGCATCGACGTGCTGATCGCATACTTCGCCACCACCAGGATCTTCTGGTGGTACCACACCATGGCTAACACACACGTAAGCTAACGGAAGTTTCCGTCAAACCGAGTTTGTTTGAAAACCCTCCAGTTCTCTGAAGTATCAAAGTCTCCGTCTTCCTTCAGGAGCTCCGCGGCGCTCCCAACAACTACCTGTCCAGAACGTGGTGGAACCCGGTGTTTAACTTCCTGGAAGGGAACGTCCAGACGACGGTTCCGCTGGTGTTTCTGTCGCCGCTGGCGCTGCTGTCGTCCTGCAGACAGAGGTACCGGATGGTGGAGGGGTCCCGGGACGAGTGAGGACGGCGCTCTGTGCGGCCGAGGACTCTTTATTTATTAGAAGCAGCTTCTGCTGAGGAAGAGCGACGAAGAGGAGACGCTGCACGGATGTTTACATGGGTCCACAACCGGACCACGCTAGGACTCCTTCAGGCTTCTGTGTTTAAGTCCAGGATGAGGAGATGAGCGCGGACTCTGCCGACGCCTCTTGGTGCTCGCTAACAAACATGCTAGCAGGACCGAACAATTAAAGCCCCTCGTCAACAAGTCCTAAATCGGTCTTCTTATCTTTGTGGGTTATGCTAGCCGTCTTGTCTATGCTAGCGGCTCAGATTCTCGTGGCTAGCTAACGTCGGGTTAAGCTAGCAGGTTTTCTGTAAATAGTTTGTTGTTGTTGTTTGAATGTTGACACACCAAAGTGCCAAACCAGAAACTGGAGCAGACTTGAAGTTCCTGAAACAGTTCTGAAAATAAAAGACCAAAGTGTCATTATGGGATGTTCCAGACGAGTCTTTATTTCTGCTTCAGCGTTTAAAGATGGCGACTATTTCTTTTACAGGTGTCAGTGAACCTGATATTAGCTGAGTTCTAAAACACGACTGAGTCGTATATACTCCAGATGTTAACAGAAGTTCAGGAAAACTGACTTCAGGATCAAATTTAAAGCCCCAAATACTTGAATATTTTTCAAAAAATATTTTTGTAAAGACATGATGGTTTATTCAACACAAACACTGAAGGTTTGACACGTTTACACAAGCTGTCTGTGGGTAAAGAAACACCTGTACGAGACACACAGGTGAACCACGGAAATATCAACGTCATAGACCGCCCAGTGAGCCCGTAGAGATAAAATATTAATCTTTATCTATGGTGTGCTGCGGGTGACAAGCCCGTTAAATGGATGCAGTCATGATGTTTGGGTAGCTCCCTTTCAATTTACTGAAGTTCCAGCAAAGTGATCATGGAGGAGAAATGAATAACTCCTGTTTGAGTTTTCTGACACCAAGTCTTATATATCGGAATAGAGCTGTGAGAAAATCCTGGAGCAAGATTCACCAGATTGGCTCCGCTTTGACATCTCACAAGACTCTTCTAACTGTAGGAACATGTACTAATGTTATTTAGTGACAGTCCAGTGTGAACACTGTTAGCTGAAAGCACGTTCAAGAACTAGCATTTAGTGTCTTCTTGAAATGAGGAACTTAGAGTAGTTCGTGTGGACATCAGGTGCTTTACCAGCACTTATGGATCACGTTCACACCCTTTGGGTAGAGCCAGTACAATGGTATCTCCTGTACCTCATAAATGTGAGTCTTCCTTTAACCTTACCAATACTTACCCCACATGACAATGGTACGTTCCATTTTCATGCAGTACCCGTATGATCCTAAAGGGAACTGTGATGCTACGTTCACATCGAGCATTTGACACGCTTTCAGGAATGAACCTGCGTTCTTGAACTGGTGTTTAGCACGCATGTTCACATCGGACTGTCGCTACCGGATACTAGCACATGTACCTACAGCTGGAGGAGGTTTGGTGCCAAATGTGGTGCGAATCTTTTTCTTTCACTGCTTCATTCCGATATCTGACCGACCTGTTGTCATTATTTCTGCTGAGCTCATCTGTCAAAATTCAAAAGGTTTAACGTGTGTTTAATGGCGTTATGTACTATGGCTGACACGATTAGTCGACTAATCAACTATTAAATTAGTCGACAACTGATTTAATAGTCGATCAGTCGTTACTTTATATTATATGGAGTCAGAGTGTAGTAAAGTTGAAAGTTATAATGACATTCTGATAGTTTTTTGGACTATTTCTGCATTTTTAAGATTTCTTAGGCTATTTCGGAGTTTAGCTAATATTTCAGCTACAAGCTAGCTCTTTGGGCTAATTTAGGATTTTTTTTCAGTTCTTTTAGTCTAATTTGGAGTTTAGCTAATATTTCAGCTGCATGCTAGCTGTTTTGGCTAACTTGTGCTTTTTTCAGTTTTTAAGTTAATTTGGCATTTAACTAATGTTTCAGCTAACAATCAGCTTCAGCGATTTCAGCTATCAGCTTTAGCATCTTTAGCAGCCAAAATCAACTGACAGCATTCACACTAGATATTGTATATAAAAAATAATCAGTGATTTGTCGACTATTAAAATAATCGTTTGTACATAAGGGCTGAAAACAAACTTAAGAACTTGTTCAGTGACGGTCATGAATACGGAAGCCCATAATGTACGTTTAAGGGTGTTTACATTGACGTTTTTTGAAAATGGTCGCTTGAACGTCAGTTTTTGAGTCCAGAGCGAGTGTATCGTTCTCTACAGTCCCCTTGAGAAGTGGCCACGCCCCTTTACGACCATCCATTCACAACGCAAAAATCTACAGACCTCGTATGGGTCAACCCCCCGTACTGGTCATGTGACTGCACTTTAAGGTCATTTAATTTCTGCACAACGATAAAGAAAATCCACATTTACTAGTTTTCATAGCAAGTGGTTAATCAAGTTGACGAATCCGTGTTTGGAGTTTGGAAACCTTCTCCACAGGTCTCACGGTCACCTGAGCGTTATTTAACCAAAGCAGATGCACAGCAGCTTCCTGATGGCCGCTGGCTCCGCCTCCTCTTCCTCTTGCCCTGCAAAGACAGCAGCAGTCAAAGGTTGGGTTTGCTTTGGCGGCGTGGTGCGTTGGCGGTACCCACGTAGTTGTCCCTGGCGGACCATCCCGGGTAGAGCTGCATGTGCAGCAGCCGCTCCTTCTGGGCCAGCTCGTAGTACTTGGACTGCTCCGAGCGAGGCAGCGTGTGCCACTGAGGAGGAGGTCTGAGTGAGCTCCTGAGAGTGAAGTGGGTGTGGCCTAAGTCAAAGGATGGGGGAGGGGCTCACCCTGCGTCCCAGGATCCGGTTGATGGCGGCGCTCTCCCTCTGGCCTCCTTCCTGCTGCACCTTCTGCCTCATCTCCTTCATGTAGAGCATGAAGGCGTTCAGAGGCTTCTTCACCGGCTGCCTGCAGCTGGAGGCGCGGGGACCCACGGAGAGACCGGTCAGAACCACAAACACAGGAATGACGGCTAACCTGGACTCGGACAGTCACCTGTTTGATTGTGACCCAAAGGCGGGTTGGGACGCACTGATTGGCTGGGAGGGGGGCGGGAGGAGTCTGTCGCTGTAGAGGAGGAGGGGCACCAGAGGATGGAGGGATGACTGAAAAAAAGAAAAAATGTTTCAAAATCACAAGTGTTCTTTTATTTATTGCGCGAGTTACATTAAAAAAATAACTCGATCGATGAATTTTATGCATTATTTATTTTTACAATAATCAGATGTTTTAAGGCTGTAAAACTCCTCACTACAAACTTTATGCTCTTTTCTCAGACAAACATGAACATTTTCTCACTTTTTTTCTCTTGTTTGAACTCTCAAAGTTAAAAATTCATAAAATGTGGCCAACTGAACGTATTCTGTACAGGAAATTGATTGTTTGACAAGATCTACAACCAATCAGAACACAATACACTTTAAAATGAATCCAAGACTGATTGAAAAACGGTGAACTGCAAAACTTTCATTTTTTTAACTTTATTTAACCAGGGAAGTCCTGTAGAGATTAAATATTTATTTTTCAAAGGAGCCCTGGGATGTTATGGCAACCTCTATATAGCGATGGAATATTGTTGATAAATCTAAAAATATCCCAGAGGGATCCACTAGAGGGCAGTCACGGGTCAGGATTTAAACATTTAAAAGTTGGAGTAGAAATAATCACTTTATAAGAATGAACCAACTGATGTGTATTTAATGTCTAATAAACTTCTGTGTTAATATTTATTAGATTTTTTACTTTAGTTTAAATTTATTCTTTACATCTGTAAACTTTCAGGATCTTGAGCGTTTATTTCTAAAGTTCTCTCCTGGTAGGAATCAAAAAGTGAAGCGGCTCTTAAAATGTGACAAATACAGAAGGAGAAGGAAACAGAAAACAACAGTTTTGTCTTTCTATTATGCCTGAATTTGTTAAAAATAATCTGTTTTAATTATTTTCATTCTAACCAAACACATCTTAAACTGGTTGAGTTAGTATCATTGACTGTATATGAGAACTGGACTCTCCAGGGGGGAGGAGTCACTCAATTCAGAAAGTACCAAAATCCCTTGGACTTCTATAGAGAAATAAACAGCTGATACTCTGTCATTCTATTGGTCAGAATAACAATTTCTGCTCCGATACATTTTTTCTTTAACATCTTCTTGATAATCCTCTTTTTTTAATTACATTTTTTCTGTGGTTTAAGTTATAAAACGACCTGCCGGCCTCCACATCCAACATTCAAAATTGTGTATATACTGTTTTCAGGTGGTATGGGTGTGGCCTTCCAACAAGCTCACTCCTGATTGGATGACTCCGACAGAGTCGGCCCAGTCTCTGCTTATTGATGACGTCTGGTTACAGCACGGCAGCGTTTGCATTGGAGAAAAAAAAGGCAACTGAATTGATGTTATTTGATCGGGGCCCAAGTAAGTCATTTTCTACAGATGATGTCACACTCACTCTCTCCAGGTTTCAGATACAGTCAGTGGTTAGCATTACTAAGAAATGCTAGCAGTATTCAAAGCTAACCAAATCCTTCTATGACCTTTAACCCCCACCTAGTGGACTCCTGTAAACTGGACAGAGCGACTGTCGCCCGGGAAACCGTGAAGCCTCGACAGTATAAGGAAGTGAGAGCAGCTCAGAGCGTTTCCCACTGCAGAGGTTCAGTGAAGGCGTCGGACACTCGCCTACAGCCAGAGCGGCTCGGTCTGAGCTGCTTAACGTTGATTCTGGTGGACAGGGAGCATATTTGCTGGAAGTGACAATAACGCTCAAACAAAGGCGGAGCTTCATCTTCTGCCTTCAGCCTGATCCTGATCAAAGCTGGATCTGATTGGACACGACTTCTGATCTAAATCCATCGTAGACGTTTGGACCGGGTCCTCAGAGGAACACAGGTCCCCACAAAGGTATACATACAGGTACATACCGCAGCAGCACAGTGGGTGTGTGTGGAGCAGCGCTGCCCCCCGCTGGACACACCGGGATACTGCAGGCGGGAAGACCAGTCGAACGTTTGAGCTGAACCTTAAATGTGGCGAGAAGATTTTTAAAAATCTTTTCTCACATGGACTTAAGAATGTTCTCATACCAACCGGAGTGAGGTGCTGAACGGTTCTGACTCGGTCCACTTGTCATACCCGTCTCCTTGAGTGGATTCAAAAGGATTTGAAGAAACTTTACTTAAAAACAAAACGATGAAATAACATTTTCAGGTTAAAAACCTAATTCTAAAAATAAGAGAAAGAATTATTTTAAATACTGTTGAAGGAATTTGCATTTATTGTAAAGGCGAGTGGGAAGTAAATTCTGTTTTAGTTTTTTTCTATTGAAAATTCCATAAAAAGAATGTGGCGAAAAAACGAATTCTGAATAACAAAATATCAAACTCAACAAAATGTGTAAATTTTATCAGCAACATGGGACTTTAAACCTGATTGTCTCATAAATATAATTCTTACGGTTTATGCTGGATTTTAGATTTAGATTTGATTCAAAAATGCAAAACAAAATGTGGAACACTACAAAATAATAATCAGTAGAGAAAAGGAAAATAAAACAAAAGAAATACAAAATAAACTGAACTCAAAAAACACATTTGAAAAGGATTTAGGCAGAAGCTTCATTTAAGTTTATCCCTTTAGCTACTTTTAACATTCATAATATTCAACATAATTATATGTTCTATTTCCACAATTAATGTCATAATTTTGGTTCATCCATCCTGTATCTTAAGAACTTTTCCTCTTTAAGTTTGACAGTAAATTGTTTGTCTGTTTATATTGATTCTGTTTCTCAAACTACAGTTTTAAGATGAATAAAAACATTTTAATTCTTGAAAAGTTTAGTTTTAAACATTGAAGCTACATTTTAAAAAGCTTTTATTTTTTTATTCATAACAAAAGGACAAAATACTCACAGGATCAGCTGATATTTGATCCATCCTGAGAAAATCTAGATCTCAGCGCAGTGATAGAGAAGCAGCAGAACTCTGACCGGCGGTTCTGATGAAGAGGAGTCTGTAGTTCTGATGAAGAGGAGTCTGTGGTTCTGATGAAGAGGAGTCTGTGGTTCTGATGAAGAGGAGTCTGTAGTTCTGATGAAGAGGAGTCTGTGGTTCTGATGAAGAGGAGTCTGTAGTTCTGATGAAGAGGAGTCTGCGGTTATGATGAAGAGGACTCCTCGTCCCTCCTCGAGCTGCTGCTGCTGCTGATGATCTCTGCTTTGTTCCTGAAGCTTTAATGTGACATCTGTGTTGTGAGGTCAATAGGTCAGAACTGTGGAGTGAATGTGGAAAACTCAGTGATCCCGCCCCGTCCTCCTCATCCTCCTCATCTTCATCTTTATGTTCACACTGACATGATAATAAAGCAAAATGATGAATTTCTCATCAAAACTTTAGCTTTGATTTCAACACTAAAACCTCAAATTAAATCAATTTCCTTCGTTCTACACTGTTAAAAATGAACTGATTTTAACATTTGATGCAGAATCTGGTTGAATAAATTCAATAAATTTATAATGAATTTTGAAATGTAGGAAAAACTCTAAAAGCTTTAAATTTTCTCCTAAGAAAGATTTTTTTTTTCAGAGATAAAACAATATTTTAGATTTTTCCAGTTTTGTTGAAACACATAGACATAATGCTGACGGTTCCATAGGTTTGTGTTTGTACAAAATTCTCCTTTTAAACCAATAGCATCCTGTATAACTCAGTTTATTCTATTTATAAAGCCCAATATAACAAGACAGATGTCTCAACAGGCTTCCTACTGGTCACTGTCCAAAAACATAAAGTCGAACATGAAATATAAATAACAGCTGATTGTCAGATTAAACTAAACTAGCTATCCCTGTCCTTAGACGCTCCTCCTCTGTAAGAAAACTTCAGAAAAAAACAGATTCTGGGGAAGAAAAAAAATGAAGAAACTTCAGGGAAGTTTAGGAAAGACAGGAGATTTACCAGAACTGTTTAAGAATAATTATCTTATCTAACTCTACAACTACATGATTGAATAGAGTTCATCCATAAAGGGACAGCTGGGGGCAAGAGTCAAGCCAGAGGCGAGGTCCACGGCCAAGGACAGGAGCACAGACGATCCACCTGGAATCTCTTGAGGAACAACACATGAATCACACTGCACCAAACAGAAGCAGAGAACTAAATTAAAAATAACTGTTAGTGGAGTAGATACAAATAGAGGACAGAACTCCAGGGCACCACGCTTTCACCAGCAGTATAAGAAGACGCAGATAAACCAGGATAAGATAAATTAGCCGAGATGAGCTAAATTAAGATAAATTAGATTCAATCTTTCTGAGTCTTCTTTTGTTCATTGAGGTCTGCTTTCTGAGAAATGCAAAAATACAGAGATAAAAAAATAATAATGCTGAGGTTGATGTAAATTGATGTTATTAAATTAAACAGAATGGTGGAATCAGGATAGTTTCCTCCTTCAGCGTCTGCTCAAACAGCCTTTCTCCCCTTTTCCCACATTGACCTCCCCCTGGCGTCCCTCCTCCCCCTCTGTGGTGTTGGGGTCAGGGGTGAAGTCCCCCCCCGGACCTGTCACAGCGTCTTACTGCAAACCTCTCATGAGAAACAGCATTTTTCTGTCATTTGAACTGAGAATAAAATATTCTAGAGGCTTCTGGTGTTTCAATTCTCCACATTTCAGTGTTTGTTGGTTTAATTCTTCAATCGTGGATCCGTTTAAAAAATCTGTTTGATGTGAAGTAGAAGCAGCTTCACATCAAAGCAATAGCAGTTTCTGAAGCTAAACTGAAAAACATTCCAGCTTCCATACTCGCTTAATTACTTTTGTGGTCATCGTGAGGATGCTGGAGCCTATCCCAGCAGGGTGAAGGTGGGGTTCACCCAGGACGAATCACGACTGAGAATTTCTGGCAAAAAAAAAAAAAATAAGACAAAAACACCTGAAGATCAGGAAAAGACTTCACCTGATTCATCGTCTCCTTCATAACACAAAACAGCCTTACGACCACAAAGGAGAAATGTCTCCACCTGGTGGTTATCAGGACAATGACACACATGTGGAATGTGTGGGAGAGATCTGTGAAGAGGAACTCATCAGAGAGGTTCTGTCACAGAGAACGTTTAGTATTCTTTAAGTAGATCGTCTGGACTGGGATGTGATTGAAGATGTTAGGCGGAGGCAATATGCTTCAGCTTTTGTCACTGTGCTTCAGCTTTTGTCGTCATGCTTCAGCTTTTGTCTCTGTACTTCAGCTTTTGTCGTCACGCTTCAGCTTTTGTCTCTGTACTTCAGCTTTTGTCGTTGTGCTTCAGCTTTTGTCTCTGTACTTCAGCTTTTGTCGTTGTGCTTCAGCTTTTGCTGTCATGCTTCAGCTTTTGTCGTTGTGTTTCAGCTTTTGCTGTCGTGCTTCAGCTTTTGTCACTGTGCTTCAGCTTTTGCTGTCATGCTTCAGCTTTTGTCGTTGTGCTTCAGCTTTTGTCGTCGTGCTTCAGCTTTTGTCACTTTGCTTCAGCTTTTGCCGTTGTGCTTCAGCTTTTGTCGTCGTGCTTCAGCTTTTGTCACTTTGCTTCAGCTTTTGTAATCGTGCTGCAGCTTTTGTTGTCATGCTTCAGCTTTTGCCTCTGTGCTTCAGCTTTTGCCGTTGTGCTTCAGCTTTTGCCGTTGTGCTTCAGCTTTTGCCGTTGTGCTTCAGCTTTTGTCGTCGTGCTTCAGCTTTTGTCGTCGTGCTTCAGCTTTGGTCTCTGTGCTTCAGCTTTTGCTGCCGTGCTTCAGCTGTTGTCGCCGTGTCTTCTGCATTTATGTGAGCTGTTTTGGCGACTGTATATTAATTTGAAAATCAACATTTTGTTCAAACAGAAAACCAAGAATCTAAAAATAAGTGTTTTTTTAAATTAAAAACTTTTGTTCTGAAGTATTGACCCCAAATTTACGTTTTTAGGAATAAAGTTTATGTAGAAAAAAACAAAAACCTTTGATTTTTTTTAAAGATTCTTTAGTTTTCCATGAAAAAGACAATTTACAAAACAGTTCAACTAAAGTGTATTTTTTCTCCCATCATGCTTTGCTGAATCACAATGCATTAATATTAAGACTAAGATATGAAATAAAAAGTGAAAGTTATAAAACAGATGAAGCAGATCAAGGCAATGTCAGAATAAAAGCAGAGATAAAAACAGAGCGGTTCAACAAAATAAAAGTTTCAGGTTTTTTCTGTCATGAAATCTTTTTTGAACCAAAATACTTCAAATGTGACATTTTTCTGAAAACGTTTTGGTGTGTTTGTTCAGTCTGTGGTGGTTTCATCAGAACTCTGGGTAAAATGTTGAAGAAACGTTTGGATTTTGGGTCGAACGCTGTTCCCTGATCCACAGCAGAAGCTGTGAGTAGATCAAACTGCTGATCTGAAGATCAACCCTGAATCTGATCATCAGGATCAGTAACCCAAACAGAGATCCAGCTCTGAAGATGCTGTTCTTGAGCTGTTTCTGGTTTAAGCTTCATTTTAGGATTCTGGAGGAGAGTCCTGGTGGTGGTAGCATCATGATGTGGGGCCACCAGCAGGACGACGTCTGGGGGGTCGGGGTGGGGGGGCTGGAATGGATCAGACTGAACCGGCGGCGTTCTGGTGAACCATCATCCTGCTGCTGGTTCAGATGTGGTTTTAAGGCGGTTGGACTCTGACCCGGACCCGGTGCTGGACGGTTCTGGACCGTGCTGAAGGAGAGCTCCTCCCCTGAGCGTGGAGGGCGCTCGGACCCTTCAGGGGGCGTCCTCGGCGGCGTGGTGGCTCCTCATGTGGCTCTTCAGGCAGTGGCTCTGCGTGAAGGCCTTGTCGCAGTGCGAGCACTTGTAGGGTCTCTCCCCGTTGTGGGTGCGCATGTGGACCGTCAGGTGCTCCTGCCGCGAGCACGCCTTCCCGCACACGCCGCACGTGAAGCGCTTGATCCCCAGGTGGCTCCGGATGTGGCTGTTCAGCGTGCTCTTGAGCTTGAAGAAGCGGCCGCAGTGCTTGCAGTCGTACGGCGCCTCGCCGGTGTGGACCCGCAGGTGCTTCTTGAGCGCCTCGTTGGTCAGGAAGCCGCGGCTGCACACGGCGCAGACGAACGGCCTCTCGCCGCTGTGCGTCTTCATGTGCGCCACCAGGCTGCAGCTGGACAGGAAGGTCTTGCAGCACATGTGGCAGAGGAACGGCCGGTCCCGGACCGTGTGGGTCTTCTCGTGGGACTTGAGGGTTCCCGGGAGTTTGAAGCGCTTCCCGCAGACCTGGCAGCCGAAGCGGCGCTCTCCGGAGTGCGTCATCTTGTGTCGGGACAGCGAGCGGCGGTCGTAGACCAGCTTGTTGCAGATGTTGCAGTGGTACTGGTCCTTGCTGGCGTGCGCCTTCTTGTGCGCGGTGAGCTGCGCCTTCAGTCCGAAGGACTTGGGGCACACGTCGCACTTGTAGGGCTTGTCCGCCACGTGGATCCAGCGGTGGACGCTCAGGGAGGACAGGTTGACGAAGGTTTTGCTGCAGTCGCTGCACCTGAAGGGCCGGTCGCCGGTGTGCAGGGAGGTGTGGTTGTGGAGGCCGGAGAGCGTCAGGAAGGACTTCCCGCAGTGCGCGCAGGTGTGGGTCTTCTGGTGCGTCTTCAGGTGAGCTTTCAGCCCCTCCGGGGTCTGACACTCCTCTCCGCAGACGCCACAAACGCTCGGCGGCTCGTCGGCGTGGGTCCAGGCGTGTTTGATCAGGCTGCCCAGGATGCGGTACCAAACCCCGCACACCCTGCAGGAGGTTCTGCTGCGGCTCGTCTTCCGTGAGCCGGACAGCGGGACCCGCCTGACCAGTTCAGGTTCCGGTTTCCAGTCCAGGTCTGGGTCCACGGCGCCGCTGAATTCTCCATCCGTGTGTGGCATGGAGCTGGTGCTCGGGGAATCGGCGCTGATCCCACCTGAGGGGGCGCTGTAGAGCAGCAACAATGTAAACGTTAACGACGTCGCAGACGACAGCAGGAAACTCTCCAACCGTTTATACAGACAACAGATTCTGAGAAGTAGCTTGTGTCAATATCCGCGTAAAGCTACTTTGATTTAAATTACTTCTCTAAGTACTTCGTTATTGTAAAGTGTTGCATATCGGCACAAAGCTACTTTGATTTAAATTACTTCTCTAAGTACTTCGTTATTGTAAAGTGTTGCATATCGGCACAAAGCTACTTTTTCCCAAATAAAAATAACAGTTAGTACTTCAGTGAGTACTTCAGTACTGTAAAGTGTTACATATCTCTGCAAAGCTATGTTTTTCCGCATCAGAATACGGATGTTTGAGTACTTGAATAAGTACTTTGATGTTGTAAAGTGTTGCTTAAGTACTCCAGTACTGTAAAGTGTCGTGTATTGGCTTAATGCTACTTTTGTCCGCTTAAAAATTAAGTTTGTACAAGTTACTTGCTTGAGTACTTCATTATTTTAAAGTCTTGCCAATCAGTGCAAAGGTGATTTTCTCAACTTAAGTATATGTTGGTTTAAATTACTTCCGTAAGTACTTAGTTATTGTAAAGTATTATATATTGGCACAAAACTACTTTTCTCCACGTCAGAACTCGTTGGTTTACTTCTGGATGAGTACTTCAGTACTGTAAAGAGTTCTCCTCAAAGACAGAATCTGTATCAGTTACTTGCTCAAGTACTTCGGTACTACAAAGTGCTGCTGAAAGGTACTTTTTAAAAATACATAGTAATCAGTAATTTGATGAAGTACTTTGGTACTGTAAAGTCTGCACAAGTTATTTTTTTAAGCGTAAAAATGACTGAACTCCATCTGCTGCTCCGGATATCTGAACCTTTCTGGATCAGAACCGAACCAGCCTCCTAAACTCACCTTGAGTGGAGTCCGGCGGCGTCCTGGTTCTGCTCGCCGTCGCTGCCTGGAGGCTCGTCTTCCTCTTCACTCTCCTCTTCATCACCAGTCTGCAGGAGTTTAAAGAGTTGAACTCAGAACCTCCAGGTTTCCTCTCAGAGAAACCAGAACCGCTGACTGTCCCGTGAACCGGACCTCCGGCGCTCACCTTCATCCTGATGTAGAGGAGCGTCTTCTTGATGCCGGTGGACTTCATGCTCCTGTAGATCTCCTCGGGCGTCAGGGCGTCGACTCGGAGCCGCCGCAGCCGCTTGCTGCGGTCCGACTTGTACACGCCCAGCTTCCGGTCGTCCCGGTCCAGTTGGGGGAAGGAGGCGCGCAGGAGGTCCAGGAACTCGGGCTCCTGGAGTCCTCGAGGACACTCCAGCTCCTGGACGGGCGACCTCTGCAACACTGGACCAGAGGACGCCGCGTGAACGCCAGCGGACTCAAAGAGGACCGCGGTCCTCTTCTGAGCTCACCAGAACCCGGAGACTCGTCGGGCCGCGGGTCTTCCAGCACGCAGATCCTCAGGACGTGGTGAGTGGGCTCCTCGCCGGTGCGTGGTCGGCCCCGCCTCCTCCTGCCGGGCGAAACCGACAGCAAGCTGCAGGGAGGAAGAAGAGCGATGAAGAACCCAGTAGAACCGGTTCAGAACACTCAGCTGTTCTGGTACCTGGATGTGGTGAGGGACTCCACCTCCTGGTTCTGTGGGGAAGGACCGTCCCTTTCTACTGTGGACTGGAGGAGATTCAGAGTCAGAAACACGGCGCCGGCGCCGGCAGACCCACAGAACCCGAAGCCTCACCAACCTTCAGCCGGATGTAGAGCGCCGAGTTCCCGCTGGACCGGATGGTTCTGTGGATGTGTTCTGGAGTCAGAGCCGGGACCTGGAGCGCCCGCAGCTTCCGACTGTTGTCCGTCACGAAGAGGTCAAAGGGCGCCCCGGAGGCCAGCTGAGGGAACCTGGACCTGAGCAGGTCCAGGAAGGAGGCCTCCTGAAGACCCCGAGGACACCGCAGGTCCTGGACCGGAAACTTCCTGAAAACTGGAGCGGAACATCAAAAACTCAACTAAAGGTTTGATTTACTTCAATAACATGAAAGATTGGATCAATCATCACCATAAATGACCAAAAACATGAAGATGGTTTTCCCTGAACTTCTCTCAGAGAACAATTACTTCATCCGTCCACTAGAGGTCACTGTTCTGCAGAGAACTGAAGCCTCGAAGCTTCAAAACTCCTGAAGTGTTCCAGAAGGAACAAACAGCTAAAAGGATCCAATTTATTTCAGGTATTCAAACAGAAACGGAGAAAAGATTCAACTTTGATCCAACATGGCCGCCCTCCCCGCAAAAATAAAAGCCTATCAATTCAGAAACTTTTATTTATAAAAGTTAAACTTTAAACTTGTGTGAGTTTGTGTGTCTGTGTGTTTGTGTGTCAGTGTGTGTGTGTGTGTCAGTGTGTGTTTGTGTGTCAGTGTGTGTTTGTGTGTGTGTTTGTGTGTAGCGTTGTGGATGCTAGAATGCAGAGTTCTGGTCTGTTCTCTGAGGCAGAACCGTCTCCTCTGCGTACCGTTGTTGGACAGAACCTCGGTTCCACTGTCCTCCAGCAGCCGGACCCTCAGATCCAGATGCTCCTGCTGGTCGCTGATCCGAGGTCTGCCGGGCCTCTTTCTTGGAGTCCGGATTCTGGGAGGACCGGACCTGAAAGCCACAGACCAGAAGAGGAGCTCTGATTGGCTGAAGCTCGACAGAGACTCCATCCAAGACGTCCTTTCAGGAACAAGCAGAACCTGGATGGGACTTCATAGTCCGGGTCCTTCAGGTCCTCCCGCTTCATCCTGCTGCTGGTTGTCGGCTGGACCAGAACCTGCTGCTCTTCGTTAGCATCGTCCTCGATGTACCAGATGTCCAGACTCCCGGAGTCCTCCATGTCTGCAAACACGGCAGTCAGAAACCCGAACCTCTGGACCAGGACCACCTCAAACCTAGAACCATACCTGTCTGTTGAGTCAGCACCGGTTCCCCGGGCTCCTGCCCCACCAGAACCACCTCAGAACCGCACAGGTCCTGGTCCCGAGCGCCCCCTAGTACCGCGAGAACAAACACCGTGACCTCCTGCCCCCACGTGACATCCCGAAAGGGGCGTGTCCTTACTTTATTTATGGTATAACCACGCCCCTTTGAGTGAAAACAGATCAAAGCAGAGACATTTGATCTCTGACTGACCGCGCCTGCGCAGTTTGACCTCCGGCTGCAGGAGCTCCAGCTGCCGCCGCTGCCGCTCGATCTGCCGCCGGAAGCCCGCAGCCTCCTCCTCGTAGTCGGCCACCGTCCGCTCCACCACCGCCAGGATGTCGCGCGCCGCCGTGCTCAGCTTCTCGGAGATGATTCCTCGGAGGATGTCGCTCTTCGACATGTCCCCGAGGCCGTCGAGCGGCCCCGAGCCGCCTTTCCAGTAGAACATCCCGCGGTTCGGCTCAAGCTCCAACACAAACAGCAGAAACACACGGCGGACTCGGTGCAGCACCGAACAACGTCCGTGGAGAAACGGAGACACGCCGAGGGTTCCGCCGTCATGGAAAGTATGCTAACTCCACATCATTGACTGTATATAGAGAACTGGACTGAGTGACTCCTCCCCCTTGCATTCCAAACAGGAAGTACCTGCTGGTTCAACGAGCCTAAAATCCCATAGACTTCTATAGAGAAATAAACAGCTGTTACCTAGTCATTCTATTAGATTATTTTTTGATAATCCTTTTCTTAAAAAAAAAAAGTTATAAACAGATCACTCAAATGTCTCAGTAAAAGCATGTGGTGTCCGCCGGCCACGCCCAAAACATTTGATTGACAGATTCTCCCAAACTGCTTTTAAGGTGTAGACTTTGTACAAAGGTTAGTTGCCATAGAAAAACTGACTCAGACCGACTTGAGCCAGTCACTGTCTGGCTCCAAATGGCGGCGTCCGTATCGATGAAAAGTGGCGACTGAATTCGCTTCATGTCGCTGGAGAGAAGTAAGATATTTTTTGAGTGACATCAGACTTGCTTTGTCCATCTCTATATACAGTCAACTTCGACTTCAGTTTAAAACTCTCTTTAGAATTTCACGACTTGGACACTTGAACTGCAGTAGGTTTTGGATCAGTCTGGATCTTATAGTCACCACATAAACTGGACTGGACCTGAGTTCAGATGTCAGGACCGTGTTGGACCTTGTGTTCAGAGACTAAGGGCCGGACCTGGACTCTGAGTCAGACTCTAGAAATGTTGCGTAGACCTGAAGGGTCTTTGTGAGGTTTGACACGGACACCTGCTCAGAAGCATACCCCTGGTTTCAGACTGCACCTGTAGACTTTGGACTGGTTCTGGTCTTCTGGTGCACCTTCAAGTTGGATTTAAGCTCATGGAGCCAGAACCTGAAGACAGTCTCTGTAGTCTCTACAGAGACTCCTGCGCTGTAACAGAAGGTTGTATCACAAAAACATCAGGTTCCCATCACGTTAGTCTCATTTATTGATTTTGTTGAGGAACAATAAAAGAACGTCAAATTTTAGAGATTTTTTTTTATTTATTATTCCATTTGACAGATTTATTTCATTCTCCATCAAAACGTTTTCTTTCCAAAAAGACGTTCCAAACAGTTTATCCTCCAGGTTCTAAGCAGAGAAAACAAAACCCTCATGAGAAAACAGAACCGATAGGTCTGTGGGTGTTCGAGTCGGTTCTCCTGGTGTTTGAGTCAGTTCTCCTGGTAATTGAGTCGGTTCTCCTGGTGTTTTAGTTGGTTCTCCTGGTGTTTCAGTCAGTTTTTCTGGTGTTTGAGTCGGTTCTCCTGGTGTTTGAGTCGGTTCTCCTGGTGTTTGTGTCGGTTCTCCTGGTGTTTGAGTCAGTTATCCTGATGTTCGAGTCGGTTCTTCTGGTGTTTGAGTCGGTTCTCCTGGTGTTTGTGTCGGTTCCTCTGCAGAGGTGATGGTCACACAAGCTCATCTGTCGAATCCTCATTGGCTCTGGGTCTAGTTCCTGCGTCGCTCCGTCAGGTGCAGAGAAAGCAGCAGCTGGACGAGCTGCAGGCCGAGAACAGCAGAGAACATGAACGTGGAGTCTCAGATGTCCTTGTTAAGAAGCAGTATTTTCTCTGCTGCCTTTGGACTGAGCCGGTTCCGTTTCCGGCTGAAAACCTCTCCAGCTTTGGAGAAGACGCGCTCGAAGGGCACGGAGGAGGCGGGGATGCACAGGTGCTTCTTGGCCAGGGAGAACAGGTGCGGGTAAATGTTTTTGTGTTCGTTCCAGTAGACCAGAGGATCTTCTGACCGCTCCAAGGGAGGATCCGTCATGTAGCGCTGGACCTCCAGCGTGGCGTCCGCTGTGGCGTTGCTGTGGGTTCTCACCATGGTGGCCTGGTCGTCCAGACTCTTCCAGAGGTTGAAAGCTGGAGGACAGAAGAAGGTGGAGACTTCAGATCAACGAAGACCCAAACCTGATGGGTTTTTGGTTCTAAAGTCCACCGGAACCACGGTGTCTCATGAACCGAACATCTGGACGTGCATTGTATATGGAGACGATGGATCTTCGGTTCTTACCTGGGTTCTTACCCGTGGAGGTCGCTCGAGCTGGTCGCTCTGTGGATCTGTCCGCCGTGGGCCTCACCAGCGCCGCACACTCGGCGGTCAGGGTTTGCACGGCATGCTGGGCCTTCTCTTGGCAGCGGAAGCCGATGGTTTTGAACCGGGGGTCGAGCAGCGTGGCCAGGGACAGGACGGGGTTGTCCTCCAGGCCGTCGAACTCCCTCCTGAGGCCCATGGACAAGTTCTGGCCCAGCAGCTCCGCCGTCACATTGTCCGAGTCTTCCGCCACCTCCTCCGTGGCGAGGAGCAGCATCTTGATCAGCGGGATCCCCATGGACCCCAGCACCCGCTTCTGCTCCGACATCTCCACGGTCGCCGTGTAAAACGGCTTCAGCACCTGCAGACAGGCCGCCGCCGTTTCGCTCTCGTCGCAGGACAGAGGCTCCACCTTGGCCCCGAGGGCGGTGAGGGCGGAGCCTATGGCCCGCCGCGCATCAAGCAGGCTCTGCAGCATCAGGAAGGTGCTGGTCCAGCGTGAGCTCTCCTCCCGCACCAGCTTGGTGGCGGGGAGAGCCAGCTTCAGCTGCTTGATCCTCAGCTTCTCCTTCGCTGCGGCGCTGGACCGGAAGACCGCCACCACCTCGCCCGCCCGCCGGCGCAGAACTTTCAGACCCGCTGTTTTATCCAGAGCCCTCTGAACCACGCTGTTCAGGGCGTGGGCGATGCACTCCACATGCGGTACGGCCAAGTCGTCCGCGGCGGCCATCATGCTCGGCGTGGCGTCGCTCACGAGGCACTTCACCTTCCCCTCCAGCCCCCACTCCGCCATCAGGGTCCTCTGAGCGTCCGCCACCTCCGCGGAACTGTGGTTCTGAGGGAACGGCAGAACCCCCAGCAGCACCGTGGCCAGCTTGGAGTTATCCAGCACGTAGTGACAGGCCACCGCCAGGCGCGCGTCCACGGACGTCCACAGGTCCACCGTCAGGCTGACGCCCTCCGCCCCCCGCAGCTGCGCCTGCGCCTCGGCCTTCTCCTCCTGATAGCGGTCGTCCACCATCTTCTTCAGGGCCTGTTTGCTCGGTAGCGCGTAGGACGGGTCCAGCTTCTTCACAAAGTCCCTGAAGCCCCGATCCTCCACGATGGAGCACGGCTGGGAGTCCTTCACCACCAGGTTGACCAGAGCCTGGTCCAGCTCCTGCTTCTTGTCTGCTAACACAGAGGAGATCCTTAAGGTGGAATGTTTAACGATCCAACATTCAGTGTTTTCACAGGATGTTCCATAAAAAATCCAGGATTTCATCATTAGAACTTTGGTGGATTCATAAACCATCTTTGTAAAATGTTCATATTTATCAGTTTTTTACTTTGGGAAATCTGTGACGTCATATTTGGCATTTAAATTGAAAAAAAGTAGTGAATGACACTGAAATCCAGGACCCTGGATTGTCCTGTACTGTGAAGTCTTTAAGGAGTAGTGATGGGAATCCGATCAAAACATTCAAAGACAGGTTGATCGGTTCAGGAGTCTCTGGTTGATCGGTGCCACTCACCGTAATCTGGTTCTAGGATGCCGTCATGCTTGGCTTTGAAGTGCCTCATCATGGACGAGGTGTTGTTGTTATAAGACAACTGCTGAGGACACAGCAGACACTGCAGCTGTGAGAAGAGCAGACCTCCGGTTAGTTCCTCACCTTACCCTCTTCATCAGCTCTGACCAGGCCGGAGAAGAAACACAAACCCTGTTTGGACTGATCAGCTCGAAGTGCTCCCACATCTGAGAACGAGGCCTCTTCCTGCCTGGAGGGGGAGAGATAAACACTGTGAGATGAATTTTGTTTTTTCTCTTGATAATGAGATAATCTGCGTCCCTCTTGCGATTAAAGCCCTGAGACGCAGATCTCCAAACTCTTTTAAGAAAATATTTTTAAAGTAACACTTTGTGATTCAATTCAATTCAATTCAATTTTATTTATATAGCCCAAAATCACAAAGAGATTTGCCTCATTGGGCTAAAACATGTCTAAAACATGTTTTTTTCCTCATACTGCCGTCGTCTTCTTCTGGAATAAGGTGTAGTGCTATAGCGTGATCGCCACCTTGTGGCCAAACTGAAACGCCCTCCAGCAGCACTGGTTACAATGTTAATGATCTGAACATTTTTACAGTTTCTCCTTTTGAGAAAACATGGAATAGTTTATGCTAATAATCTCATTATTTCACTAAGAAACTACAATATGTGAACTGTATCTAATTAATATAAATATATTCAAAACATATAATAGATTCTTAATGTATTCCTAAACAAATATGTATAAATGTATAAATACAAAGTTGAATTGAGGTGAAGAATCAAAAGAATTGGGAAAAAATCAGAATCAAATCGATTCATGCTCTTGTGAATCGAATCGATTAAACCAATTCCCAGCTTTAAATTTTACTCTGCACACCATGTTGTGTAGTAGATTATATATGTGGCTTCATTATTTTAACCACACAAGAAAA